>NC_042520.1:23022062-23330493 GCF_900963305.1 Echeneis naucrates
TGGCCTAAGTCTTCTGTCAGAAAGACTGCAGCTACTCCAGGTATTTGTTTGAACCTTCTTTATTCCCACATAAGAACAAGTACAGGGCTTTTGTCTTTGGGTGTCTATATATGTGTGGTTTCCTGTAGTTCCAAACATAAACAACAGTATATAATTGGTGTTAAAATAAGTTATTTTGATTAAATTCACAGGGCGATATAAGACTATACATTGAGTTAACAGTACCCATTAACCGTCACACGGGGGCGCCTCGGACCCATAATCACAACAGTACACGTTGCACACATGGTGCTTATTATTAATGCAAATATCGTAAGATATAAAACCCAAACCCGAACCCTAACCCTAACCCATCCACAAACTCTATGCCTCAATCCCCACAATATGTCTACAACATATATTAAGCAAGAACCGAACATATTAACCAATATATAACAATAAATGGCAGGTAAACAAACTCCGTGAGTGAGCAAAAATAGCTTTAGCATAGGTTGCTACTCGAATTACACACAACGATCATAACTGACAAAATAAGAATAATAAACAGTTGGATAGAACTTACGTTTCATTTATGCACAAATAACACATTCTGATGACATTAACAGTTATACGTTTGCACCTCTACACTTTGTTATAACAGCGGTGGTGCTACGGTTCGGATCTGTTTCCTTTTTCTCCTCTTCGGGTCTTTCCGGTGCCGTTCGGCTACTTCCGGACACGGTTGCACATTTTTCCTTGGCATAAGATCATAGCTGTAATGCATGTGCTGTGTGTTTTGAGAGTTACAAGCTCCTCTGTCCCTCTGTCATTCGCTCACTCAGTCTTTGGTTTATGTAATTGTAGTGAGCGAGGGAGGTAAGATGTAAATGGTAGAGTAGCAATATGTATTGGATAGGTATAGGTAAAAGAACCCAGACAATGCCACTCTGGAAATTTCCCCAGCGAAATATAATTTATCTCTAAATACCAATAAGTGTTCAGGTAAGGACACTCAGGTTCGTTATACTAACGAGCAAGAGACTGGTTCCGTTTAAAAGAGAATATTACTTTATTACAAAAATATGAAACATTTTAAAATATCATTCATTCACTTAAAAGGACCCCGATCAGAGCTGCGGCTTACCAGTGGGGCAACTGGTCAACTAGGGTAGAGGTATCGCCATGTGAAGGACTCAGCTTCTGAAAAGGGACAAAAAGGCAAGAGTTAAAGTTAAAAGGGGTTTCCTCGAACCAGTCATACAATTACAAAACATAACAACTATTGGTGGTTGTGCACCACAAACTAAGCAAGTTATATAAGTTAATGCCGTGTTAGATAAGTTGTCACAACCCCAGTATCAATAGCAAGTAAAACAAATTCAGAAGCAGAAGTCGCTTCCTTGTAATTGAATCAAAAGAATCGAAATAAACCAACAGTCGTGCATACATTAATCAAAAAGAAATAAACAAAATAATAACACTTAAACACTAAAACCGCCAATGGGTAAAATTTATCAGCTATTAGAATGCATTGACTTTCAAAGTACAATGTTCATTTATTTATCATTCTACAACAGAGGTTTGCATAATGAAATGTTAGCTGTGGTGTTTTTCTGCATCTTACAAAATGACAGCATGACAATGTGATACATATAACAATAATTTTTATATGTGAAGCGCTTTTCTGAATAGAAAAAACAGCAGATGCGTTGTGTGGTTGGCCTGCTGCCATCCTTACCCACGTATGGGAAGGAATTCAGCATGTATGTCCACATCTTCAGCCAGCCAAAGTTTAATGCCAAATTTGTCTGGCTTATTGGGCATATACTGCGGAAATTGACACCTTGATTTTGCTCGGAACAGTTGCTAATTCACAGTTATGTCTGACCCTGGTCTGTATCATCAGATGCAGTTTTGCACAAACCTATCCCACACCCTGTGCGTTTGCAAATTTGTCGGTGGTCAATCGGCAACATGGGGTCTCCTTCTGGACAAAGCGCAGGTAGCGCATTATCTCCCGAAACTGGTTCCTCGATTCCTCTGAGCAGAAGCTTTCCATTTCGAGGTTTTTCCTGCAATATGCACCCCTGACACAGAGAAGTGGTGATGAAGGCCTTCAGCTCTGCAAAAGCGATATCCCAGGTAGCTCTCTCTTCATCTGCTCTGCGTGCTGCAGTGATGGTGCAGTCACGTATGTGCTACACCATGATCCTATCACAAAGACACATGAACGCTGACAGTTTGTTGCAGATGTTGCGCCGTGCATGTGCTGTGAGGCCAGCAGACTCAGGCAGAACGTTCTGACCGTGCCTTCACCAGACTGAATGACATGCCATGCCATGTTTCCATGGATTGGAGTGAAATCGATTTATTTGTTGAAATCGAATCGATAGGTGGCGATAAGCTCTCCTTTGACTTGTGGATAATGGCCCACGACTCATTGACCTATGACGTCCTAGACGGAAAAAAGACAGGTGAGCTAGCAAGTTAGTGACTCAGAGGTAAACTGTCATGATGATGGACAACCGCCTTGCAAATTTGCACATATCATACTTTCTGTACATTGTAGTTTGTATGCTGGCTGGTGGGGTTGAGTGGTTCTGAAAGAATTTTCCAACAGCAAGTGGAGGGAAAATTGGGGATGAACTGAAGGTCCTTTGAAACAATATGCGAATTGACAGAACAAAGCCCCCAGGACTAACCGTAACCGTTCGAGAACCGATCCCGTTGCAGATGACGGTTGCTTTTGTTCTGTACAAACTGGCAAGCTGTGCAGAGAAGAGTGTAAATGACAGTTATTTTTCATCTATAAGTTATGTATATATATGCCACTTTACTTTTGTAATTTTATTATGAAGCGCATCACTCGATTTCGTAACTTCCTGTTATCGAAGACACTAGACTTCTTACTTACAGTCTCGGCAAAACCACCTGGTAATACATGCAAGCAAAATATTAACATGTTGCATCCTGTGTTGTCGCTTGGGAACGGTCATTTTATCGTGGTTCGCTCCGTGTTGTTTTTTGTGTCAGTGTTTCTTATGTAAGGACTGTTCCTGCAAGGGATTTGAATAATAAATAAGAATATTTGAATAAGAGCTGCAATTCATAGCAGTTTTAAAAACGGTAATTTCAGGTAAAATTCATTGTTTAACTTTACTAAAATGTATTTGTTTAAGTTTGAAATGTGAACATGATTTCTATGTAGTATTTACTGAAATCTGGTACTATGGCATTTGTATTGTAATTTGTCATAGTTTTCACGGTGCCACTACACAGGGTTGTTGCCAATCAGTTTGATGTGCACAAATCAACTGAGGTTTTTGCAGGAGAATGGTGTCGTCTGTAATACACAGCCTCATCAAGGTATCTAAAGCAGAGGAAGCATGTGCAACTGCACAGATTTGAGCAGAAATTCAACATTCCCCAACTCATTGGATGCATCGATGGGACTCATATTCCTGTTGTGCCACCAAGTCATGGGTGAAAAGACTTTGTTAGTCACAAAGGATGGCCTTCCTATGTACTTCAAGCCGTGGTGGACAATATGTATCGGTGGGTTGTCACATTACATTTATTTGGGTGTTTGTGTGATGTGGTTAAGTGTTACAGCCTAACTGAGATTACTGCAAGATTCCAGGATGTGCTCATGACGCCAACATCTTCAGACAGTCCACGTTATTTGGCCAGCCACAGCTGTTGCCAAAGGTAATTCCATCTTCTCAAACGTTAATTATTATATAGATATATGAGATACATGCTTATCATGTTATTTGAGTCCCATATGAACATGCTCTGCATTTATTTCCTCAATTCTGTGCTTTCCAAACTAGAATAATAGTGAAATGTTAAATAGAGTACAAAAAGAGTATTATTTACTTCAGTACACCAACTAAAAGATTGCTTGTACTCACCACACCAAATAAATGTACTGCAATACACCAGTAGAGATACTACATGCACATAACACAAGCAGGACATTTACTGGGCACCAGTGAGAATAATATCTGTGCACACTACACCAAGTACATTTATTGCAGTACAGAAGTGGTAATACTACCTTTGCAGAGCACACTGAGAACACCAGTACACCAACAGGAATGTAAACTGCATACCACTCGCATGAATACTATCTATACACTGCATAAAAACTAGCAAAATATACACTGCGTTTTCACATTATTACCGCTTAGACGCTATTTACCCTCCAGCAACCATAACTGCCACTGGGACAAATTATTGCATGCTTTATTTGTACTGATAGCAGTTTGGGTGAAAGCACACTATGCTAACGTCTTCCTTCATGTCATCTTGCTCTGGAACCCAGACAAATCAATGGCAGTTCTGTCAACCTTTTCCTTCTTGGTGATCCAGCTTACCCACTTATGGATTGGCTTATCGAAGGCTAAACACGTTCCCTGCATATAGCCTCACAGCAGGAATCATTTAATGTTTATTTAAGTTCTGCCAGGACAACAGTGGAGGCTCAAGTCACAAGAGTGTTGCTCAAGAGAAGTGACTTCCACTACACTTTCACACCTAATGTAATTGTGACTTGTGCATTGCAAAATTTCTGTGAAAATGAAAAGGAGAATGTTAATCCTTCCTGGGCAGAGGAAGTATCAGTTTTGGAACATGACCTACCACAGCTGGGTGTGCGATCATACAATGGATCTGACTGCTCTGATGGTCAGAAAAAATGGCTTGCTCTAACTGAATACTTAAAAGCAAACTTTCCTATGCGCAGACTGTTGTTTTAGATCAGCGTCACCCAAATAGGGGACCAATGTTGGGCTTTGCTTCCTTTATTTTGACTTCTTAAAATTGTACAGTTGTTTTTACATACAAAAGTCAATGCAAAATGATTTGTTTTAGGTGCGATTCTTGATTTTTCATATTAACAAAGTCATTGTGTTACATTCAGTCTGTTTTAGTCACATTTCTTTGGTGCAGTGCAAATTACAAAAAGGTAAAATTTAACAATATACAAATAAATACAGTACCATAAATGTAGAAAATAGAAAAATGGAGTCTCTGCACTAAAAATAGAGTCTGTGCATGTGGTGGTATACTAGGCCATGCTCATCTGGCGGTGGATATCTTGGGTACATTTGTTGTGGATGTGGCACCTGTGATGGTGTTGGCGGAGCAGAGTGCTTCAAGCTGTGGATGCCCTCCATCCGTGCAGACACCAAACTGGCATTGCTCTGCAAAATGCAGTGAACCAGCCATGCTTCCCTCTCCTGGATTTGCTGGAACTGCTGAATCCAGGCATTCTGCATCTGTCTCCTCCTAACTGATGGTGGTGACAGAAATAAAAGAAAAGAAAAACCTTAGTCTGTACACTACACTTTGATTGAAAGCACTATATGAATAAATGTATTATTTATCAAAGCATACACTACATGCAGACACAATACTGAAAAACTCACAAGGTAAATCCAAGCTAGGAGTGCTGGTGTCTGACGCTGCCAGGACTGCTACTCCTCTGTAGTGGAGTGGAAGACCTCACTGGGGTAACTCAGACTCATTGGGCTCCTGTGCCGTGTCCTCCAGATTCTCCTCTGCATCCAGCACACTCTCTGAAGAGGGCACAAAAAGAACAGTTAAAATCAGAGATGGGTAGTAATGAGTTAAAAGTCTCAACATATGCCACAGTTACTCAGTACTTTGGTAGACTCGAGATCTTTTCTCGTAATGAAGAGATAAGATAAAGAAAAAGTAAACGTCTGTAAATCCTCTCTCAGTGGCAATAATGGCGCTATCGCAGTTAATCTGTTATGATGACCTTCTCGGCTTGAGACACTAGGAAATACTTGTTTCTTAAAAATGAGGATGGTGTTAATAGTAGTATGTAAACACTGCGCAGGCATCTAAAGTCATTAGGACTGTACAGGAGGTAAGCCCAGTCTGACGTGATGGATGTTGCTCTTTCCTCAAAATCTTCTAATTATGAGCAGGGCCGGGCAATGGTTTAAATTCAACTAGGCTAGGCTTAGAGAGGCCTTTTTACTCGACTGACTTCTACTGATTTCGCCTGACTTCTGTGTGCCCTGAACACATCCATTCACACACACACACTCTGTAGCCTGGGATGATCAGATAGGGCCATTCAGACAGTGCGTGCTACCTGCCATGTTGCTGCTCACTCCTGTGTCCTCACTGTCACCTGCCTCAGTGGCCTGGCTGACAACCCCTCCGCCACGGAAAAGGTCTATTCATTTGGCTGCATCCTGCATGAGCTTTTTTTTTTTCTTTTTGGCCCTCAACTTTTCTGCTCCAACCATCTCTTTTTCTGTCTTTCTTTTGGGCATGTTTACTTATTATCGCTCCTCTCCTCCTTTTTTTTTTTTTTTTTTTTTTAATAAAGAGGAAACGATTTGCTCAAAGTGGGAGAGGCCTCCGTGGCTGCGAGCTGAGTGGGCAGGCTGCTACAGTTAATCACGGTTTGGGTTAAAAAAAAAAAAAAAAAAAAAAAACAACTTAACGGCCACCTGCCGGGAACAGACCGTCCGTTCGGGAAACCTCACCCCTGATTACGAGATAATGCGTCTAATTATTTTTTTATCCAATGAATGCAATGCGCTTCCGTACACCTCTGCTTAAAATCCAAGTAATATTTTATGTTAAGCTTTCCCCCCTTCACGTTTGCCTACAGTGCTGTGTAGATAGCTAAGATTAATTATCTTGCTACATTTTAAATTAGCTTTAACTCACCTGAGACAGAAGTGCTGAATCCGATGTCCATACCATGCTGCTCTGCGGCTTGGGACAACGGTGGGCACCCAAGCATCTCCTCCAATATATCAGCTTGTGTGTGTTACACTCTGAAAAGGGGAAGGGTCAATAAAGATGCACGGAAACGATGTCTGTTCTCTCGCAGCTTCATTGAGAATCTCTGTTTATCTCAAATGTTTTCATAACAATACATCTGATCAACTTCAACAATATAAATTTCATATATCAGTATAAATCCTACCCTACATTCTCCAGTATCGATATAAATTCTACAGGTACAATACATATTCAACAATTAGACTGATTCTCTCACTTATGAAATCGCATTTATGAAAATGAGCTGAAAACTAACAGTCAGACACACAATCAAGACATTTTAAGCACTACGTAACCTTATATGTCTCTTACGAAGACAGCAAACTGACTCCGCCCCGGATCCACCCAGGATGCGCTATAGATTTTGGAACAGAGTCCACACGCACGGCGGAACGGATCAGGAACGGACAAGGATCCCCTAACCCTTCCCTTATCCAGTCTTCCTCTATTCATGGACTTGGAAAACATTAAAATAATAATATATATATATATATATATCATTTAACCCACTCTAGAGTCTTTGGTTAAATTTTCCTGTGAAGCAGCACAGTATACAGCTTTGCCATGGCTGCAAGAGAGCTATCAAAAAAAGAGGTCAAAACATACTGTAAATGGAAAAATTAAATGCAACCATGTATCTAGAACAGTTTATTGCAAACAAGACATTTGAGGATGTCATCTTGGACTCTGAGAAAAACTGATCAACATTTTATGGACCAATCAATTAGCAGAGAAAATCATGAAAATATTTATTAATGATGAAAATAATAATTACAGTTTGGCATGAAAAATAACAACAACATTGATTAAAAAAAGAACACTGCATTCATTTTTGTTTTGTTTCTTAACTTGTACCTAGTTGGTTCTCATTTACAGTACTGGGACGCCTCAGCTGCCAGGTTGAAAACAGCGAATAGAGTGTTTACTTATCTCCGCTTCAGTCGCAGCATGGTCAATGTGGCTTTTTTCACAGCATCTGAAATCACACAAAATTTCATGAACTCCCATTACAGTAACCAGTTGTAAAGTTTTAAAAAGATGCGTATAAGCATGGGCTTTTGAAGTGAATTTTTGCTGCCTGACAATAGGTGTCCTTATTTGCATTGTTGACACAACTCAGCAAATCTCATGTCTGAACAGTGAATTTAAAGCTACAGCCAGATATTTGTTAGTTTAACTTAGTGTACATTCTGGAAATGTGTGTAAACAGTTTATATGGCTTTACCAAAATCTAAAAAAGTCCACATAACTGCATCCCTACAGCCCACTAATCAACACTTTATGTTTTGCCTTTTCACTGTTATAACTGCCATAACCAATAATAATTGTTAATATATGTGAATGTTGTCATTCGTCCAGGTCATTGTAATCTAATAATAATAATAATAATAATTCTTTCATGGGAACACTTAGTAGCAGACCAAGGATGGGCCACACCTGCAAACTAGAGGTCATGAACAAAGGAAGTCCATCTATGTTTATTTGCAATTTCAAAGTGAAATTGCCTGCCAATGTGTGTATCTACTTAGATTGTGTATTTCTAAGTGATGCTAGAATCCCAAAATAGTGTTACTGTCCACCAGCCCTCTCCAGAATTGAGTATTTTCTCTGAGTGCTATGGATGGTCCTGGCATCCTTTGGAAGATCAGGATGGCAAATGCGTAGTATGCCCAATAGTACTAACAAAGCAAAAAAAGAAATGCCAAACTGTATGGCCCAGTTGGAAATGCTGTCAGTGAGTGAAACTCTCTCAGAGAATTCACCATCACAATGTTCTGAATCAGATGTCTGAATCTGTTCATCACAGTCACCAACCACAAAATCCTCACTAATGTCTGCATCCACTTCCATGCCACCTTCCTCTTCACTACAGACTACTCTAGCTGCAATGTCAGAACATTGTCTGTGCAATGTAGACTTTCTTCAAGAAACTGTCCACTGACATCTCTGAGGTCCTGCTTTCCTGTCACTTCAACGTCAGTAAACTTTGTGCAGTCATCACTAATTTCTTTCAGTCGTTTATCTACATCTACACGGGTCCTTCGTCTTAAGGTGGAGCTGGACACAGGAGTCTTTCTATTCATTGTTATCTAAAAATAAATATTTGGATATACGTTCGTAATTTTAGTTTTAATAAAATATAATTTAACCATTTTGTATCAAATCCAACAAGTTACCTTATTCTAATAGCATTTATGCTGCATATTAAATTATTAGTATATATTTACTGTAATTCAGCTTCTTCAAAGATATGATGACTCTCTTTAACCCATGGAGAATTATGTGAGATGGGGAAAACATAGAGATGGGTGAATTATGAAAGACTGCAGTATTGTGGGCTGCACCTAACAATAATTTTTTAAATAATTAATCTAATGATATATGTTGATTAATGTAACGATTACTTTTATATAGTTCGATCAATGTAACATTATTTACACCCACCAAACGTGACAGGCCTACGCACAACCAAATAACTTCACTCCGTCACTATAATTTTCACTCACATAATGAACACTAATTGCAATCATGGAATTTAAATTATTTCGGCACTGTAAAAACTCTTAATACCCCCTCTTAACTGATTTTAAAAGTCAGTCAGCCAAATTAAGTTTAAAACAGCATTTAATCTTACCTTACTCAGACTGATGACTGGAGAACAAACAAAAACTGACAGACCTCTGGGATCTAGTCAGGACCACAAACCACGAAAAATCCACAGTATCCCTGTAAATATCTACAGTAAAATTAAACATGAACACAGCAGTAACAGCATCATGAGGGAACACTTAATTGCAAAATCACTAGTACTTTTGATACTGGCCTGCATTTTGCTGATATTATTATCTACTTTTACATGTGATGCAGTATTTTGTGGAGTTAGTATATTTAGTTAAGTAAGGCATCTGAATAGCTCTTCTACCATAGATCTTAAAGCAAATGTTCACACAAAAATGAAACTTCACTCAATATCTACTCATCCTTGTGCTGATGAGAGGATGGGTGAAAATTCCCAGTACACAAAACTGAAGATCTTCACCCATCCCACAGTAAGTAGATATTGAGTGAATTTTAATTTTCGCCTGAACTATTGCATTAAGATAAAATTTTAGACATTTACCCTTTTTAAACCCCAAGCTGCTGAGTCAACATTACAGGGGGAGTTGGGGAATATATTGAAGTTGCTTTGTTAGCTACTTCTTCTATCTAGATGGGATTTTAACATACCCATCAGAAAATCTCAGGATTTAGTAATGTTAATAGGCACACAGACATTTAACAGAAGCCACCTCCACAGTAATGTAAAGAGATGGGGGAGCATTTAACTCAATACTCGTCCTGCTTAGGACAGGATTAAAATCCCAAAGCAAGGCAGGTAACCAATTTCTCCCCCCTCCCAGGAAGTAAAAATATCATCCAAATGTTAAAGTTAACTTAAGATGTTTGGCAATCACAGAGTTAAGCTAACGTTAATGCTAATGTGCTGTATCGTTAGCTAGCCCGACTTGCCGTAATTGCAAATTTCAGAAATAAAAACAGCAAAAATGAAACAATTGGCCTTATCTTTGGTCGGTATTATTTTAACAGTAAGAAAAAATACATATTACATATATTTTTAAATGTATAGTCCACTTACAGTGTTTCACTTCTTCAGTAGTGTCTTGATCCGGCGTCAATGCGAGGAGAAAACGCGCGTACGTAATACGGATCCGCTCAGGCTCCTTCATGAGTCCGCCTTCTGACGGTGCTTGTTTCCCTGCAGAGACAACCCGCAGCGACTCTGCTGTGTTCTGACAGTCGTCTGTAATAGTGACGGTGTAAGTTCTGAACTGTAAAATTAGGCGCATCCGCTTTGCGAATCCGCCTGGTGTCCGTGCTGAGTCCGCTGTTTGACAGTGCACTGCCCGCATCCGAGCTGTACCCGGCGCGAATCCCCGAAACGAAAGAGACTGAAGGCGGATCCGCCCCGGAGTCAGGTGCTATCTGGGCATAACCACGGCACACAAAAAAAGGTACGCATTGCTCTACATCGGCGAACAATAAAAATGCATCCCAGGCGCTAAACCTACGGTCAACATTACCATGAGATAAACATTTTAGAAGACATGCATGAAAAGTAATGAGAACATTTCTAATTGTTATACCTGAAAAGGGTAAGGATCAATAAAGATGCACGGACACGATGCCTGTTCTCTCGCAGATTCGTTGAGAGTGAATTACCGTGACCGGGAGCTCCCCCTTTCGGCCTCTGAAGGCATGACTGATCAATAACAGCATCAACTCGAAATAGGCTAATTCAATAGAACGAATATCACCCCTCTGGCAAGTAGGTATATATACACATTAATATTTTAAATGTTTTAATGTTTTTAACAGTTTTATCTATTCATACTGCATTTATCCATTTTTAACATGCTGTATTTATACTTTACTTTTATTTTACATTTTTTTAACAAGGCTTTTAACATTTTCACTCTGTCTGGGAACTATGCTTCCAAATAAAATCATGCTACTACATGAGCAAGAAACAGGACCGTGACCAGTGGTTCTGTTGGAATTATTTATTTATTTATTTATTGATTGATTGATTGATTGATTGCGTTGTAGTAAGCCTGTTTCAGGTGTTTCCACTGAACACGAATCTGCTAAGGCGTCATTTTAGATCCTACCCTGTCCATTTGCTTAGTTGCTTTCTACAACAAGTCACCATTTCTTGTTTTTCTCCCGTCCATGCATATTAAAATGTTCAGCTCCTTCATCTGACTGAGCATGAACCCTGTCTTTGTAGCTGTCCAAAAATGAGCTTTTGCTGCAGACTTTTCCATGTTCGACGCACTAGCAATTAGCCGGCTTCTTTTGTAAATGTACCCCTCGTACACACATTCATGTTATGAAGGTAACCCAGGGTAAGGCGTGGTGGTTAGTTATGTCCATACACCGCCCACCGTATAAGGTCCACACGACCACAGATAGCAGTCAGCAACGCTGGTGTAGGTGAAGCAGAGGCAGAAAAAGGTAGGTGGGCATAACCCATGTAAGTAAAGCAGCAGCGTTTCTCAGACAACAATTAAACAAAAACCAACTAACAGTATCTGGGCGCACACCATGAAGGAGAGGGGAGTGCAGTTAGGTGACAGCTCAATTAGTAACCTAAAACAAAACAGCTGATTACTACAGACAGACAGCATGACAGAGCATTATGGAGAGGAATAGATACTCACAGCATCCCACAAGTGGCACGACACAAGGGAGAGGAAGGACCCACCAAACAGAGCTCTACAAAAGATAACTGTAACTTATATGATGGGCCTGAACAAGCTACTGGCAACTGCTCCTCCATCCTGTGGGCCTACCATCCACAGTGAAGACCGCTGAGGTCAGGTGCATTACCAAATGGGTGGCAGTGGAGATGGGGGGTCTCAAAAAACCGGTCCCAGGTGACATAGGCTGGCTCTGGGGATGTGGAACGTCACCTCTCTGTAGGGGAAGGAGCCGGAGCTGGTGTTGGAGACGGAGCGCTGCCAATTGGCATTGCGCTTGTCAATGTTCAAATCCTCCATTGACCAAAGCTGCAGCTGAGAGGTCTTTTCAAGTTTCTAATTTTCAGCTCTTAATTTCAACAAGGATGGAGTCATACTGCCTCACTACTACCAACAAAATTCAAATATAGGAGATTTGTTTCAGACTCATCCTTTTAAGTGTTTGTTTTTCATACATTAACAGTGACAGCACTTATTTACTGGTTGATACTTGAAAGCACCATATAAAATGGGGAAATTATTTTCTCTTGCAGACCTGTTGGGCTTACAAATGGCTTTACGTTATAAATAAATAAATTTTTCAATATGACCAATGGACTAATGCTTCTGTTGATTACATGTCATATAATTATCATACTTATAAGAGGTGCCATTTTAGCTTTCCTTGAGGGTGTTTTCAGCTTCTGTTTTTTTTTTTTTTTTTCCATTTGACAAACAGCTGTTTTAGAAGAGGGGCTTGGTTGGTCTGTGCTGCTCTGTCTGGCGGTGACAGGGTTAACTGCAGTTACTAACCCAACTTCTTCTGTTGGAAATGTCTCGTCTCTTTCTTAATATAACATTGCTAAACCCAGTTACAATAGAGCATCAGTGACTAAGCTTGTCCCCACTTACCAATTACGTAGGTTTCCCCTTCCTCTCTTTCTCCCCAATTCCTGTCTCTCATAATTACTCAAGCCATCTTTATCTGTCTCATCTTTCTCTATCTAGTCATTATTTCCTCCTGCTGTCCTTGTTATGACATTTAATCCTCCCATCGGCCCTCCTTCCTCCCTGACCTCTCTCCATCTCTGTCAATAACCATTCCATCTACACGGTGAGTAGGCATTTATATCCTGTTAGGCTTGATTCGTCTGTGTCCTCCCTTTCTCCCTTGTCTTCCCTCTGTCCTCTTGACATGTCTGGGGCAATATATGTTTAAATGGAGAAAAAAAAAAAAAAAAAAACACAAAGCCAGCACTCACATGCTGATGATTTCTATACTGCCTTCTTGCTAAATTGCAATACAGCAATCATTGAACGTAAGAATTGCAAGACAACATTGTTTTGCCCATTTTGACAAACAATACTCCTTGTATTTTACTAGTAGTTATAAAGGTTAGTGCCCTAAAGTGAAGCTATGTTATGTTAGTTGTTTTATCAGGTGTATTTCAACAGCTAGAAACCATTTTACTGATGGCGCCAATTAATTAAAATGAAAAATGAGTGACCACTCTGTGTCCAGCTGCCGTGATACATCCATAAGGTTCATGGTGCTCAGTTGTGGTGATTGAGACATTCCTTGAAAGCAGGGATGGACTGAAAGTGGGCTTTCAGACCAGGAATCTGACTCCCTTCCAGGCTAACCCCACATAAAACAAAGGTACACCAAGAAGCTGAGCTTCCTTTTGTCTTTAACTGCCTGATGACCATTGTACATTTGTCCAGTATTTTAGAACGTAGCATCATTTGTTACTTGGCAAACAGCCTAGCTTGCTAAGGCTCCAAGTATTATTCATTACAAAGCCTTCTGCTGGTTTTCCTGCTGAAGGCGTTTGTTTCACAGACACTCATTCATCAATGATGATGCAGGACACAAATTAACCCAAATTCAAGGTTCTTGTGTCTCTTCTGTCTAGACTGGTACTTAGCTGTGTTGCAGACGCTGTACTTTTTCTTGTTCCTTTCCCTGCAAAGCCCAGCATTTCTGAGAGTTATGTCCAAATTGGATTATGGATTATGCACTTTATGCATCCACTGCCAGTGGTTCACTCCAAAAGTAGGAATTACAAAATAGACAGGAAAATACATTGCAAAGCAGAGCTCAAGACAGAAGTTCACATACCAGTGATTCAAATCAATGTTTTGCCACTTGTCTGAAATATTTAAGTGTTTTGGCCTAAACATCCAGTCATTTCTTTGGCTTGTCCTGCTTGATGTTATCCTACCTAATTTCACGGTTGAAGCTGTAAATGGCAACCATTGCCATTTACGGTGTTATACTGTAAATGGCAATGGTTGCTCTTGTCCTGCTTCAGGGGAGATCTCATATACGTGGCACTATTAATGAACCTGCACACTTTTGTCAGTAGGTTTAGTTAGCAGGAAATCTGTTTTTAGTTTCATTTCAACAATGAAATTAAATGAAATGAGGGCAACAGACAAGCACATACACTTTGGGGCCTCAAAATTGCAGTTCACAAACTAATGAGTGATAGAAGGTCCTGAGTTCAGTTTCCAGCCTGGGACCTTTCTGTGTGGAGTTTGTATGTTCTCCCCGTGTCTGCGTGGGTTTCCTCCAGGTACTCCGGTTTCCATCCAAAGACATCATGTTTGGGTTAACTCATGACTCTAAGTTGTCCGTAGGTCCTGAGTGTGAGTGTGAGTGGTTGTTAGTCTCTGTCTGTGTCTGTGTGGTGGCCCTATGATAGACTGGTGACCTGTCCAGGGTGTACCCTGCCCTCACCCAGAGTGAGCTGGGATTGGCTCCATTGCCCCCCATGACCTGGAAACGTATAAGTGGTTGAAGATGAATAAATGAATGAGTAACATGGATCAGGGATTCAGATGGTCAGCAATAGCACTGCAATTTGTCAACACCTGACAAAGACCCCCAGTTGTTTGCTATTATAACTGATTGATCAATACATTCTACTCAGGTTGTGTGTAAACCTTTTTGAATCAACAACATGCACAACCATTAATATGTTTTTACAGTCATTCGAGAAATGTGAAATGTGAAAAGTGTCTTTTCATGTTAATTCATAAATATAATTCAGTGCTGCCTGTTATGTTGAACCTTTCAAAGAGTGGCATCTATCAAAATAAAATTAGTCAACGAATAAAATTTCTGTTGCAGTCAACCATGGAGGACAGGTGAGTCATTTCCAGCATTTTTATATTTCCAGCCAACCAAGAGAGCATCAATTAGCTTTTTTATAAGTTGTAAATTGAGGATGCTGTGTCAAATAAAACCTCAGTGTTTGAGGTTGGGGAAGAGAGACTTTCAAAAATAAAACACTTGAATGTTTTAAGATTCCTGTTTACATGTTGACATGAAGTCTTTGAGCCTCCAGTTTACCCTGCTAAAGAAATAAGTATATATATAAAATCCCAGGACCTGAATATTCCTAGAGACCACCTTGATAATCCTAACCAACAAGGTCTTTCTAACAACTCATTGTCACATATGGATGTTTGGTGAGGAGTCATCTGGGGCACTGGTTACCCCTTTGGTATTATTTGTCAGTCCAACAGACTACAATGGAGTCCCCTCAACATCAGAAAAAGTCACTGAAGTAATTTTGTTGGCTGCCATATAGGTATATGAGGCGAAACCACATTATAACAACAATGAAACAAGGCTACAGAAAATATGCTTTCATTATTATCTTTTCCCTGGGGCACAGTTACAGCAGGTAATAGGCCTATTCATGGTGATATATGTGCCTGTAATTGCAGTGACAAGGGAAGCGATGCATGCTGGATAAATGACAGAATGCTCAAGAGGATTATTTCAGCTCTCCTTTGTAGAAATTTGCTGTCAATTTTTCGCATTCATTGGCATTATGTCATTATGTTGTCCAGTCAAGCCCTACTAATTTCAAGGCTAATAACATTCTTTCAGTGACACAAAATAAACAACCTCAAGTCTGTCGAGTCTAGACTGACAATTATGTATGTAGCATTAATACAGAGTCACAATAATTATTGCATTAAAGAACTTTACGTTCAGTGTTTTTGGACGAAATCAGTAAGACCAACATCACTGGATGTACCAGTCCAATGGCTCCTTGCTATCATAGACTCCAACACAACCTGGCATGTCGTTGAAGTCTAGAATCTGTATAGCTAAACTAAAACTAAAAATATAATACTTACCTGCTCTTAGAATGCATTGATTTTGTATAGGTAAGGTTGACTTGTTTATAATTCTTGTTGTATGATGAAATACTGGTTGATAAATACCTCCCTTGCTCTTATAGTCTGTGTGTGTACATTTACACGTGTGTGAGGTGCCAAATGTTGGAGCACAGAGATGGTTGTGTCAAATGCTAAACAATGTGTTGTTCACTTGACTCCTTGAGGTTATACAACAAATCTGTGCATGCCAAATTTCCAAATACAGCAATGATATCACCAGGAATTTTTCAACATATCAGTTTATTAGGGCTGTCAAACGATTACAATTTTTATTCTGATTATTCTATTAGTCACAGGGTAGCTGTGGATTAAACGATTAAACGCCATTCCTAAATATGATGGGAAAAAAAATCTAATTTTCTCTGTATATTGTTGCAACAGAAAGCTAAATCACAGATACATATGCTTTTTATTTTTAATTAACAAAAACTCAAAATAAAAAGCCATTGCTCATTTTGTTTTTGTAAATATAGAATTGATGGATTTATGAATTTTCACAACAGTTTTTTGGGGTAGTATTAACAATATAAAGCAAATCTCACAAATGTATTTTGATGGTGATTAGGAATCTAAGAAAACAAATTTACGCACTTGCCTTTTAGATTTATTTCTAATCAAAATAAGAGCAATAGGTCTGAGGAAACACAATTTCTATTTCAGAATTGTAGCTTGCCTTAAATATGAAATATAAAATATTTATATTCTGCTTTACACAAGTGGTCGCTTAAAGTAAAAATGTACTATCAGAAGCCAATCATTTTCATCTCCATGACGTATGCAGCGTCAGGAAGCAGGAAGCTGCTGGCAGCTAAACAGACAGTTAAGGGGGCGGCAAAAGGACAAGATAGCAGCATGTAATTAAAACAAATAATCACAACTTTTTAAAGATCTTTGTGCACCCCATTAGAACAGTCAGAACTTGTTCAATGTCCATACCTGACCTGGGCAAACCACACATATCCAATATGACTTTTCGAGTGCAAAGATAGAGGCTGATACATATCCCATTGTTAAGAAAAGTGAAAAACTTAACCATTGATACATTTTAATCAAACGGTTGCACATCAAAAACGGAAGCTTTTACATGTTCAAAGTCCAGGTATTAAAGATCACTTCAGCCAGATCATTCCATCATTCACAGTGATACCATTTGTGTTTCAATTCATTTTGTTTTAGTTTCATATTCTTGCTGTTCTTCTTTAATGTATAGTAATTGCCTTCTCCGTGTGTGTTAGGTTTTGTCCTTAGCAGTGGCGGCTCCAGAGGTTTTCTGCTGCAGATACTATGGGGAGGCTCAACATTGAAGAGAAGGTGCTTTGAATTTTGGGGCATTTAACTATGCAACTATAAGCATATGCAGTAGGTAAAATAAGTATTGAACACGTCACCATTTTTCTCAGTAAATATATTTCTAAAGGTGCTACTGACATGAAATTTACACCAGATGTCGGTAACAGCCCATGCAACCCACACATGAAAGGAAATCAAACCTTAGATGTCAATAAATTGAGTTAGGTGTCATAAAATGGAGTGATACAGAGAAGTATTGAACACACTTACTTCAATTTATGTAATACTTTATACAAAAGGCAAGGCAAGGCAAGGGAAGATTATTTGTATAGCACAATTCAACAACAAGGTGATTGAAAGTGCTTTACAGCGACATTAAAACATAGCATGATTTAAAATTAGAACAAATAAAAACAAAATAAGAACAATAGATAAAATCTGATAAAATCAGTAGTTAAAATATGATTACATTTTAAAACTCAAGCTTAAAAGTACCAGTGAAGATTTGGAGCTTTATTCAAATGCAGCTGAAAATATGTCTGTCTTCAACCTGAGTTTAAATACACTGAGTGTTTCAGCTGATCTGAGGCTTTCTGGGAGTTTGTTTGTTGCATGTGGAGTGTAGAAGCTGAATGCAGCTTCTCCATGTCTGGTTCTGACTCTGGGAACTGATAAAAAAAAAAAAAAAAAAAAAAAACGGATACCTAATGACCTGAGGGGTCTGAAAGTTCATACTGGGTCAGGAGGTCACTGATGTATTTTGGTCCTAGACCATTAAGAGCTTTATAGACCAGCATCAGAACTTTAAAGTCTATCCTCTGATGGACAGACAGCCAGTGTAAAGACCTCAGAGCTGGGCTGATGTGGTCCACTTTTTTGGTCTTAGTGAGGACAGTTGCAGTTGTCTAACTGACTTTTTAGGTAAACCCTGTAAAGATGTTGTTACAATAATCAAGCCTACTAAAGATGAATGCGTGGACTAGTTTTTCCAGGTCCTGCTGAGACATCAGATCTTTTAACCTTGATATATTCTTAAGGTGATAGTGGGCTGACTTTATTATTGCCTTAATGTGTTTTTCCAAATTTAGGTCTGAGTCCATCACTACACCCACATTTCTGCCGTGGTTGGTGGTTTTTAGGTGTATAGATTGAAGCTCTGTGGTGACCTGTGGTGACTTCTGTGGTGACATTGTAATATATATCTGTGTGTCATCTGCATAGCTATGGTAGTTTATTTTGTTGTTCTTCATAATCTTTGCCAGTGGGAGCCAGTAGGAGCATATACATGTTACACAGAAGCGGTCCCAGGATGGAACCTTGGGGAATTCCACTGGTGATTCTTGTCTGCTCAGATGTAAAGTTACCTATTGGTACAAAGTACTTCCTTATTTTCTAAGTATGTTTAAAACCAGTTTAGTACAGTTCTGGAAAGATCCGCCCAGTTCTTTCGTTTGAGTAATATATTGTGGTCAACTGTATCAAATGCAGTACTGAGATCCAGTAAAACTAAGACCGACATTTTTCCACCGTCCGTGTTCAGACATATGTCATTAACACTCTGGTCAGAGCAGTCTCAGTGCTGTGGTGCTGTCTAAAACGTGACTGGAAGGCATCATAGCAGTTATTTGGTGTTAAAAAGTAATTAAGCTGTTGTAAAAACGCATTTTCAATTATCTTACTTAAAAATGGGAGATTTGAGATGGGCATGTAGGTGTTCATTTGAGTCTTGTCAAGCTTGTCCTTTTTCGGCAGTGGTTTAATTACAGCTGTTTTTAGTGGCTCTAGAAACACACCTGACATGAAGGACAAGTTCACAATCTGTAACAGGTCTGTGTTTAAACCAGTTTTCGGTGGAAACGGTACACATGCTGAACCTGCTGCTGATGTACCAATTGCTTGTCTAATATTTTGGATTTTGTCTGTGAAATATTCTCCAGTCTCCTGTAGCAAATAAGGCCTGAGCATTATGACTGTTTTTGGTGATAATGTCCGAGTACTTCCTTGCATTCCTCATTTGTAAATTATAAGAGTGAAGTTTCTCGTTATAGATGTCATAATGAACCTGGAGACTTGTTTTTCTCCATCTAAGCTCAGCTTTCCGACACTCTCTTTTCCCATTTTTTACCAGTGTGGAATTTCGCCATGGAGACTTCTTCCTTCCAGAGATAACCTTCACTTTAGTGGGAGCAATAGTATCCATAACATTTAACATTTTAGCATTGAAGCTACTGACAAGCTCCTTGATTGAACCCCCAGACAGGGCAGGTGTTAACCCTGCTGTTGTGTTCACCCATAGTGTTCCCGGCCACTTTTGACTGAGATTCTTTCATTTCCATTTTAAATCCATAATAATACATATATTATCACCTAATGTTGTATTACATCTTTTTATCAACTTCAGCTCTTGTAAGCATTACAAGTTTTGAACTTGTGTTTGCTGTGTATGTCCTACAGGCCTCATTTACCTTAGCTCATACTACTCGTTCTTTTAAGGAAAAAAACATTATATACAAATTCTTTTGACTATAACAAATACTAAGATGAAACCTTTTGTACTTTTTATCACAGAGTACTTAACTGAAATGTTTACCAAAGTCACTTTTTTGAAACCAGTTAAATTATCTAAATTGTGGCACAAAATAACAACTTTTGTGTTCCCAATCAAAACTGACCAGTATGATTTGTTCATTGAAAACAAACACCACAGAGAAAACTTACTACAACTATAACACAAAGGTAAGCTACAAAAAGCTTGAACCTTACACTGTTTGAACACAGCTGGAGTTTTCTATTGTAGCTCTGAAAAGACAGTGTCATAATGTCACGTCCATGGTTCTCAGTTTTGCCCTCTCATGCGCAAAATGGGCAATATGCTGAGGTCGTTGCATGTTGTTTGCGAATGTATACACCGCATCTGCGGAACACACAGCTTTTTTTTTTAACTCTTGGTACACACAGTTGGCATCTCTTTCTTTTGACTCCTCCTTCTCTGGTTGGCGTGGATGTTGCTGGGGGTTGCAATGGAAGCCATTAAGGGGCATAAGATGTGTGTATGTATGAATGTGTGTCCGTGTGTGCGCGCGCGCATGTGTGTGTGTCTGCTCAAAGACACTTGCGTGTTGAGGTGTGATTAAGGATGTAGATATGTGCTTGAACTCTGTTTTATATACTAATTGTAGTCTTACCCATTCATTTCCAATGACTGGTCATTTTTGACTGGGGACACCATGGGTATACAAGTTCCATAAAACACACAAATCTTTATAAAAATATGTCAGATTTGTTTTATGTGTTAAAATTCCATGTGTGAACAAAATCATAGAACCTCATGACAAATGGCTGAAATTTTGCTGCACTTTTTTAGAGAGGAAACTTCATGAATCAATCAGATTTGACCAGAACACAACAGGAGGGTTAAAGAGAAGACCTGGTTAAAGATCTCACTACTGTTTTCAGTTATACACAGTTTTGAAATCACTGCTGTTGAGACATTTGTGTGCACTGAAATCGTACTGTCAAAGAAAACATAGGAATCATCAGACAGGCCCACATCAGACACAGTAACCTTTGAGAAGCTCAGACCCTTAGAGATAAGTAAGTCAAGAGTGTGCGTGGCCTCTGTTACATGCTGAGTCAACCCAGAGTGTTACTCAGGTTTTTAGTCCTTTTGTCCTGAGAGTTGTCCACATGGATGTTAAAATCACCAACAATAATTACACAATCAAAATCAACACAGATCATAGACAGCAGTTCACTGAGGTCAGCAAAAAAGTCTACACAGTATTTGGGGGGCCTGTAAACATTCAGAAACAGGACTCTGGGTGACGCCTTCAGCTGTATAGCTATATATTCAAAAGACTGAAAACTTCAAGGAGATAACTGCTTACATTGAAATTATTAATTAATAACAATAAGACTCTGACCCCTCCTCCTCTCCTGCTCACTCTGGCTTGACTGATAAAATTATAACCAGGAGGGGTCGACAAATTCATCATCAGTGCATCAGTAATATGCCAAACCGTGACTTCACTTTTTTTTTTATTTTTAACTGGGAATGTAGTGGACTTTATATGTGTGATGGAACCCACTGGATATCTGAATTTCTTTGTCCTGTATTGTCTTTAATATCTAACTGATGCATGAAGCAACAAGGACAACCCAAATATCAATCTGTGCTGTTTTAACAATACTGTTGTCTCTGACATCATTGGCTGGTCTTTCAAAAGCCATTCTGAAGCCCACCATCAGCCAATTTCTACTGCCCAACAAAACTAACTCATGGATAGTCCAAGATTTGGAGCTGAGACATTGGTGTACATGGGGTAGTACTGAGCATCAGCTCACTCATCAGTCACTCAAAGAGACCACACCCTCAATTGTGAAGAGTTTTAAGCTTTGAATAAATGTAAACTGTGCCAAGAGGGAGGAAATAATCCACCGTGACTGACACTGTTTGGATGTTTTAACATGGGAATCTCAGGGGAACAACAATTACTGGAGCCAGTCTATAAACGGAACAGCAGTTTTTTGTACTTCACTGTTGGCTTCGTGTTCAGCTGGGGGAGGGGAGTGTCACTGTCCAATTATTAAATACCTCAAAACTATCGAGATTTAAATAGGACCTGTCTGTCTTGGGAGGTTCAGTTGCTGAGGATTTCTTGGAGTTTGCGTTTTCTTATGTACATAGTTGCTGGGGACAAGAAGGATGCTGATTCTGTGAATAAATATCGATGTCTCGACCTCATTCAGCAGTTTATATATATATATATATATATATATATATATAAAAAGAATTAGGCTTCACAATCACAGCTCTGTAAACAGTAATAAATTGATTAAATGCCATGCAGCTGTAGCACAAATGGCTATAAATTTCCCACCTGTGTTCATGGAACATTTTTATGTACACTACATGTGTTGAGCACATTAGACGGTGTCATCATTCCTTATCCTACACCCATGGGTTTAAATGATCTCACTTACGCTATGTCTTTAGTTAATAACACAGGCCTGAAGCTGTAAATGTGCGTAGGAGGGAAGAGAAATAACTTGAAAATCATTGAGCTGTGGAGAAATACAGATTAATCTGTACCAATTAACTGCAGCCTGGTGCCTTCATTTTGGATGCTTGAAATGTCAAATAAGGCCGAGGTCTGAGAGTTTTGATATTTTATGTGTGAGAGATTTACACATTTGTTCTATTTTGCTTTTCCTCACATGTGCCGAGCTGCTGGAGGATTGTCACCGATATAATATTAGAACTGATGTGACATTTAGATTGTGGGCGGGTTAAGGCTTTGGATAATATCCACTGCATACGTGGTCAGACAAATTTGTCGAAACCTGTGTGCCCCCTTCCAGCTATCAATCATCATCCCACTTATATTCCCTGTTGATAATAATTTAATCATTCCTTGTAAAGACCAAAATCCCAAAGTACAGATATGCAAAAATTAAGCTCTCCCTAGATGTCAGCTGATTAGACTGCCAAAGCAGAGCTCAAATCCCTGAGTTTAATGATTTCTATATCCATCTATCATCATTCATTATCGTCGCTATTACACTTATTATGAGTGAACAGACTAATGCTAAAATAAAAACAAAGCAGATAAAAAATACAGGTTTTATTTCACATTTGATAAAATGCATAGAAGAGGAGGTTCCCAATGAATATATGTCTATTAACATACAGTCTTGTCAGATCCTGCTGTCAACCCCTGTCACAAGACTGTACTGGACCTGATCTCTATTTAAAGGGTCCGATCTATAGTTCTGGCAGACTCTAGCCTGGGTAGAATATCCAGAGATTATCTAAGATGATGTCGAGGAAACTCACCTAGCTCCTCAATGGCTCACCACCAATCGCCAGATTGTCTGTTTACCCATGCGGTACCACACCTTGGCTCCAGATGGCTGTCGTGTTTGCGTCTTGCTCCTGCTTTGTGTCTCTAACTCAGCTCTCTCTTTGCGATTCAGTCCCCAGTTCCTGTACTCCTGTTCTGACTCAGAATCCTGGACTCCTCTCTGCCGTGTTCAGCCCAGGAACCCGCCCTCCGGCTCCCACTGCTCCTCCAGCCTTTTGGAACACTCTCCCTTTGGACCTGAATACCCCAGTGAGGAACCCCACCCTGTACTGCTGCAGCCACACTCACACTTGGACAGCTAAGCCACTCACAAGACTGACTCTGCATCCCAAAACTTCTGTTCAATAAATCCACTTCCTTGTCACTTTACCAGAACTTGTTTCAGAGTTCTTTTGTCTGCATTTTGGGGTCCAATACTCCACTATTATGGCACATCCTCATTTGTGGTCGCTCGCCACTCCGGAGTCTCGGAGTACCTCTGTATCTTCTTTATCTAACGATGTCATCATCTGCCCTCTTGACCTCTCACGAACTCCTGGCAAACTCTCCCTGAGAATCTCAGACTTTTCCCTTTTTATATCATAGCCCGCACTCCTCAACACCCATTTCTCTATTATGCAAATTAGATTTTTCTCTGATTTTCCTAAACAGTCAACGCAAATGGCAGTCAGTGTAATTTTGAAATCATCAACTGTTAAAGTATAATTTGAATTTTAGTGAACAAAACACCCAAGGTTAAGTGTTTTTTTTTTTTTTTTTTATAAAAACTCAAAATGCATTGTTCCAAATTATTATGCCCAACAGAGTTTCAAAACATTGTATAGGTTGTAGAAGTGAAAATGGTTGAGATGGCATTAAGATGTTATATTTACTGAATTCAAAAGCTATTTCAATCAAAACCATCTTAACAGGCAAAGTTACAAGTTAACATTGGACCCTTTCTTTGATATCGCATTCACAATTCTTGCAACAATTGAACTTGCAGGATGTCAGAATAGCCTAGCAGAGCTGCTATTTTGATGTGAACTGCGTCCCACCCTCATAGATCTTTTGCTTGAGGATGCTCC
This sequence comes from Echeneis naucrates, assembly GCF_900963305.1. Lineage (NCBI taxonomy): Eukaryota > Metazoa > Chordata > Actinopteri > Carangiformes > Echeneidae > Echeneis > Echeneis naucrates. The sequence continues at coordinate 23,046,537 of NC_042520.1, forward strand.
AAAGTTTCTCAATCTGGTTGAGGTCAGGGGAGGATGGGGGCCACATTATAAGTATCTCTCCTTTTATGCCCATACCAGCCAATAACAGAGGTATTCTTTGCAGCATGTGATATCTCATTTTCACGCATTTGGAAACTCTATATAATCTATATACTTTGCCGAGGGACTCAAAAGGGGCCTACTAGCTCTCTCCCCATGATTCTGGCCCAAAACATGAATTCGCCACCTCTTTGCTGACGTTGCTGAGCAGAATTTGCATAATAACTTGGACAGCAGTGTTACTTTGCATAATTTTTTATTATTGCTGCATGTTGCTTCATATATGCCAAATCAACAAAATATCCTACCTTCATCATTTTGTGTAATTGTCCTGATTGCTCTTAGTTATAAAGTGTCCAATTTTCATCTATCAAATGTGACCAAACTTGTTCTGATCTGTGGTATCACAAAACCAAATTGAAATGTTTTGCCCATACTAATTATATCGTAATGACTGTTTAATGGAGCTCTCTATTTTCTGAATGGATCATCTCAATCCAATTACCGGTACTCAAAATCGAAATATAGTCTGCTGATTTCTTAACATCTCTGCACTACTACTTCTTTTCAACCTCCATCAGATGTCCCTGCTTTCTGTCTGGAATTTGTATTAGCTGAATTTGTTTAATAATGGAAATTTTTCTTTTCAACATTTTTTTTTTGTATTTGATTTATGTGTTTGGTGATCTTTCAAAATTCTGATTAATTTACAGAGCAGAGCCCCAAGCACTCTGCAACACAAGACTATATTTTTACTAAAGTGTTGCAAATCAAAAGGTACTGTTTCTCAATTAAATATGGAAAAATAAACACTGGATACTCAAGTCAGTTTAAAACTTGTTTCACAGAAAATTGTGTTTTTTCTTTTTAACATGGAAGCTCAGCAGTAATGTGAACAATGTCTTTTATTTGTTGAGAATTTTTCCTTTGTGTTGGCAGGGAAAACATTGTGCTCATTAAATAGGTCCACGTTTATGATGCCAGGAGTGCTCAGTTTTTGTTGACACAATTGTGTAAGCATTATAAGCAATCAAAATCACTGCATTTCAATGGGATATATTTGTAATGAAAGTAAATGTAGTAAATGAGAAGGAAATTAAACCCCCCCTCAAAGTAATAGAGCCCAGTGTATCACCAACTTTAACTACGACCTAAGTGATGAATATATAACTGGGTTTACTCATTGGCACAGATTGTCCAAGTAAACCATTTAAACTTTCCACTGAGTGCATTTGCATTAGTATCAGATACCATCTAATCATGAATTCTTATTTAAGTTGTTGTTCAAGTTTTCGTATATAAAACTACTAAAAGAGCAGGAAACGCACACACACACACATAAAGAAGACCATATCTTGGGGTCCAAGGAAAGTTGGAGAGCAGTTTTAGTAGAAGCTATGGCCTTCGATAGTTATACATGTTAATACTTTGCTGGGTTCGGTCCATCGGGACGCCCCACCACCACTGCCACCCATCTGGATGGCTGGATGGATGGATGGATGTTAATACTTAGATAGATAAATTTACTTAGATAAATTTATCTCAGTAATCCGTCCAAAATACAACAACAAAAAAGAAAGGGCACATATTATTTCTGCAATCAACGACTTGACTAAACCACTCCACTGGTGCTGAATTGGCAGGTACTGAGAGCACCTTCAGTGCCAATTTGTGGAGTTGTGGGAATTTGTCGTGATATTGAACCCAGAAGACAAGAAAATTGTCAGTGTCAGAGTCCTGAATGGCATCAAAGTATTTGCTGATCTGTGTTAGAATACTTGAATCCTGGCTGGATCTGCGCTTCTTGTTGGCCTTGTAGCGGGACAGAAGGTGTGGACAATTGACTGGTGGTGAGTTACTGGATAGATCCACATCAGTGGCCCCAATGCTCCTACACAAGGAGACAGACCTTCATTTCTTATTCCCTTTGTTTAATATGTATATTTGCTCATATTTTAGTATGAGGCCTCCGAGTTGTCTGATGGGATATGTCAGCCTATGCCATATATGGTGGCAGTATTATCACGGGTGTATATTTTTTTCCAAAATTGAGAAGAGTAACTTGATAAAAACATAAACTGTGTTCTTCAGTTCATCGTTGAACTACTTCTGTGATGATGGCACACCCCCCCCCCACCAGGGGCTCTTGAAGGGCCCTAACTAATGGCTGACAGTGTATACAGTAGAGCTGGAATCGGGCCTTCAAGGTTTCAAGGCCTAAGCCTGACAATAACATTTTGACTGACAGCTTTTTGAAAACCTGAACCCATTTACAGCCCAACATTATTCAAATGTGCACACACCTCTGTCTCCCTCCTCCACCTCCTGATAGAAATGAAGCCCCATTGGGTCCCATCAGGCAAAGATCTTCAGCTGTAGTATTCAGGTCCTGGACAGTTGAAACCAACATACTAATTGTAACTGATTTCTCTCCTGCTTTCAAGTCTGTTGCCTCAGAGAATGGTGCAAGAATTGCAGTCAGTTCCTTCAGCTGGTTCCACTCTCAAACACTAAATATCAGAGTTTCATAGTCCTTGCTGCAGATTTCAGTGAGGGCTTTGTGTTCCAGAGACATCAGTGTCAGCTCCTAGACTGTTGTGCTATCGTGTTGTTGTTTGTTTTGATTCCTGTATTCGCCCTCCTTCAATTGCTGTCGCGGCCCTAATGTCATTCACCTGTGTCCCATTCCTCTGTGTGCTTATATCTGGTGTCATTCCCCATATCTCTGTCAGATTGTCTGCATCCATCGCGAGTAGCTTTCTGGCGTTATTTTCCTCATGTGTTTATCTCCAGTGTTCTGATCAGTTTTTTTGTCCTCCTTGAGTCTTCTTTTGCTAGCATCTTTGTACCTCTCCCTGCATTTGCAAGTCCCTGGTTTTGATCTTTGCCTGTTTTTGACTCCTGATGCTGCCTTGTGTTTTTGTACTGCTGCCTTAGCTGACTGCCTGCCTGTGTACTGAACCTGGACTGTTAATGAATCACCTCTCTCTACTTGTTGCCTCTGATCTGCTTTGTGGGACCCAGTTAGTCTATATGGTTCTGACAGTATAATCTGACCATGACCATGGACCCCGCAGATCCAGAGCCCGTTCGCAAAGCCCTGAAGCATCAAGGCCAGTGGTTTCGCATGCACGAGGAGATGGGAATTGGCCTAGTCCAAAAAGTGTCTGGAAATGGCTTTTTCTCTTTTTCCCACCAAGTTAAGCTGTCTGACAGCTGGTCTGCAGCAGGGGAAAGTCAACACGCCCCTAGGCGAGGGCACTGTTGCCTCATCTGTGGCACCACCTCCAAATGTCACTCATCCCTCCACACCTCCAGGATCTACCCACCTGCAGTTGTACAGTTGATACACAGCAGTGTTGCTATATTTCCATGCAGTGCACATCACGGCTGTGTACAGTGTGGTAGCTAGTTAGAGCCTGAGGTCTGGTGCCTGGGCCTGGTGTTCTCAGTCAGTCAGGGTGAGGTCCTGCTACTCTGCTCTGCCCTTTGTTTTTGTTTGTTTGTTTTTTTTTTTTCCTTATGCTTCTCACTCCCTCTTGCAGCCATGTAATTATGACCGCAGAGCACGCCTCAATGGACTATACCACACACCTTCCACTCCCTACTCCACTGATATCAAGACTCTACAGCTATCAATATAATGAGTTCAACTTTCCTTTCGTTAACTGTCTTTAACCTCTTTCTGCCTTTTTGTTCTCCACATATTCAGCATTAGCACAACCTCAGCTCATTATACATGTCACTCAATAAAGGCTCTGTTCACTATGACCTATATGACTTATCTGTACAGCTACAGATTGGCCGGAGCAGATCCCAGCTGACAATGAGCAAGAGGGTTACACCCTGGACAAACTCACTGTTGATTGCAGAGAAACGTATAGCGACAAACCATTCATGCTTAAGGACAAGTAAGAGTCACTCATTACAGTAACCTGATGGAGGGAACCCAGCCAGGTACAGAGAGAATATGAAACACACTGAAACACTGAAAGGCCAGGGTTCAAAACCAAATCCTCTTTTTCTATGAGGCAATAGCTGCTATCCACTGCACCACCGTGCAGCTGGATCATAGCTCATAGAAAACGAAACAATTTTTTTCCCCATTATTTTACAGATAAAATCACTGAAAAAAAAGTAAAGAAATTTGAGACTGGGATTTTAAGTTTCTATATCTAAGGGCAGGGCCTGTTGAGTTCTGAAAGTGAACTCCCGCGTTCGTTTGATTAAGGATGCAGGAGAAGTCCAAATCAATTTCATATATTTTATCTGAACACTAACAGTAAAATAGACTATACAAAAGAGGTTGTTTACAGAGCTCTGGACCGGACTATGTTTCCCAACTCCAGCATCAGTTCACGAAGTCTGATGCTCTATCTTTCCCTGGTCCAGTTTATCTTATGATTATACACAGGAAATGACGTATGTGGGTGTTGTCTTCTCCGGGTTGCACACTTCCTCTTCGTATTATCTGGCTCCATTCCCGCGATCAGCCCCTAATGGCTGTTGATGGTCCCTATTTTCTGTGGACGAGAAAGGAGAACAGACACAAACCACAAAGTCCAGAACCCCAGTGTATCTCCTTCATTTAGTAATAAAAAGACCATAATTATAATATACCGTATATAGATATTTCATATATTTTCAGATATTTCATAGATATTTCATATAAAAACATTAGATATTAAAACAATATGTAATTCATTAGATTAAAATAGCATGATTATCAACCGTACAAAAGTATGTAAATAGCATAAGGTCAGATATCCCAACAGACCCCAGGGCCCGGGGACTTTCTGTGTGGAGTTTACATGTTCTACCTGCTGTGCCTAGGATTGTGTATAGCAATGCCTCTTATCAAGTCTCAATCTTGAAGGGATGTTCTTTACTGTGGATTGACTTAAGAACAATTACTGAAGGAAGGAGTTTAACAATGGCTTAATTTATGGGGGTTTTATTCATTAAAAAGGGGTAAATAAAACGTGCTCATTATATAAAGGTGTAAATCAAAGCATAAACTAGAAACAGGTGGCCTTGAATATGTCAACGGAATGGCATGATATAACAATGATAATTAAGTGGCTGGTTTGATTCACTGTCTAATAGCCATGCCTTGCACCATTCAGAACAATCCGCTGGGGAAGCAGATAAACGCCACCTTACTTGGTAGACGACTCAACTGGCCATGCAAAGCAGGAGATTTCCGACGAGAGCAGTCGCGTCGAGGTCCTTCGTCTTGGTCTCTCAAGCTAGACTGGTCCTCGGCTGAAGTGGCTGTCGGTCTGGCTCGTCTCTCTTCAGCGGCAGTGTTGTCTTGACACACTTTTAGTCCACTTGAAGGATGCTCAGAAGTATACCCATGGGATCTGTGAGGATAGTGACTGACAGTGATCAGACAATGAAACAATAAATGGATACTGCTGATTAACGTTTCTTTGCTGACAAGGGATCTTATTTACATTAGACCTATTTTCCCCAAAATTAAGATTTATCCACTACTGTTACAATTTCTTGCCAGTAAGATGAAAAATAATCCAAAAAATAAATAAATAAAAATATATATATATTTATATATATATATATCCTGTAAAAACAACAAACCTATGTGTAAGACCTTAAAGGCATTCCTGAGCATTACTTTTTCTTGGTCCCTACCAGTACTGTGCTACAAACGCTTTGTATTTCAAATAATGTGACAATAAATGACCAGGAAGCTGACAGCATAAGGTACACTACCTGGACAAAAATATCTTACAATCAGCGTAGTGGCATAGGGGTTAGCGCTGTTGCCCCACAATAAGAAAGTCTTGTGCTTGGTTCCTGGCATGGGGCCTTTCTGTGTGGGGTTTGCATGTTCTCCCTGTGCAGGTTTCCTCCTGTGAGTGGTTGTTGGTCTCTGTCTGTCTCTGTGTGTTGGCCCTGTGATGGTGTGGTGACCCGTCCAGGGTGTACCCCATCCTTGCCCAGTGTGAGCTGGGATTAGCTCCAGCACTTCCCATGACCCAGAAACGGAAAACTGGTAGAAGATGGATGGATAGATAGGATTGTATAGTTTTCTTCATTCTTTGTCAAATAACTTGATGATTGGGGAAACAGTTACATTGAAGCATATGAACTAAAAAATAAGGTATTATATAATAATATTGAGGTACTAAAATACTTCTGGAAATGATTTTAATATGTGTGGCCAGATGACTAACTCAATATTTGCTTCGAGGTGTAATAGAACTTAATAGCAAATGTCACAGCTTAATATCTGCATTTGACACCTGCATGGATATAATTGGATATTACTTGTGAACTGGTGAAAGAGAAACAGATGGTTTGATATGAATGAAGCAGCTGATCAATCAGGGCCCTGCCGGAACTAATACCATAAGCTCCATGGTTGTGATTTTCCTCCCTGTGTTCTCGCCAGCAGAGCAACACAGCTGTGCTGTTGGTCTTTGTTCTGCATGGCCCTGCCAGTGCCCCCCATTAATGATGGAAAATCCAATCCAAGCTTCAGCCAGCTAATCAATTTATTCCTCAGCAGAAATTAAGTGTGGTTTGTCAAATGGGGATTCTGCTAAGTGAGTTAAAAGCCTCCAGCAACAGTTAAACCAATGGAAAGAATGGAAAATAAACCTTACATTGACTGACTGCTGGTACTTAGGACTGCTTAGCACAGTACTGCAGGGTTGAGGGACTGCACACTGTTTGTCACTTCTTTTTTTTTTTCTTTTCTTTTTTTTTTTTTTGGCTTGGCGATTTGGAGATGAGTGGTTCAGCAATTTAACTCTGGCTCTTTATCAGTTCGCGTTCACCTACTGCAGCTGAGCGTGAGCAGCCTCAAACTCTGTGGCTGTGGTTGGCAGTGAGTTGCTGCCTGGAGCTCAAGAGTTTAAGAGTCTCAAGGTCTTGTTTGCAATGTGAGGGTAAATGAAGCGGGAGAGTGACAGGTGGATTGGTGCCGCGCAAGTAGTAATGTGGATGTTGTATCACACCGTTGTGGTGAAGAGGGAGCAAAGCTGGAAGGCAAAGCTTTTGATTCACCAGTCAATCTATGTTCCAACCCTGACTTATGGCCATGAACTCCAGCTTATGACTGAAATAATGAGCTTGTGGATAAAAGCGGTTGAAATGAAATTCCCTCTAAGGGTGTCTGGCTCGGGTCTACAGCGGCCTCTCCTTCACATCAAAAGGAGTTGTTTGAGGTAGTTTGGACACTGATTACGATGCCTTCTGCATGACTTCCTTTGGAGGTCTTTTAGGCAAGTCCAGCGGTAGACTGAAAGGGTTACATATTTCATTCTGTCTGGGAAAAACATTACCGGGGACAGGGACATCTTGAATATCTCTCTTGGTCTGCTGCCACCTTGTCTCAACCTTAGGTAAGTGGATCGTTGGATGTCTGATTATTTAAAGGTCTGTTGCTGTGGTCCATATGCTTATACACACACACACACACACACACACACACACACACACACACTTTTCATTTTATGATTTGAGATTACTCTGGTGCCTCCTTGTGGCTCAGCCAAAAAGATGGTCTCCTCCCAATGACCACCTGAATGATGAACAGTAACTGAGGTTAAAACATCCACGATAACCCAAGATGTCTCTCTCACTCACACACACACAGACACACACACACACACACACACACACACACACAGACACACACACACACACACACACACACACACACAAAACCAGTCAAACGTTTGGACACACAGAGATACATATATCTATATCTGTGTGGTGGCCCTGTGACGGACTGGCCCTCACCCAGTGTGAGCTGGGATTGGCTTCAGAACCCCCAGTGACCTGGAAAGAGATAAGTGGTAGAGGTTGAATGAACGCTTTTTACCTGTGTTTTGTGTTTTTGTGGTCACTGACAACTGCTCCATGTGTCTCAAATTGGCACTTGGGGGTGAATAAAGTTTATTGAAATGAATCAAATTGAATTTAGTTATTTAGGTTTGTAGAATTTACTCACTGATCACAACAAACATAGCCAGTGAACTGAGCTATTCCTGAGATTAATCATAACCAATCAGATTGGAAGCTGAGTCAAGGACAGCTAGACACACACATACACACATGCATGCACGCTCACGTACAACCATGACCATGAAAATGAAGCTATTGATGCATTGGTTGGTAGCTATCCTTCCGCAGAAAATTGTCTGCAGCTACAATAAGAGTGTAGTACAATTCATAATGGATGCAGGCAGATAACATTAAATCATTTAGAGTGGAGGAAATCATTATTTGATCCCTCGCTGATTTTGTAAGTTTGCCCACTGACAAAGAAGTGAAAGAAAATCTAGAAAAATCACATTATTTAAACAATATAACATCATTTGCATTTCACTGAGTGAAATAAGTATTTGATCCCTGACCAACCAAAAATAATTCTGGCTCCCACAGACTGGCAAGCCCTCTTGCTTTAAGAAAGTACTGCTAATCTTAACTCATGACCTGCAGAAAAGACACCTGTACACAGAATCAAGTAATCAGACTCCAACCTCTCCAGCATGCCCAAGACCAAAGAGCTGTCTAAGGACATCAGGGACAAGACTGTTGACCTCAACAAGGCCGGAATAGGTTAAAAGACCATTGGCAAGAAGCTAGGTGGGAAGGAGACAGCTGTTGGTGCAATTATTCAAGAAACACAATGACCATCAAACTCCCTCTTACTGGGGCTCCATGCAAGATCTCACCTCATGGGCTGTCAATGGCCATGAGAAAGGTGAGGGATCAGGCCAGAATCACATAGGAGCTTGTTAATGATCTTAGGGCAGCTGGGACCACAGTCACCAAGAAAGCCATTGGTTGCGCACTACACCGCAATGTATTAAAATCCTGCAGCGCCCATCTGAAGTTAGAAAATAAACAGCTGAATGATGCAGAGGATTCTTGAGAGAAGGTGATGTGGTCAGATGAGATCAAAGTCAAGTTTTTTGGCAATGTCATGGTTTTGGTTTCACTGTCAGGGTTTGAGTTTCGGTCTGGTTTTAGTTTCACTGTTCAAGGTTTGAGTTTCACAGTTTTGTCATGTTTTGAGTTCTGTCTTGTGTGTTCGGTCTGTGTCACTTCCTGTTTTATTTTGAAGTCTGGGTTCTGTCATGTCGCCCATTGCTTTACTTCCTGGTTGTGCTCTCCTGTTGATTGCGTTCCTTGCCCTAATGTGGTTCACCTGTGTCTTGTCTAGTCACTGTATTTAAGTCCTGTCTTCTGGTTAGTCCATGTCAAATCCCGGTCTCTCGTCACTTGGGATGTTGTCGTGCTGTCTTGCTGCCCATGTCTCTCTGTGCCCCTTGTTTACATTCTGTCTCTATGTTCATGGTCCCTCAGTGTATGTAGTTCTGTTTGGTCTGCCTGCCTGCCTCTCTGTTATTTTGTATTTTTTGGCTCTTTTACTACTAAAGTCCTTTCTTCAGCACTACACCCAGTCTGACTCCTGCATTTGGGTCCTCTTTTCACCACCACCCTCAACAATGCCTTCCAGCATGACAATTACCCATAACATACAGCCAAGGCAACAAAGGAGTGGCTCAAGAAGAAACATATTAAGGCCATGGAGTGGCCTACCCAGTCTCCGGACCTGAACCCCACTGAAAATCTGTGGAAGGAGCTGAAGCTTTGAGTTGCCAAGCAACAGCCTCAAAACCTGAAACATTTGGAGAGGATCTGCAAAAAGGATTGGACCATGTTTGTGTGCATCTCAGGAGGAATTTTGCCTTCTGAGATGTGCACAAACCTGGTAATGAACTATAAGAAATGTCTGACCTCTGAGCTTGCCAACAATGATTTCTCCACCAAATGTTTTGCTGGGGATCAAATACACACACACATATATATATATATATATATATATATATATATATATACACCACGCAATGAAATGCTAATCTGTTCATAGCTTTTTTGTAATGTTATTTTTTTAGATTTTCTTTTTGATATTCTGTCTCTCGCTGTTAAAATAAACCTACCATTAAAATTATAAACCTTTCATTTGTTTGTCAGTGGGAAAACTTGCAAAATCAGCCAAGGATCAAATAATGTTTCCTCCAGTGTATGTTCTGATTGGCATGTTACACTGGTCCTGTTTTTATCACTGTCAGCTCACAGCAAGAGAGTTTGGGGTTTGATGTGGGTCCATTCTATTTCTTTTCAGACACTCCAGCTTCTTCCTAGAGTCCAAAGACATGCATTTTTTGTGACTCTAGATGTCAGTGGTTATTTACCCTCACATTGGCTCAAGCAAACCATGAATATGATGGATAAGTGGTGGAGATAATGAATGGATGTTCTAATTGATGTGTATTAATCTTAGAGATCAAGTACTTTTTTCCTATGATCTCGCTGGCACGAGTTAAGTCCGTTTGAAGCACACAGTGGGATACCTCAATCAATCAAAATCTGTGTTAGAAAAAAGAGAGTTTCTGGATCACTCAAATGAGGGTTTGTCAAACACTATACAAAGCTGAAAAGATCATCAATGTTCAATTATAAAAGCAGTTACCCCAGAAGTGGGGAGCATATTGCATGTAGTGATATATAATCTAAATGATGTGATAAATTCAATAGAAGATCAAATACTCTTGACATTTCACGTGGAGTTTAAAAAAATGAGACGAAGACATTTTCTTCAATCATTCACAAGCTGTCTCATTTCCCAATTAAAATATTTCTGACGGGATGAAATCAGTGCAAAACTTAATTAGGTGATACAGGCTACAGCAGTCATTTCCAATTGGGAATGATGAGATACATATTAAACATTAAGATTATTAGGCTCATGAAGCAAAGTGTTAATGCTTAGATGTTAGTATACCTCAGGCAATTACAAAGGAGGCATGACATCCATGACTGAATGACTGTACGATATTTATTTTGATCAAAGACTTATTTAAGAAAGCTTTTTTTGTTGTTGTTGTTCTACATTTTTACACATTTACTCTTACCTCATACAACTGTAAAAAGAAAAAAAAGCTACATTTTCTAAGGTGATCGTTGACATTTTTTTTAATCCTGATTATTCTGTTTGGCCTCTAGGCCAACTGTAGACTCCAGACTCATTCCATTGCACAACAGTTGAGGAGAAAAATAAAATATCTAGATCTAAGATCTATCTAGATTTAAGAGAAGAGGGGACAACAAATGGCTTCAGGCTGCACTGCAGGGCCTACAAGAAAAAAACATGTTTGCTTTTTTTTTTAATTAATGAAATTAAAATATTCATGAAGCTGAATTTGGCATGTTGCCCACTTGAAATCTGAGTGTTATGTTGCAGTACAGGTGATACACAAAGCGCCAAAGCACCGTCACTAGCTGCAGGTATTTTCATCTTGTTTTCCAGACCTGAATGAAGTATTTGTAATGTACAGCTTTTACGCTAACTGCTTTCTGTTCGAAGGTTTCATTATTGTGGCACAGGTGTGTATACCGATCAGGACAGCTCTGGCTGCAAGAAATAATAAACTCCATCCATTGTCCAGATTTCATCACGCTAGGTTTGTTTTTCTGCTTTGTTAAAGCAGTTGCTGATTAAAAAATCTAATCCAAAAAGGTGACCCTATAGTTGACCCCTAAGGATCACAATAATAACGTACAGCATGGCCACTCATACAATCGGATCAACAATCTGAAACATTTATTTTCCTAGGAAGACGATGAACAAGATGTTAGTTATTATTCAGAGTTTTACCCTGTAAACATCCAACAGACATGAGTGCACCAAATTGATAGGTCTCATTGGGCAGGAATTTGATGTTGGGACATCAAGTTACACTCCCTCGGCAGTTTAACAATATTAACAACGTGGAAATAGAATAAAATTGGGGCTATGTAGGTGAAAGTAGTAGATACTTAGCTTTTGACACTTGTGTAACACCCAAGGGCTCAAAAGTGCCTTGATATTTAGGCCAAGAAGGCTGTACAGATTGGTGCATGCGTCTTTTTAAATTGGGGGAATACAAAGGGTGCTGTTCCTAATGTTCCAAAAAGTCCATTTTAAGAGCAGGCTGACATTTATTTAAAAGGTTATATTAATTTTTTTTCAGTGTCTTAGGTTTAGGAAACAAAACTTCTAGAGAAATATGGACACGCTTTGATAACATTAAGACAATGTTGTGAAGCTCTTCTGCAAGAACTTGCATATGAAATGTTGGAATGTTGGAACAGAATTGAAAATATAGGTATAAATAGCAAGTAGTATTGTCCGCTGCAGACACCTGGGAGCTGGAAGTTCTGCCATTCTATACACACTGTGATGATGTTGGCTAACCAGCTTGGGTACAAATAGCATCTGCCTATAAAAATAATGAAGGCCTTAAAACTAAGTCTTGGTGTCTCTGTACTGTTCTGTACACCTCCACCCAATGTAATCATTGTCGTACTTTAGTGTTGGAAAGAGAAAACTGTGTGTACAACAGTTTGTTTTGACCCTGAGGGTCAAAAGAAAGAGAAATGAGAAAAGTAGCTCACCTTCATTTGGGGACTGGAAACAGGGTGAAAGCAGTACCTTTCTCTAAGACCTTCCCATTTTAGCACAAACAAAAACATTTTGGAAAAATCCTTTGAACACATTCAGCTCCATCACAGATGTGTGCAGCAGCATTGTGTGTTCTGCAGCCCAGACCTAAAAGAAACAGAAGCCCTATGATCATTTATCATTTAAAACTTTTCCATCTGCACTTCATATAAGGGAGACACAGCTGCCTGGTGTTCTTGCATTGGCTCAGTGTTTGATTGAAGCTGTCAAACAGATGTCATTTAGCTGGGAGCAAAATATTTAAGCTATTCCACTGTGATCATAAATGTATAATCATAATTGATGGCTGGATTATTTTCAGAGGAAGTACAGCTTTGGAATGAATGACAGATTCATATTTAGACATATTGTGGAGCAGATTCATCAAGAGATGATGAGAGACTGTGCCCCCTCAGCGGTTAGCTCAGCTGCATAAGCACTTGATGTGAGTGGATTGAGTCAATGTTTTTCTGTATTAAACCAGGAGCTTTGCCAAACCTTATCTGGAGCTGAATTTGAGGGTCTCAAGACTTAAAACCAAATGTCAGCCCACCGTGACACTACCCACTGGCCTCTCGTTGTCACACTCAGCCCACAATCACTCACCTCCTGCCTCACCACCTTATCAGTCACTATCTCCTGCACCTGGTCTCTCAAGCTCAAGTTCCTCTCCACTCATCAGCCAGCCAGTATTTTAACCCTCACAATCCTCACAGGCATTGCATCATGGATTACGCTCCAGCCCTCTTTTCCCAGACTGATCTCTGGTATCAACTCTGCCTGTCCCTGCCCTTCCTTCTCCCCCTGACTGTGAGTTCTGCCTGTGTGTCTCCTGGTTCTGGTCTCTCCTGCTGCACCTTCAGCCAGCCTGCCCAGTGACTGATTAATGCTGTCTGTCGCTCCAGAGAATGGATTCACATCCGGCAGGGATATTAACTGAACAATGAGCAGATTCTTGTGGATTGTTACTCATTTGCTGTGAGGATTTCAATCAGGAGTTTTAATATCTACACTCCTGTTGTGTGACTCTTTGGTCCTGCCTAAACCCGTGATACCGGGTTGTAATTTGGCATAAGAAGAACCCATATTGGGAGGAGAAAATGGACTTGAGGAGTGTGGGCTGGGGGTGTTGGGCCCTACCACAGCCAATGACACCAAACACATTTAAACAGTTTAGTCTCTAACCTGTTGTTGCGGTACAACTTAGACAGGGCACAGTTTGTTGGAGCCCAGTAGTTCATTTGTGATTAGCTATCAAAAACTGACTAAACCATTCATCTGAAAGATGTTAATTGATAACTTTCTTTAATATCAAATTTTACCTTGGTCCACCTTGCTAAAAAGGGAAAAAATAGCCAAATCACGAATTCAGTCTCATAAAATATTAATAATTTAGATCTCTGACCTCAGTCCTCTGATTTTTCAGTGAAGTCCACATACAGGAAAAATACACAAGGGGCTGGGCCACACGCTTGAGGTGGCAAATTGACACATGAATACTGTGTGTATTTGAAGGCACCTATAATGTGAAGAACATCGTACTCAGTGGGAGCAGTGATGCTGTGCTTTGGATTGAAGGATGGCTGACAGGTCAGGAGAAAGTTTGGAGGTTGAGACACGGATGACCTCACAGAGATGGCTATCAGTCACTCTGGTTCTCAGTCTGCTTTTGTTCTGATTTCACAGAAAAAATGTTTGCTCACAAATGTATGTTAAGCCAAACAGGCTCATCATTCTTTTTGCGTGGCATCTCATCAGAGGAAACTTGGCATTATCCAAACTCTGATAGAAGTTAGGGAGGGAGGGAAGCTGATGTTGACTCTTCAGGGAATCATCACACTGCATTTCAATCAGTTCTAACTGCAGACTCTCTTTCACTTCTGCATCCACCAGGAAGGGGTCGAGAACATTTTTTATTTTTTTATTTATTTTTTTTTTTTTTCTCTTCTCAATGACAGAAAAATCTAGGAAATGTTGGCTGAATTCTGTCAGGAGCGATGCAATCACAGACACATATTTTTCCTTTTTGGCAGAAAGGTCGGCCTTTCGAAAAGCAGATTTAATTTCAGACAGTGGAGGGAAGTGTGCAGCATTAAAGTTTCTTAGTTACGTCTCAAAGAGGCGGAGTTTTACACAGAAGACTTTCACGTGCGTATAGGTGTGTGGCATCAGCTGTTCTTTGCCTTATAGGCTCTTGTTCAGGTGATGAGTAAGCTCGACTAAAAATGCCAGGTCTGCCAGCCATAGAGGGTCACTCAGCTCATGAAGAGGTCGGCCCTTCTCTTTCAAAACTAATCGATTTCTGATCTCAGCGAGTAAAACTGTTGCAGCAGAGAGCCGCGGCTGACCAAGCGCACATCCCGATTACATCCCGGTATTAGAACGTTAGAAACGTTTGGACTCCTCTAGCTCGAATTACGTTGACTGTTTTTTACAACAGTGTCCATCACATCACCCAGCTGGGCAGTCTTGGCACACAGTGCTTCATGGTGAATTACACAATGCATGCGGATAGCCTCACCTGCGCAGGCTAGCAGCCATTTGCTTCACCTCGCGTGTTCGTTCAGCACCGGTGTCTGCTGTGTAGCTCTGATGCTTGGTCTCATTATGCCGACGGACATTATAATTTCATCAAAGCCACAGCTTCATCGCAAATCAGACACATTTTCCATTGATTTCTTTAAGGAAATGCTCATTTTCCCACCGTGTCTGAAATCTTCTGCACTCACTCGGTATTTTTCGTTTCTTCGGTTCCGCCATTTCTGACGCGGTCATAGACTGTGCTCGCGGTAAAAAGTTTTTCTTCATTTTGTTTAGTGGAGAAACGCAGTTCCCAGCGCTGTCGCCATCTAGTGCTAAAACTGAGAATTGCAACAGAGTTGAACTCAATCTTCATGAGCGGGTCACATTCAATTATATTTTCAGATTTTGCCGCGGGCCAATAAAAATTGGGCCGCGGGCTGTAGTTTGGACACCCCTGGCTTAGATACTTAAGCCAAATTACCATATTAAAGTAGAAGGATTCAGAGTTCTGTAGAGAAGAAGTTGGCTATATTCCATCTTGGGCAATATTAACTGGACCAGTGTTTGTGTTTGTCTTCTCACATACAGTACAGGCCTAAAGTTTGGACACACTTTCTCATTCAAATGAATGGGAAAGTGTGTCCAAACTTTTGGCTGAGTTTGAAGGAGCCTACTTTGTCTGAACAGCGTGTTGTCTTGTCCCTTTCTTCAAAGGGCTGTGCCCCAACACCATGCAAGAGGAAAAAGCTTATCTCATTCCAATTAACAATCCATCAATGTGACTCTCACAGGTGATGGGATGTCCAGATTCCACAAAATAAAAATAAAGAATCCAATTTTGTGTAGAACACCTCAGCTCACTATAATGGACCTACATAACCAATACATTTTCTCCATTTAAAAAAAGACAACCTCAGTCCACAGAGAATTCATCTGGCGTTTGGTGATTCTCTGCTGCTTCAAATCATTATTTTATAATCCCAACACGGTCTGACCAACTCAAGAAAAAGTTAATGAGGACAACACTGCAGCTGGATATGTTGACATTTAAAATGATTGAGGACAAAGTCTTCTCTCAAAGGTGATGGTTGAATGAGTCAATAAGGGCCTGCTTGTTTGCATCTGAAGTAATTTTGCTTATTGGAATTATTTAATGGGAAGGATTTTCAGGAGGAAGATCATTTCTGTCACTCATATTACCCATCTGTCATTAAAACCTGTCAACAGCTATGAAAGAAAAAGGCTTTAATCTGATCCTATCACTTCAACTCTATTTTAAGTTTTGCTCCTTATTGATTTTTGTAAATGTTTGAATAGCAAATTATGATGTTGCAGTATCTGCAAAATAATGTGAGAGTTGAAAAAAAAAACTTTAAGACATTTCTTTGTAAACACATTTACATATAACAAGGAAAACCACACAAAAATACCTTCTTGCTTGTTTCCATTTGGATATGGTCTCTTAGAAGTTTACAACAACTGTGTATAGCTTTTTTGTGCAGGCCATATGGTAGCATCTTGTGCAAATGACCCAAGACCTTGTCAATAGCACACCTCAGCCCTTTCTCACTGTAAACCTCCTCCTGCGCTTGTTGGATTACCGATTGCTGTTCTTTGCAGCTCATGGTTTGAGCATGGTCTCACCTTTCCTGTCCAGAGACAGCTGTTTGAGGACAGTGGTCCAACTTGTTTCTGTCATGTTTTGAGTTCTATGGTCAGGTTTTGAGTTTGGTCTGGTTTGTTTTTCACTGTCTGGGTTTGAGTTCTGTCATGTTTCAAGTTCTGTCTAATGTGTTTGATTTGTGTTGCCACTTCCTGTTTTATTTGGAAGTCCTGGTTCTGCCGTGTTCCCCGTTGAATTACTTCCTGGTTGTGCCCTCCTGTGATTGCCTCCCCTGCCCTAATGTTGTTCACCTGTGTCTTGTCTAGTCACTGTATTTAGGTCCTATTTTCTGGTTAGTCCTGGCCAGGTCCTTGTCTCTTGTTGATGTCATATCTCTGTGTCCCTGATCACATGTTGTCTTTGCATGTTTCTCTGCCTGTGTCTACCTGTCGCCCCTTCACTTATTTAGTATTATTTTTTTTTTTTTAAAGCAATTATTTCATGCTGAAACTCCAAAGACAGGGATAATGCACTTGCTGTGGCGAGGATAATTCCCATCAACCAAATAGTACCTAGGGTCGAGTTCAATGATTTCCCGTACCTTTGTGTAGATCCCAGAGTTGTGCATCTTGGTCTTGCATTGAAATCACTGTAGTTGAATACCACATAGCCAGACCGATGCAGCTGTGTGGCCTCAGGTAACATAGGAAAATGTGGAGGTAGGAGTGCTTGTTGGAGTTATGGTGATCGTTCTGTTGGTTGAAGTGTGTTCAGGATAGCGGAGGAGGGTTTTGTTTTGGCTGTGAATGTTGTTTTAGCAGTAGAGGAGGCTGTTGTGGTGCTGATTGTTCTTGTTGTACTGTGGCTTCCTCAGTGAGGTGGAACTGCACCACTGCCCTTTTTATTTTTTAATTTTTTTTATTTTATTTATTCCCCCCCCCCCACGCTGTTCATAACATTCCTCCCCATAAAAGTCAGACAGATTGTTCATTTGCTCTCCTCACTACGCTTGAGGTGATCTGACCTGGCAGCCACCTGCATTTGAGATGCTCTAAGCCTGCTCCACTGGCTGCGTCACTATCTGCTGTTGTTTTCTGGGTCCCCAGATGAAGCAATTTGCTCAGCTGACTGTGAAAACTGACTTAATTTTGTTCTTATTTTTTAATGTTGAACAGCAGAAACAGACTCCAGGGATGCATGAGATTTAAAAATGTTTTTTGCAGTTTCTTTTCTCAGGCATAGGCACACAACACACGCTCACCTGGAGACACACTTGGTTGCATACGCATGCACCCAAAATACAAGGACCCCTTTATTTTTCTCCTTGCCTGTCTGAGCTTAGTCATTACTACAGTGCCATCAACTGACACAGGAACATATAAATGCCACCTTCTCATATTAACACCTGTCAATATATATTAAAGTGAATGCTGCATGTCAACAATGAGGGTGGATGATAATCTTTTTCTTAATCTTTTTATTTAGATGTATCAATGGTTATCACTTACCACTGTATATGTACAGTACAGGCCAAAGGTTTGTACATACTGTCCTATTCCTGTGAATGAGAGGGTGTGTCCAAACTTTTGGCCTGTACTATACATACTGTTGTATATTGTTGTATAGAGGAATTAAAGGACATGCAGCAATGACACATGTTGAACATAATGTATTGTGAAAACAGTTACTGGCAGCGTGGCGGCATAGTGGTTTGCGCTGTCGCCCCACAATAATAAATAATAATAAAGGTTTTAGGTTCGGTTCCCAGCCTGGGGCCTTTCTGTGTGGAGTTTGCATATTCTCCTGGTGCCTGCATGGCTTTCCTCCAGGTACTCCCACTGTTCAAAGGCATCATGTTTAGGTTTAACTGGCGACTCTAGCGTGAATGGTTGTTTGTCTCTGTGTGTTGGCCCTGTGATGGACTGGTGACCTGTCCAGGGTGTATCCCGCCCTCGCCCAAACTGAGCTGGGATTGGCTCCAGCAGCCCCTGAAATGGAAAAGCGGTAGCAGATGAATTAGTGAAAAAAACACACCTGTTACTGTGTTTCAATAACCTATCCATCACCCCAGCCTCCTCCTGACGTGGATTTTGTTGCTCTATAAACATAACTGTACTTATCATCATTACAATAACCATTGGCTGTCACCTAGCAACAAAACCTACAACATACAATAATTACAAAACCCAAATGGGTTTATTTCATCCAGGAGAGCCTCACAAAAAGGGAAAGGGGGCTAAAGCCTGCACATTAACATGATATGATGGAGATTATTGCCTATCACACAAAAAACAATTCAATTCAGTTTTGCCCATTGGAGTTTGGCCGAAATGAGAAATCAGAGGACTCACAACAGAAAGCATTTTTTATTTTGAGCAGATCAGCCTGTTCTATCTGCTGCACAGTAGCATAGAAAAATAATTTCTTTCTGATGGAGATCACTCAGAGTCTCAGGCAGCGATTCAGGATCAAACAGGACAGGTGCTTCAGACGCTAAGCATCATAACAAAGTTTTATGTTCTGCACTTTGAAAAGCATATACATTCCTTCATATGGCAGAGGCTTGGCTTTGAAACAGGTTTTTCACCTGATCCAAAATAAACATGAGCTGATTGACAGCTGTAAATAAGTGTCATTTGTGGCTCAGTGAGTATTTGAGATAGATTGAAGTGCTGGAAGGATGCAGGATCCAATTACCCATAGTTTTTTTTTTTCAATTATTATTATTGTTATTGTTATTATTATTTATTTTATTTTATTGTCATATAATCAAACAGCAGATAAAGTGACAACCAAGACAGGAGAGACAAGGACAACTGCTGGACAAACAGTGACAGCTGGTCAGACTGTTTTCTCAATATCGCTCTATAGCCTGTTCCTTCTCCATGATGCAGTAGTGAGAAATCGACAATCGGGTAACAGACAGGCCTCACTTTCTGAGGGTTCAGTAAAGGCTATGCTTACATTTTGTGCAGGGTTGCAAGCATGCTGTGCAAATAACACAGAGTTGTCATCTATATATATTGATTCAGTTTTACTCATGTCCAAATAAGATCGGTTTGCCTCAGATGACCTGCAGAAGAATGGAGAACAACATTTGTAGGTTGCTGTACCCTGTTCCACTCAAAAGTTGTGTCATCTTAAACTGGATGCATGTTGTGCAAACTCTGAGGATGTTGCAAGAAGGTAACAGAATAAATAATAATAATAAATTGATTTCACAACCACTGAAACTACAAGAAAACCTGCCACAAGGTGTGTGTAGTGACAAGCCACAAGCAATTTTGGTGCTGTGAGATGAATTAGTCTCAGGTTCAGAGACAAAATCCAAAAGACAATTGTTAAAAGACCCACACCATTGAAAATTGAGTGCAGCAACTGGGTGTTCTGTGGCAGGAAGTGTTGATACATGTTTTAAAAGAAGTCAGACTTGGCCCTGTGATCATGGTGTAGCAGCGGGTGGAGGCGCAGCCTTGATGTCATCTTGGTTTTCATTTAAGTTCTTAGAATTCCGTGACCAGTGTTTTATTATCTGGATAGTGAAAGTCTTCCCAGATGGTCCTTCACCACAAATATCCCAGCATTAAAATTTGATGAAGGCAAACTAATAAATCCCCAGTGTACTAGCAGTTCACAATTGATAGTATATTCAGTGTGTAGTAGTGTGTGTGTGGTCACTCTATTAAAATATTATATGCTCTCTTCACTGTCAAAGCTTTTGCATTTGACCTCCCTCGGCCTCCTGGCAGTTGTAAGTGATTGCACTTACAGACTTAATGCTTACTGAACTCCACTGGATAAACAGTACATAAATCCCAGTTTTCAGTTTTGTGAATATGTCTCAGACAGTCCGAGACTCCTGCAGTCCCATCTGAAGCCCACTGCAGGCTCACTCTTTGCAAATGGGATCATCATCATCATCATCAAGCAAATGAGATCATCATCATCATCAAGCAAATGACAGCATCATCCATCCAATGTTTTTATCTGAGTGATCACTAACTTGGTAGCATCTGACCACCAGCTTTTTATCCGTGTCAGTAGAGGAATTGTTAATGTTGTGAAATACATAAAAGGAATTCCTCTTTTCCCATCACAGCAGCTCATGAGGCAACCCTTGTGATGATTAGTGGAAAGGAAAATGAAAGCCTCTGTACACTTTAAATTCATTTTCTGATCTTGAATTCAGTGTATAAGTTGATTTTTCTTGTTCCACAGGTATAGGTGGGAAGGTTCACCTCCCTATTTTAAAAAATCATTTTGAATTATTTTAACTATGATGATGATGATGATGATGATGATGATGATTATTATTATTAATATTATACTTCATTTAGTGAAAAAACTGTGATGAACATAAATCTAATGCAAGAAAAGTGAGAAATATGAAACATTTAGCATACAAAAACACAGAATATAGGACAATTTGGGCAGTATTGACCAGGAAGCAAACAGTCTCAGATAGTATTTGGAATAAAACACAAACAACAAGAAAGAAAATAAAAAAACAAACAAACAAAACAAGACAAGCCTGCACATCTCTGTTCAATCCAGCTGATCTTGTAAGAGTATTTTCACAATATGGTGAACCAATCAACATGTACAGTACAGGCCAAATGTTTGGACACACTTTCCTATTCATTTGAATGAGAAGGTGTGTCCAAACGTTTGGCCTGTACTGTATTTACTCCGTTTACTAGACACAATACCAATGTAGAGTCATCAGTTATGGAATAAGCCTGATTTAGGAAACCTCTCTCTCTGTGCTTCAGAGCAGGAACTGATTTACATGGATCTGGCTTTCATTTAATGTCTCATTATTTTTGCTCATCTTCACACAATGAAAGAATAACCCTCTCTTCTCTACTTTATTTATTTATTTTGGTGAGGTGAAGTAACAACTGCCACTATCGTATTTCTATTAAGTGACTGCTCCGCCTTTCATTTACATCCTTTGCATCATTTTGCTCGGAATGTTTTGTTTACTTTTGTGATATGAAAAAATTGTCAGAGGAAAAAAAAAAAAAAAAAGATTTCCACAGAGTCAAAGATTTCAAAGACTCTGGCCACATTTCCTACATATAACCCTGGCATCACATATAGTTTCTCTCCAGCCAGCCACAGTCAACCAAACCAAAAATTTATTCAAAGTAAATATAATCTGTGCTCAATGCAAGAACTTTATTTGCAATTAAATGCAGCAGCCTAGCAGTTAGTGTGGTCGTTTTCCAGCAAGAATTTTGTTGGTTCAATTCCCGGGCCTGGGGCCATTCTGTGTGGAGTTTGCATGCTCTCCATGTGCCTGCGTGGGTTTCCTGTCAGTAATCCAGTAATGCACATCTAAGTTAACTGGTGACTCTAAACGTAGGTATGAGTGCGAGTGGTTTGTTGTCTCTTCTGTCTCTGTATGCTGGCCCTGAGACACACTGTTAAACTGTACCCCACCCTCACCCAGAATGTTGACTGGGATTGGCTCCAGCACTCACCATGATCCTGAAATGGATAAGTTTTAGAAAGTGAGTGAGTGATGAGTTTCTGCAAGGACTTTATGTGTATAGTAGTGTAGACTAAAAGCTTGACTATTATGGTCACTTTTTATAGTTTGATTTCTCGAACATACGCACATTATAAATAAAGCAAATGTTCATGTTCTGACCAATGTTGTCATGTTCTAACTTGACAAATTCCTGAAATCCTGGGTGAAAATGTTAAATAAAACCCTTTAACTCTGCCACTGTCAGTCCCAAGCCCAGATAAGAAAAGAGGAGTGGTGAGTGTCACTTTATTGTGACTGATCAAAAATACTTTCCTAAAAAAATAAATAAAAACAATAGAAATAAGTAAATGAAGGGCTTTAGTGTCACTAAAACCAGTAGGGTTCATCCTTTTTGCGGTCATTGATGTAGTCAGTAAATGAGAAAAGATTCCGACAAAAACTTTTCAAAATACATTCTTTCTACTTTGAAAGTTTTGTCTGATAGTGGTGCTAGAGAAAATCTGCTTATAAGTTTAAATATCAAGGAATTATTTATACATTCAATGAATAAACAACGTGCCTAATGCACATAATAATTCACTAAATAAGTTGTTTTCTTGAGGTAGATATTGTCAAATGTGTTCTTATATTTGTGGATGTCTGGAGAGCAAGCGACCTCAGACCACTGTTCCCTGTGTCAAACATATTGTGCCTGTTACTATGCCTGAGAAAATTGTAAAATACCAAAGGGGAAATGTGAAATTTCTATCCTCGCATCTTGTTTTCCCCTATATACAGACACCATGCTAACAAGGTTCCCATGCACACAGACTGATCATCTTCAGCAACTCATTGACCACATATTTACCAAATTTCATAGGAAGTGTAGAGCCTTCATAATGGTTACAGTCGGGATACCACCAGGCTGACCACAGTTTGGCACAATTTGCCTCAAGTGTGACAAATGGGATACTTTCCACTTTCAATGGAAAACTGGCTGGGAAACACAACTTACAGTTATCATAGGAGTCTATTCTCATTTGCAGGATATTTTGGTTATGACATTTACCTGGTGCTTCATCAATCTCTACCATTGTGCACAGTATAAAATAAAAACAAAGCGTCACCTTAAACTGGGCACCAAACATCAAAATAATAATAAGAATAATTTTTGTTCCCAAATTGAATATACCAATGTAAACAGGAACATAATAAACAAAGTAACAGTAAAAACTACTGGTAGCAGATTCATTCGTAATCCTGAACTCCTGAGTCACGACACTCCTGAAAACAAACTCTGTCAGGAACCAGGTAAAGTGACACAGTGCACTTTGAACAGGAATTGTGTATCTTCATGCCCTTTACCTTGTAGCCAGGCATCTACTTTGCCTTCTACTTCTCTTTGGCACACACACTTCCTGCAGTCTTGAGTGCCAGTGCGGCATGCAAGTGTTGGTCAGTTGGTTGGTGGGGCAAGGGTAGTGCAGAGCAGTATTGGATCAGGGTATCTGAGAGGTCTACTCCACCGAGGTTCTTGTTGTAGTCCTTGCATGCATCAGGAGTGTCCACAGCTGCCCACTGCCAGTATCCATCTGCTACTTTCACCCTCCTGAGTGCAATGGCGCCAATATATGCTTTGTGAAAGCCACTGAAGACATTCACAGCTTTTGTGTCCATCCACCACACAAAGAGGAGGCTGCTTTATGGATCCGCCTCATGTCTCCTCTTTCAGGCTTCTTTGGGCAGTCATTGATTGTGGCTTCTGCAAAACCTTTGCGATTAATCCGAATAGAGTCACAAGCTGTTGTGTTATTTTGTGCAAGTTTGTTGAAAAGTAATGGGCTGGTCTAGAAATGGTCAACATAAAGATGGTAACCTTTGTCAACTTGACTACAGATCTACACAAATAATCAGCACACAAAGCTTGAAAGGAGAGGTGATGTTTAGGGGTAATGCCAGATGGGCCTGGAACCTCACTCTCCTTTTAATGTTGGCTGTGGAAATGAGGGTGATGAATTTTATTTGGGATTAAATAATGTTGTAAGAACATTAGACCAAGAGAACCAAATTCAGTGGAAATATGTAAAAAAAAGCTACCCAATTTGAACTGCCCTGCTACATTGTTCACATACATACTGGAGCAGCATAAATGTCTGCTCTGTTTGGGTGATTGGGTCTGCTGCATTGTTTCCCCTGGCCCAATCACAGCGGGACAGCACCCTATAGAGAGAGGCAGTGTCCATCTCTCTCTCATGTTATTGAGGTACACCCAAGTCCTCTGTGTTACATTCCACTGGTTGCGGAGTCCTGGAGCGGCGCAGATCTCCATCAGAGAAAACTCCTGTTCTCTAGTGACACCTCTTTAGCTCCTTAATTACTTGTTCATCTGCCTGACAAGCTCCGTACTCTCCTCTGCAGGGGCTGATAGAAGCTGTTAGAAGGGACTGTTAGCCCCCAATAGCTTCTACCCTGCCTCCTCTGCCCGCTGTCTGCTGTGCTGGCCCATCTGCTGTTCTTGCCCACCGCTGTTTGCTGCCTTTACAGCTAGTAGGTTTGTGCTTGGGAGCAGTTGTGTGTTGGCCTGCTAGCAGCCAAGTGAAGTCCGAGTCCTAATTGCAGGATTTAGTTTGATTAATTTTTGGTGGGATTTCTTTGTGTTTCCTGATTTTCTATTTATTTGGGTATAGTTTATGGTTTATTTTTCTTTTGTTGCTTTATGTAATTGTATGATTTTCACCATTAATATATACGTGTTGTTTAGTTTATTATTGAGTTGAATTTGGTTGAGTTTATTTCTTTGATTTTGTCATGTGCTTTTGTTGATATAGTGTCAATGGTATTCTGCTTTTGTTTGTTGTATGCGAGCCTGCTTTTGTGTAAATCCTTTTGCTCAGGTTCCTGTCTCTAAATTCAGCAATACGAACCTCTGTGTGTTTTAGGTGTTTATTGCAACCCTGGTAATTCCTAAGGTGAAACTCCCTAGGTGGCGTAGTTGTTAAATACACACTCATTTTTTTCCCCTCTTGTCCACCACATTCGCTCAACACAATATCTCGACACACATCCTCAAAGTTCATCTGGCAGTGTGCAACCTTTCATGACACAAACTTCTGTGCTTCATTACTTGGAGTCATGTAATGATTCTTGTACCTCCGGTCCTCCATGAGAAGCAACATTCCTATCAGTGAATGAGTCTGGTCACAGAGAACTCTACACCAAGCGAACACACACACACCCACAATGAAATGTGTCAACTGTTCTTTACATTAATATGAACTACTGGATGCCTCCATGCACAAGCTCAGATACACCTGTGCACACAAATGCTAACAGACTAATAAAGCATAGGTGTACATTTATTAGTAGTTTATTAGTGCCCGTATGCGCAAACTGCTGACAATGACTCTTGAGTCAACAGCTGCTTGAAGGCTATAAAGTCCATAAACTTCACATACAAATACATAATGTACATAAAATTTTATGAAGAAGAAATTATTCATCTGAGAAATGCAGTAGTCATGGGCAGCATGGCAGCGTAGTGGTTAGTGCTTTCACCCCGCAATATTAAGGTCATGTGTTCGGTTCCCGGCCTGGGGTCTTTCTTCGCAGAGTTTGCATGTTCTGCCTGTGCCTATGCCGTGGTTTCCTTGGGGTTCTCCAGTTTCCTCCCACCGTCCAAAGACAAAGATCATATTTGGGTTAACTGGTGACTCTAAATTGACTGAGTCTGAGTGGTTGTTTGTCTTTGTGTGTTGACCCTGTGATGGACTGGTGACCTGTCCAGGCTGTACCCCACCCTAGACCAGAATGTTGGCTAGGATTGGCTCCAGCATCCCCCACGACCCGAAAATGGAAAAGCGGTAGAAGATGAATGGATGCAGTAGACATACACATACAACATGGACACGCATACCTCCTCCTTCCCATCACTAAACTGCTTCAGGGATGAAAGCCCCCCAAAAAAGAACAGGACATACATACATACATTTTGTTTTCAGAGTCCATTGCAGTTTATTTACACAATGTAATTAATACAAACCTCAAACATTTTTGAAAAAATAAAAGTAAACTGCCATGAACTGCAGGTTGTAATATAAGACATAACTAAGTAACAAACCACCTTTAAAATTAAATTTGTCCATGTTACGCTAGCTGTCATTTACTGTATTTATTTATTCATTCATTTTTCCTGCACCCCGCACCACCCCTGCAATTGCTCTGCCCCCCACTTTGGGAACCACTGGCCTAGGGCATCTGGGGCCCATAAGACTAAAAAAAGTACTCCCAAATCTATTTGTTATTATTGGTTATTCATCATGTATTAGAATATTCTTCATCAAAATTGGAAGTATCTTTTGGGTCCCTTTTGTAATTTAAGCAGTGGCTACACAAGTTGACCAACAAAGTGTAGGCAAGACAGAGGAAGAGGAAGAATCATCTGTTGCTGTAGCAGATGAGTCAGGACGCGAGAGAGAAACTACCTCACTGAGAAAGACTTTTTAGCGAACTAAGTGGTCTAGCTCAATAGGTTTTTTTTTTTTTTTTTCTTTATTACATGGTATTATGGACATATGATACACAGTTTATGAGACACTAGTCACATATAGAGATGACTCACAGAAACTCTTGTGTGCAATAAGCAATAACAATAAGAAGAAAAGGAAAATGGAATGATGAGAAGTATAATTCTTAATTTGCCCCAACCCTGCTCCTGGGTTTTCAGACAATCCTTAAATCTCTGGTCCTCAGGATACTTTATACACACGCACACATGCGCGTGCGCACACACACACAACCTGCATATCAACATTGTGAATCTTCTATTGGCAGCAATCCATGCCCCTGAATAAAAAACATCTGTAGAAATATCTGAGAATTAAATACATAAAAATGGTCATTATAAATAACGACCCACTCTGATGACTTGGTGGGAGTGAACAGTGAGTACTTGCTGTGCTTTTGCAATAATCTTTATAGAGTTTTCACAGATCATCTCCAGGAAGCTCATTTTGTTTTTACTTTTGTATGAACAAAATTACAATAAAATTTGATTTGATGTGATGTTACAAATATTCGTAGGATGTGTGGTATTATGAAATACTTCAAACATTACCCATTGCACATAATTACAATTTAATTGTACTGATGCCTTGTTTTGAGGTATTGGGGTAGCTTGAGAAGTTAGCACATGGCTTGCAGATTTTTAGGTGTTTGTGGACAGCTCTGAGCCTGGCTGAGAAAAGAAGGTGGTGAACATGTACACACACAAACTGTATCACCAACCAAAACCATATCATTGAGCTGCTATAAATTAGAATTAGGGAATCTTTAGATTCAAATCCTGATCCTATCTGACACGTTATCCTCCAGTGGTCCTGATTCAAAGCCATAAAGATGATGAGCTTAAATTATTGATATGGTATGGAATAAACTGCTGAAAATGACATCTCGTTGGGGTTTGTTTGGAGTGTAGAAATACTTGACAGTGTGGTGGTAAGAAAGAGTGATGCCTCATAAAAAGCTCAGCAGAGCTCGATTGCTGGATGAATGTTTGTTCACATCTTTACCTAATAAGAAGAGAGAGGACAAATTAGTTTACAAAGGAGCTTAAAACGTACTAAGCAGTGCCTCTAAATAGTGTTTAAATAGGGGGTAGTGTAGGGTGAGAATGAGAGCAGGAGAGGGGGATATTCAAAACAGGTGTAGGCAGGAACATGGGATGGCGATGAGTCACCACCTGCAGGATGAGGACAGGGAGAGAGGAGAGGAACTGGGAGTGACAGAGACTTCGGGAAGACATGGTTAGTAAATGCAGTACACATGCTTAGAACTGGAAGAAATTGGGATTTCTAAGAAGCATGCGGGGGGGGGGGGGGGTGGGTGCTCAGTCCTTCCCCCAGCAGCCTAGGCCTATAGCAGCATAGCTAAAGAGTACATGGACTTTATCTTTTTAACTATAAGCTCTGTCGACAAAAAAGCCTGATAACTGAAAGATCTGCCTCCAGATTTACTCTTGGAGACTCTAGGAACCACAAGTAAACCTCCATCTAGAGAGCGGAGTGGCCTGCTCGGACAGTAAGGAACTATGAGCTCTCTGAGATATGATGGAGCTTGGCCATTAAGAGCTTTATATGTTAAAAGAAGGATTTTGAATTCTACTCTATATTTTACTGGCAGCCAATGAAGAGCACAGGAGAGATGTGATCTCTTTTCCTAGTTCCTATTAATATTCGTGCAGCAGCCTTCTGAATTAACTGAAGGCCTTTTAGAGATTTGTTTGGACATCCAGATAGTAATGAGTTACAGTAGTCCCTAATGTTTCTCAGGTGGAAGAAAGCTGCCCGACTAACTTGTTTTATGTGAGAGACAAAGTCCTGGTCAAAAGTTACTAAAATCTTTCTTACAGTGGAGCTGGAAGCCAAATTAATAAAGTCCAGACTGATTAGATGATTAGATAGCGTTTTTCTAAGGCAGTTCTGAGGCTGAGTACAATAACTTCAGTTTTGTCAGAATTAAGAAGTAAAACATTTTGGGTCATCCAGACTTTTATGTCTTCAAGACATGTCTTGTGACATGAGTGTCATCTGCATAGCAGTGAAAGTTGATGCTGTGTTTCCTCATAATGTTGCCTAGAGGAAGCAGATAAAGAGTAAAGAGGATTGTTCCAAGTACTGAACCCTGTGGGACTCCATAACTGACTACAGTGCATGAAGAGGAGCTATTGTTAACATGAACAAACTGATCTCTATCTGACAAATAGGATTGGAACCACCTTAGTGCAGTGTCTTTAATGCCAATTTCATGTTCCAGTCTCTGTAGTAAAATATTATGATCTATGGTGTCGAATGCAGCACTGAGATCTAGAAGAAGTATGGAGGCTGATCCATTGTCTGAAGCCATTAGAATACTGCTTTCTCAATGATCTATAGTTGGCCAAAACATCTGGATCAAGATTTGACTTTTTAAGCTGGGGCTTGATGACTGTGGTCTTAAGAGTCTGAGGTACATAACCCAAAAGTAAGGTCAAATTAATCAGATCTGGAATGAACGGCTCAATCAAGTAAAAAATAGACAGGTAGATGATCTGGATGATGAAACTATAGACGCTAGCGCTGAGAGATTCAGAGGTGAGAATGATTCCAGATGTACAATAGGTGTTGCAGTTGATTCAGGAGTTGCTGTATTCAGTGGAAGATTATTGTCTCATGTAGGTGAGAGCTGATTAATTATTTCTGATTGTGAGACTTTTATTTGTAAAAAAGTCCATGAAATCGTTGCTGCTTATAGCTAAGGGGATCACTGGTTCAACTGAGCTATAACTCTCTGTCAGCCTGGCTACAGTGCTGAAGAGAAACCTGGGGTTGTTCTTGTTTTTTTTTTCTACTAGTGCTGAGCAATATGAACCTCTAGCACTGCAGAGAGCTTTTTTATGTTTTTAGGATATCTTTCCAGGCTTGGTGAGACTCTTCCGATTTACTGGAACGCCAACATCTTTCTTTGATGCTGTGCAGCCCATTAAAGTAAACTCAAATATAAAAAGGCAATGGTCAGTCAGGAGAGAGTTTTGAGGAAAAATTGTTAACTTGTCAATTTCAATGCCATATGTTAGAACAAGATCAAGGATGTGATTGAAGCAGTGAGCGGGTTCATTCACATGCTGGGAAAAGCCAATTGAGTCTAATAGGGAAAGAAACTCAGAACTAAAGCTGTCACTTTCTACGTCTACGTGTATATTGAAATCTGCCAGTATAATGATTTTATCTGTACTGAGTACTAACTCTGATAAAAACCTGAATACGGACCAAGGGGAACGTTATACAGTAACTAACAGAACTGGTTTTTCACCTTCCCAGTTTGAATGGGAAAGACTAAGAGTGTGTTAAGTATACCTGTGGTATGAGGGATATGAAAATTAACATGAATGGGAGGTGTAGCTTCATTAAGACTAACACACACACATACATACACATATTCAACAGTCCACATTTAATTGCAGTGTCTCACAAATTGCGATCAAATTTGTGGGTGTTTTGATTTCAGTTAAGTTTCTGTTTTATTTGGATTTAGTAACCTTCCTAAATTTAGGTGGTCGGGGGACAGACACAGTTTCTATAGACCTAAACATAGACAGAGGCTCTATTCTATTCTCGGCAGGTAACCGCTCTGAATGAGGTGCAGAGGAATGTGTTAAACTGCGGCTCTGCCTCCTGGACTCGACTCGGGGTTGTCAGGGTTTTGGCTTTCTAATAAAATCGGCCATATTCCTAAATATGAGCGCCGCCCTGTCCACAGTGGGATGGACACCATCTCTCCTAATCAGTCCAGGTCTCCCCAAGAAAGACTTCCAGTTATCTATGTAACCCACGTCATTTTCAGGACACCACCTCGACAGCCAGTGGTTGAATGACGACATGTGGCTGTATGTGTCATCACTGGTCCAATTGGGGAGGAGGCCGGAGAAAACTACAGTGTCCGACATCGTTTTGGCAAACTTGCACACTGATTCCACATTAACTTTTGTGACTTCTGATTGGTGAAGTCGGGTGTCGTTACTGCCGACAAGAATAACAAATTCATCATATTTATGCTTGTCCTTAGCCAGCAGTTTCAGATAAGACTGGATGTCGCCTGCTCTAACCCTCAGCCTGACACTTAACTATGGCTGCCAGTGAACTTCACATTCCTCAGAATAGAATCTGCAATCACTAGAGTCGGCTTTTCATCGGGTGTGTCGCTGAGTGGGGAGAACCTGTTGGAAATGTGAACGGGTTGTGGTGAACCGGGGGCTGCTGCCTACGGCTATGACAGTCACCCAGCCGCTTTGACTAGATCCCGGCTGCTCCTGAGCCGCTGGGTGGGAGGAAACTATCTCGGCTGCCGTAGGAGCTCGTCTAGGTCAACCCGCACTGGCTACAGGGGGCGGCTAGCTACACTAGCATAGGCTGGGCTAGCTAAGGTGTGGTGCCACGACTCTAACTTGCAAATTTTTGCCTCCATTTCTACCATCTTCCTGCATCTATGACAAGAGGTGCTATCATAAAATGAGACAGAAGAATAGCTAGACATGAGGCACACAGTACGGGAAAGGAGATGAGAAGGGAGAGAGAAAGCTAGAGGACATTGCAAATCGTGTAGTTCAATTAGCAGAGCTACAGAATTGTCTGTAAAGATTAGGAAGGGGGAAGAGATGGAGTTCTTGGCTAGTATAAGTTTTATAATGGTTTACTGTTAATTTATCATGATTTATCTGAAGAAGTAATAGAAGTAATGGTAGCTGGGGGCCCAGCAGGGGGAGCTCTTAAGATAGACAGACTCTAGGGAAAAGCAGAGGAAGAAATCCAGGAAAGGGAAGTGTATTTAAGTGGAGGGTGTGGCCTGTTTGAGCCTCTTTGACAACATGCGGTTAGCCCAGGTGAGTTGGCCTGTGTTGGTGTGTTGGGTTTGTTTGAGTATAGGACTGTTCAGGTGCGTTTAGTTGCTGAATCTGCTACTGTAGCTTGTATTGCCTCCACCTTCTGCACCCTCTATACTTTCACGGCCCCTACCTGAACCAGGGTCTGTATCCCATCCCTACTTTTATCTCCAACTCTTCTATTTCTCCCCCCTACCCGAACCAGGGTCTGTATCCCCACCCCGCTTTCACTGGTGCAGTTGGTGAGAGGTCAGAATAGTTGACAGTGGTGCTGGTTGAGATAGTTGTCTTTGTGTGAGGAGTGGTGATGGCTGGCATTAGGGGGTGACTCTGGGACGCCAGTGTTCACGGTCTACCCTTCTGGAGGTGTTGTGGGCCTAACTAGACGAAACACTGACGAAAGGCGGCTCCCACCTGATGACCCCAAAGACATGATAGTTATCACCGCTCACTGGCCTAGTTGGATATTATCTGTAAGGCACATAGAGCAGGGTGAAAGTTTGTTGCTAGGAAGGTATTTATTTATTTATTTATTTATTTTTGTCGCACAAGTTTCTTGTGTTTTCTCCAAATTATCAGGTGAATAGCAAAAGAATAGCAGAAACAGCACATGAGGTAACAGAGCACAACCACCAGCAACAGGAAATGACGTGACATGCTTACGGCAACACCTGCGTGGTCACACTGCCGTCACCATGTTCAGTTCACTAATTCTGAATTCACATTGAGTTTAAAACTTCTTAGAAGCTATTTCTCAGCACAGGAGGCAGAAAAATACTGTTAGTAATATCAGTAGTCGGTCGACCTGACTGTGAAAGAGAGAAAGAGCATTTTAGTATTGGCTGCATTCCTTTCTTTTAGGCATTTCTGAATGCTGATAACAAAACAAAGAAATGGACAATTGAGATTGTGTGCACAGGCCGTGAGGTAAAGTTTGTTCTTTTTCTCTTTGAGTGAACATGAATAAAGTTTGAGCTTTTCCCACCGCACACCAATGGCCGTGCCAAGAAAAGCATGCATGCTGTTATTTTTAATAAAGTTGTGATGATTCACTCATTCATCAATAATTGTCTAATTTCCCACACGGTCCATGATAATTAAGATACAGTGAAATATAAATTCAAATAGAGTTTTGTTATTAAAGAGCTGACAAACACTTTTGGGGGCCCAGTACTGCTGGTTAGTAGGTATGTTGTAAGGCAGAGGGTGGCTGTACAGTAAGTTCAGGAAAATACAAGAACATGAGCAGTTTGCAGATACCCACTGGCAACAGGCTGTGTACATAAGTGCAAAATTACTTTGCATGTTTAAAGGAAAGCCAAAACTGAAGTCTTAAGTCTGCGTTCTCTCTCCCCCGATGACAGGGGCAGATGAGTGTTATTATACTTAAGTCTGTGAGAAAATGTTTGATTTCATTGTTAGCTAAGTAAACATTTACCTGATGCGTCAATGGTCTAAGTCTCTGGTTTTAAATGTTCTTCAGTGTCACAGGATTTAAATGTTTTGAGTGATGGTCCAATTTGAGGAAAAATAAAATGTGTTTAAGGCCGTGGCTACCGTGTGTTTGACAGATTGTACCATACAATCAGAGAGTACAGAGCAGGTCAGATCCAGCCATCACTCCTCCACCTTCTCCGCTAAATGATATCTTTTGGATGAAGGGAAAAAAAAAAAAATGGTAACAATTACAAATAAAAGGTTTCAAGACATTCTCTCAGACTGAGGGGTGACATCATGGTGGGTACAGAAACAACACATCATTGAGATGATTTTCCAAGACGACAAATGAGATCAGGAACATTTTTAAACACATCCAGCCTGAAACATTTCTCTATATTCTGCATTAACACAGGGCAGTGTTGTGTATATTAGATCCTGAGACTTTGGATTTACGATAGAACTGACATTGACACATTTGTCAGGTTTCCCTTTGTCCTCTCATTATTTGCTCAACACTTTTTCCTCTTTAATCCCATTTTATTCTCTTTCAGCTGCTAGTTAAAAACTATACAAGCATCACTCAACATTAACTCAGATGAATGCCAACACATAAATGCAACCAGGAACACATTCAGGCAACTGTTAAACGAACATGAATATATTATAAAAATAGTAATCTGATAAAGATTGATCAGCTCCTTTAGCTGTAGCGATAATTGTTCTTTTCAAATAAAATTATCTTAATATTTTGAAAATACCACTGAGTTCTCCAATTGAATTAATATAATTAGGAATTTGAAGGTGCTGTAGGCATTCTTTCACTTTATCTCCCCACTTAGGGAAGAAAGAGATTAATGTCTCTTTATTCTGGCAAATGAGAAAAATCTTCATTGCTCTGAAATCCTGGTATATGACATGGAGATATCAAAGGTCACTGACGAGCACTGTCCTTTCTGAGCATTACTGTATAATGTGTTTGTATTCCAGTTAATTAGAGGAGAGACAAAATCAAACAAAAAAGTTCACAATAGAATAGGCAGTGTTATTATTTTAAACAGTGAACAGAATTCTTTCGAGACAATGACCAAGCCAAATTGTCTGATTCTGTTTAAAAGCATGTCCATGGGTTCTTTTAAACAGGGTAAAATAATTATTGAATCTCCAGTATCATACTGACAAAACTCCTGAGTTGATAAGACTCTTCTAATTGACAGTATTAGGAGAAGTCTCCATAAATAAGGAGCAACCTAATGACAGTTTTGAGAAAACCAGAGGAAAAGCCTGAGTCATTATGACCTACACGCAATCATTCAAATTCTGTTATAGCTGCTTAAATTATACTTTCTGCAGGCTCGCTTCCTGTGACAGCCGCAAGTAATATCAGTTTGCCCCTGAAGACTGGGCATTTATTGGCAACATTGCTGAAGATAAAGCCATGAACTAAGAGTTAATGCTGGGTTTTGCTATTCTGGTGATTAAAAGTGGGTCCAAGGATGTTTTTGACACTCAGTTGTGAAATAGTGAAGGATGCTAGGAAACTACATAAAAGGACTCTCTTTAGGAGACAGAAGCCTACACAGTGATACAATAAAGGGTCACTCTTGAGTCTGTACGTACAGAGTAAATGTGGCTGGTTAAACTTTGCTAGCAGGAGAGGATTAAGTTGAGGCAGAGGAGAGCAAGGCGCATTTGGAAACATGCAATGGATCATAAACAGGATTTTCTGAAAATTTATTCAGAAATTATTATACTTCACCTGCAAACAAACAAGAGATCACGTGTTAGATCCTAAAGGACACATTCAAATAAGAAGACAGTCTATATAGTTAATGTGTCTTCTGAAGGTTACAGTCCGGAAGTTGAGATATGGTGAATGACTTACTGTCAACTTTAACTTTGGAATCAAACCCCCCCCCACACATTTTTGTTAATATTAATGTTTAAAAAACAAAACAGCAGTTTCAGAAAGTAAAATGTATATAGCAATTTGCAAATTAAATAGCTGATTAGGTTTATTGAGCATCATCTTTCTTCACTGTTCCACATCTGAATGCAACCACAGTGGTGTTTGGACCGAGAAATAATTTTGCTTTTGGATGTGTAAAAAAGTTTTATGTTGGATACATGACCCAGCAGCAGCTGTCTGTTGTTGCTTTAAAACCAAGTCCTCTGCCTTCTTTCAAAAACACAACAACACACAGTAGGTGGAAAAACATACATGCAGATCCTCACACACACATACACATGCAGGAAAACCACATTTATATGCAGAAGAGACCATTTGTCAATCCCATCGACCATGCAGTTATGCCTGTCCACATCAACACTGCAGATACAGACATGACGGATAGATCCCCTTACACCCAACAAGCACCCACATTCAAATAACAAAAGATACACTTCATGTAACAGGGGCTCAATACAACCTCGTACTGTTCTATACGTGTGTGCTTTCACACCCCCTGCCTGAATGTCAATAAGGCATAAATGGTGATTTGCTGCAAGTCACAGTGCCGATCATCAATCTGTCTATTATTAAAGCTTCATAACGATTTGGACATATTGCAGTAAAATTACATTTATTTGGCGAGAGAAAACATGAAAGTGAATCAAAGAGAGAGGTTTGTTTCTTCTTTCTATCCTTTTTCTGTCTGACAAGTTGAAGTGAACACGTCTGACTGAGCACCAGCTGGGGACACGGTGGCAATTATCTCATTCAGAGACTGATGGAAGGGCACAATAAGCTTTTTGGTTTCAGACCTGCTGTTAACATGATTCTCTGCTGAAGAAGCCAGGACGCAGGAAATGCAGTACTTCTCATATTCAGTCCCTCTGTGAATCCAAGTATTGCTGTTGTTCTCTAACTCAGTGTCTTATTTCACGGGACTTTTTTTTTATTTATTTTTTTATTTTATTTCTGACAGTAATTCTCTGTTGTCAAAGAGGCTCAAACAGGCCACACCCTCCACTTAAATACACTTCCCTTTCCTGGATTTCTCTGTTCTTTTTTTTTTATACCCATTGTTTTTGTTTTTTACATTTACATTATATGTATCAATTTTGCAAAAGCTCATACTCTGAAAGCCACGCCCATTGGAGGGGCAAACAGTCCACGGCACAATCTCAAAAACAATGTCCAGTAGTTCGCTTAAAACATTTTTTCAACATGTCAGATGATTATTTTAACACGCTAGCTGCTAACTGCAGAAAAAACGGTACAATGAAAAACTTTCATTGTACTTTGTCTCTTCTGTTTGCCTTCATTTTCATGGAGAAATGATCCCACTAAATGGCCAGAGGTGACATACATTGATACTTACAACTACATGATCAAGTCTCCTGGTAAGATCATCATTTAACCTCATAGTGATAAAAAGTCCACACTAATACATCATAATTTTAAAATAGCTTTTTATAGCCCACATGTTTCAAATCTGCCTGACTTTATGGGGTTAAAACATTTGTGGTTGTGCATTAGCCTTGGTTAGCTTCAGCCCCAACAGTTAGGCTTGCCAATTCAGCAACCTTGACTTAGACTTAAAAATTATTGATGCGTATAGCTTTCATATCGTTTTATTAGATTTATAATATTCATCATTACATCCCTTATTTTACAAAATATTCTAATAGAAGCTTGGCATGAGAAGAGTATGCAGTGAGGGCTCACTGCTTGTTATTTATCTCCCTTTTTGTTAGGAATATACACTCACACAACAATGAGATATTACAGATCTTTGGATGCCCATAACTTTTTTGTAAGTGGACACCTCTCATCTTACTGCCTGTATTCACTTCCCTCTGCTTAAAGTGCTGTTTTTTCTGTTCGGCAGCTTGTAAATCAGATCAGGATTTATTACCCTGTTAGTAGTGCACCCTACCATACACCAGCTTTGGGCATTTGTTTGTGTTTGTTGGCAAACAGAAAGTGACAAGAGGCACCTTCACACAATACAAAGTCAATGGACAGCTATGTATTGTTTACCCCTCCAGCGTGGGCGGTGCTTAAATGTGCTCTGTCTCTATAAGGAGCAGAAATAAAGCTTCAGTACAGTCCAGTAGTTTGTATCAAATACTACATTGATTGAATAAGGGCAGGAGGTATGCAAAAATTCAAAAATTCAACAAAAGTTATGGCACGTTAGGGTTTAAAGAAAAGTGCCTTTGGGAAAAGTTTCTTGAAGATAGAGGGAGACACTTCCTCTGATAAGATTCAGGAACTATTTCCGCTGTCAGGGAACCACAGATGTGGACTGGACTGTGATTATCTCATTTGCAGCAATGGTGATGCCCAAAGGCGTGACTTTGAGTTGGACATTGGGGGGGTTGAGATACTGAGGATACTGAGGCCCCTGTCAGATATGCTGCCCCTTTATACTGTGATCTCTCTTCCTCTCTTTGGTCACCTGATCCTCCTCGCCTGCACTTCCTCCGTCACCTCCTCCTTTCTCTTGCTCTACTGCTGCACCTCCTCTGTCACCACCTTCACTCAGTATCTCTTCAACTACTGCACCTTCTCTGTCACCTTCTTCTCTCTCTCCTTCTTCAATTGCTGCACCTCCTCTGCCACCACCTTCACTCTCTCTCTCCTCATCTGTGCTTCCTCGTCTCCCTCTCTGTTCACCTGTCTCTCTGTCATGACCTGTCTCTCCTTGGCCATTTCCTTCTCTTTGGTCACCTGTTCGGCAATCACATTCTTGAACCTGATAAAAAAAAAAAAAAAAAAGCTTAGTTAATGTTCAAATGGTAACAGCCTGGTTTAAATGACAAGTGAAGTCAAAGCAGAATTTAAGAGAAAACATTCAGATATTTCCAAAAGTTTGTCAAGATTCTTGAGATGAAGTCGCACTACACTTCTCTCCCCCTTCTCTGTCACTGTAAGCCGCCCGGCTGCAGCGGGACTTCGTACGTGACGTCACGTGGAGCAGTGTTTCCATGGTTACCGCTTCAGACCACAGCAGAAACTCTGCTGCATTTACAATTTTGAAATGCCTGGGGATATGTAGCTTCTGTGTAGGCTATTGTGTTGTTTGATCAGTAAAATAGCTTAACTACTGAAGAGATATTTGATGTGTAAAACAGTGATATAATGACCACACTATTGAAAAATGTAGTTAAACCAGTAAAGCCATTACCCAACACTGTGTTTGGTAGCAAAGACTTCAAAACTGACATTTGGTCCTACACAGTACATCTCTGACACCCTCTGGGTTCACCACACAGGACAAGATACAGGCATTAACTCTTTTTGGTCAGGACTTTTTCTTTTTTCATTAGGGGTTGGTGTCGACCAACAAAAAAAAAAATGTTGTCTGTTCACCTTTTCATGCTCTTTTCATGTTTCTGCTGTCTCCATCCATGCCAAACATACAGCGAATAGTGCTCATTCGGCAGAAAAGGCGGGTTGGGTAATACCAAGTACTCAGCGGGGGGAAGGAGGGGTACATTACCAGATGATTAAACAGGCCACTGTTTTGCTGGCAAATTATGTTAATAAACAAGATATTCATGCAAGATAATGCATATTTTTATTAAATCAGAATGACGTGATTATATTGGCTAGATCTAATTTTTGCAGGGGTCATGACCCCTGTATCCCCTGTGCAAATTACCCCCTTGGTAATGCCTGACATCATTCCTTGGGGGAACACTGTGGTTGAGAAGGAGCATAGAGCTGAACAACAATAGGTGCAGAGCCCCTCACACTCAGAGCTACGGACAATTGAGAGTCACCATTTAAACTAGACAGGCATGTTCAGAGGAAACCCACTTAGGCACAGGGAGAACATGCCACTTTCTTACTGTGGGGCAACACCTATGTGCTGGCCGTATTAAATATGTATTAAGGCAGAACATTAAAGTCACAGAAAATGTTATTTATCATTATTTATTATTTTATTTATGTTCAAAAAGGAGTGGGAAAATGTCAAAAGTTTTTGGAACCCAGCTCCTTCTCCATGCACCCATTATTTATATGATTATCCTGATGAATAGAATTTGAAAATGGAAAAATAAATAAAAAATAAATAAATAAATAAATAAACAAAACAAAACAAAATATAGATTTCTGCACTTTTCTTTCCCTGATCAGTATCTTTCATTTTCCAGTTTCACAGCGGATTTTTTCTGTTCAGTGATCCAGATAGGCAAGACTTCACTTGGCGTTTCCTCAACCTTTTCAAAGATATCTGATTCTCTCTGCTTCACCTCCCTGTGCTCTAACACTCAAAAAATTGCCCTATCAATATTCAATCCTCGCAACCCAGGGATAAGGTAGTTACTGGTTTCTTTATCGGAAACTCCCTTCCAGCATGCCAGCACTAAATAGGCTGAGGTTGGCAAGGCCATTCACGCACTACCCTAACCCTCACCCGCATCTGGGAATGGAAAGGGGCACGTACTGTAAGACATAAAGAGCTATGACCTGATACAGCTTCAAAAACAATTTCAAAGAAATTGAGTTAAGCAGTGACGGCATAGTGCGACGTGAACCCTTTCTTTCAAGAAAACAATGTATAAACTCATGAAAAAGTCACAGATGACCCAACACATTTTCTCATTTTATTATTCTTATTTAAATGTAACCCAATCACTGTTTTTTTTCTTTGAGATGAGCAGATTATCACCAAGACAAACGCTAACACACAGAGCTGATTGTAAAACTGGCATTACCTTGTCATAGATCAGATGCCGTTGATGCTCCAGATACTGCAGTGTGTGCGATATTGAAGAGAGTCTGAAAGTTCAGCGAGTTGAATCAAATATTTAAATGGAAGCTGTTAACTCGCGTCTCTTAAGTCAAATAACATGTCATAACAAGACTGTCATCCAATGACTAGAGTCAAAAGTTACCTGCTCAGTTAAAGAAAAATCAATATGCTAAAAGTCCAATAGTGTTTGTTGTGACATACTATGATAAATGTCTTTTGTCTCAGTTTGTCAGGGCGTCTATGCATAGCAGCATATACACATTCACCCTAATAGATGGCGAGGACGCCACAGATTCTCTGTAGCTCAGTCAGAGGAGCCATTACTTTCTTATTCTGAGACCCTTTTCCCTGATTACTCAGTAGACATCCAGCTCTGGGAAAACTCCTAGTTGTCACAACTTGGGAACCTTCAAAGCTGCACAGTATAAATAATTTTGTGTCCTTCCTCCCATGTTCTTAATATTCATGAGGGCATAGTTTCAAATTTCTGGGTTAAACCTAATGAACAGAAGCAAACTATTCTGTTGAGAAGCTGTAATGTCTCTAAGTAATGGCCAACCTTGAGTTTTGAAGGAGGAAGCAAACTGAATGTGGAGGGACTTCAGTACGAAAAGGGAGAGCAGTTCTAATTGTCACACCTGACCTTTAATGGCTGCATCGCTCTGGGTAATTTTCCAGTGAATTTAAAGGATACGCGATTATCTAAGGGGAACTTAGAGCGCCTCATCATTACCATTAATACAGAAATAAGCCACAGTCTTCTTGGAAAACTAACCTTTCAGAAAGGTTTTCAGCCTTCACTGATGATGGCTGACTTTACGACTGAAAAGGGGAAACAAGGGGAGAATTTTGCAGATGACAGCAGGAAGAGCAATCAAGGCAGAGACTGTACCGTTCATGGGAGACAAACTGTGCTAGAGCAGAAATATTTGCAATAACAAGTGACCTTGAAGTCTAAAACAACAAATTCCACTTTTTCAGTCTGTGTGTGTGTGTGTGTGTGTGTGTGTGTCAATGAGCGGGACAAAGATAGATCTGATGTAGGCAGAGAAGAACAAGAATGATAAGCCTCCACTGATTTCCTTTCTCTTTGTGTATATAGATTCTCTAGAGGCTTTGATGCGTAAAAGTGGTTTACATCACTTTGTGTTATGCTATTCAAAATTGATTCTGAATGTGTTGGTCAGCTTCATGTTTATTTATTTATTTATTTTTTGGCTGGTAAGGTGGTGTAGAAGTTAGCACTGTTGACGCCAAACAAGACATTAACAAGAGTATGATGCAGTATGTCCATCTCTGTCCTTTAAATATAGAGGAGAACCAGTACAAAAGTAACACAAGTGTTGCTTTTGTCCCAGCTAATGGGGTCAAAAGAAACAAGGCGCAACCTCCATTCGATGTCAAAATGGCAAGTATAATATGGCACCTGATGTTGACAGACAACATGTTTAAGTAGGTTATCATCATGAAAGAAAGTTCCGGTCTGAAACTTTATCTTTTAAAATGAAGTTTATGTGAAAACTGTTATACACACCATAACAGGTTTTGTTGTGCAAAAAATACACTTTACATGATTCATTTTAATTTACCTGCATTTCAAGATGATGGTTTTTCAGAATTTTAGTGCAAGTATCAAAAGCAGATAGTGAATAAGACCAAGGGCCCAATTTCTTGTTTAACTACCTTGAACTGAAATAGGTTAATTTAGGGCATTTGATACAAGTTGTTTCATCAACCTGCCAAGCAGATGTTTGGGAAATGATTTCTGCCCGATGTCTGCAGAACACACGTCACATTAAATTCAAAAGTTTTTCAGACGGAATTTAGCCTCAAGAGTTATAGAGTGATAGTCAGGGCAGGAAGCATCAGGATACTTTGAAAAAATCCTTGCTTTTGCCTGTAAACCCCACTGAGCTTTTATAGGTAAGTATTCAATACCTAGAGATAAATCCATCTCTTCAAAATAATTGCCATGTTTCTGAGGGAGAATTTACAAACAATCAAGAGTTGAGTGTCCACTGGGAATTTTGAAACTAGGCTATGGGCACTTCATGAATATTAATAAGCATACAAAAAATGGATGGGCAAAATACACCTGATAAATATAACTGTTATTTTCTATAAACTTTGATAAAAACATGATTGACTTTGGATCTCTGCATCATCTGTGTTTCAGGGATGAATATATCACATAAAGGAACATAGTGCATTTTACCCTTTTTCTGTCTACCTCACATATGTGATCCTTCTTATCCACAATACAGATTTGGCCTCCTTTGTTGGCTTTTTTTTTTTTTTTAC
The DNA here is from genome assembly GCF_900963305.1 of Echeneis naucrates. Lineage (NCBI taxonomy): Eukaryota > Metazoa > Chordata > Actinopteri > Carangiformes > Echeneidae > Echeneis > Echeneis naucrates. Next base: position 23,088,564 of record NC_042520.1, read on the forward strand.
TGATTAGCTCCGAGTCAAAATATAAGAAGTTACTGGGAAAATCTTGCCTTGCTCTATTGTTTGACTAACGTTCTGGGTTCCTATATATGGGTGGTACAAGATAGATTTGTATACTGTAGTTTAATCAGATGAAATTATTTTGTAATTTGGCAGTGGTAGATGGTATGAAAGTCAGATCCAAACAGTAAGGAGTTTTTCTGGTTGTTATAATGTGTGATCTCTTTTTCTAACATAGCATTCTTTATGTCAAGAATGAAAGTCTGACGTAATTTTAATATAGTCCATGAGAGGAAAGGGAAGGAGGGGCAGGGAAGATCTGGGGTGTGTGGTCAGGCTGAATAGGTGAGCCAGGTGGTAATTTTAGGCAGTGGGGATCGAGCAAAAATAAGCACAGTGAAAATGCTCAAAATAACTGTTAGTCTGGACAAAAATCACAGAAAAGCACAGGAGCCAGAACTCTAGAATACATAGGTGAGGTTGTTTATTTGGTAGCTGGGGTGAAGAAACAAGTCTCTGCAGATAAAGAAGAAGACAGATCCAGTATAGGTACCAACAGTTCAGTAGGCTCTGTAGCAGCAGTCGTCAGCTGGCATAGACAAGCACATGCAGTGTCTCCGTCATGGAGCCCATAGCGATGGTTTATTAGATTATGCGAACTAACTAACTAACACGCAAGAGCAGGGCACAAACCCCAAAACTCACTGGCAAGTGCCCATGAGTGCTCCTGCTGTTTCAATCACGAAAATAAACAACTGCTAGCAGCTTGTAGCTCTTACCAAAACTTTACATCATCTTGTATACAGTCTGACTGATGTTTGAAAGCTAACACCTGTTTAAGGGAAATGCTATATGACAAGCAAAACTAAGCATGGCTCACAATAGAGTGTTATCAAAACTAGATTGTGTTTTCCCAAGAGCTGAGTTGATGGATGTCCAGAGCGTATTACTTACAGGACCTTATGATGAAGTGGTGCTCAGGAAATTAAAGTATCTTTGATGAAAGTAAAACACATTCTCTTTTGTCCCTTCTTGCAAAGGAACCACATGATCCCATACTGCCGGGAAAATTATGAGAAAAAGGCAGACTGCTGTCATCAGACGTTACAAGCATGCTCAGTGTCAGATACTCTAACTTTGTGAATGGTAGTGTGGCTGAGCGGTGTAAGGCACTGGAATTAAGTTCCACTTCAAATCCCAACACTGCCGTTACGCTGGGTGTCAGAGGGAGGAAAAGTTGTAATCTTTACTGTAATAGGAAGAAAGAAGTCTTTGAGATGCATCAGAATAAACTTGAATTAATTATGGCACCATCTAAAATGTAAGACCCCAAAATTATCTGCAATGACTGGGAATTAACTGCTTAGCACTATACCAACATCACATAAGAAACAGATAATCTAATCTGTTATTCACAAAAAGGAGTTGAAGGCGACAAATTCCCCAGGAATCTTGTTCCAATTGATGGTAAGTTATCAAATGCAGAACTGTGACATTTCTGTAACAGATCAGAGTGAATGGGACACACTGTCAGAAGTGGAGTAACCACTGAAGCGACTATATCAGGCGACGTAGAGGCGGAAAGTTCAGTGAAAGATCATTGCCAAAAGTTATTTACACCTTTTCCATAGGAGAATAGATTTGACAGGAGTCATGACGATCAGGCACTATTTTCACCCAAGCAGTGAAGATAAGTTCCATTACAGTGAATAGTTTTGACATTTGGTAATTTTTTGAAGCACTTAAGTTTCAATTAAGCAGTTTTTGCCAGCACCCAAGAATGGAGGTGTGGCTGATTGGTCTGGTCTGAATTTAGGCTGCAGTCTCTTACAAGGCATAGGCAAGAATCTCTGAAGAACTAAATACTTTCAACATGCTAATTTGAGGTTTCTGCTGTACAAAGGAGAGAGAAGGCCTGGAGATGGGCCTCTAAATCCAAGATTTCAGAAATGTCAGGCACAGGCAGGTTTTCATGAGCAGAACAGTGAATATAAGTTTCGCTAGTGTGAAGATCTTTGCTTTCAGGTAGCCTTCAGTGGTAATTTTGTCATCACATACACCAGCTGTCAAAAGGCACCACCAGCCCCCCACCTCCAGCAAGAGCCATCCCAAGGCCTAGGGACAACGAACTTGCCCTGGAACTACAAAGCAGGCAGGTCGCCAAAGCAAATTGGCACACAAGGGGGAGGGAGGTCGGCTGGGGAAACCGCTCAGAGCCAGAGAATAACCCAGGAGCGAGGAGGAGAGGAGCATCCCTAATACATCCTCAGGGGCCTGTGGTCCGGAGATCCGCAGTAGTGTTCCTGGATGGGGAAGGGTCCGTCAAAACTGCATAAGTAATTATAAGATTAGTAGAAAGAGTAATGTTTTGGTGCAGGGAAGGTACATGTATGTGCAGAGATGGTATATGCTAGCAGGCGAAGTCAAGATGCAGATAGAAGTTTAGAGAGTCAGTGAATGCTGCCCATTTTTTGTAAAAACAGTCAGTTGGTTTTTTCGAGTAGCAGATATTTTTCCAATGATATATATTCTAAAAGGAACACGAAACACTGGGAGAAGACTGTTTTTTCCAGTTAACTAGGATTGTTTTCTTGGTGACGGCCAGAGCTGCGAGAACACATTGGAATAGATGGTTTAGTAACTCAGTTGTCATCAGATCACCAATAAGGCAAAAGTTTAGGAGTTTGTGGGATTCTGCAGTCAAAGATGGAGGAGAGTTTCTGTGTTATCATTGACCAGAAGTGCGGCACAGTTCTGTTCTGAGTGCATTGCACACATATCTGAATGAGAGAAACCCATTCTAAGCATCCTGTCAGGATCCAGTTCGTCTCTGCTCTGTGTCCATGTTTTTCTTTTCTCCCAGGGCTGGGAGGGGCCTTCTGGTACCAACTTGCCCCGGCCCAGTCGAACACCTGGGCCCGGTGTTCCCAGACAGTAATGGTGCCAGAAATTCTTAATTGGGGAGAGGGGCTGGATTTTTCAATGGGAATGGCTTACGAATTTTAACTGTCTGTCGGTCACACATAGACACACGCACGGTAGCTCTCTGCGCACATGATCAATCACACTTGCACACAGCCACTCTGCACTCTTGCGGGAGGGTTAGGATGTCTGCAGATGAGCTGTGAGAGCATTCTGGTTGCAGCTTTCTGCTCGTCTAACTCAAATCCCTCATTTAAATATTTACATACTGCTGTCTCCACCTGTTGCACCTGTTTTCATTTACACTTACTCTTAGTCAGTAAACACAGTCAATTGCACTGTGCACACAATTTAGTACCCTTTACATGGGATCTTAGTAAACGTATGATTATGTGGTATTATTCTACTTTATAAAATTGTTTTGCAGTGAGATTATTCATGCAGTAGAACCAGAATAGCTGTGTCCGTGCTATCCATGCGCAATTACGCATCCATGTCAAAGAGCAGGGCCTTGCACCCACACACGCACACAGCATGAGTGGAGTGAAGTAAAATTCCACTGCCTACTCTCATAGAGACAACAACCTGAATACAACGAAACAATTAATATCAGATTAAATGAACCGCAGTCCAACATTGGACAATTGCGCACACACTGCCACATGAACAACTTTCAATCGCCAAAGAATAGGCCTACTACAGTTATATAGGCTGGGAGATTCCGTCCACCTATTTGCAAAACACTAAGGTCTCTCCCGCATTCAAACACAGGCTAAATACTGTCAGTAGGATCGCAAGACAAATATTTCAACAGTACAACGACAACGACAACAGTATGCCTACATCTCATGTCAATAAAAGCTCATAGCGTACTCACTATGTCACTGCAGAATGATGCGCCTGTTCATGCGGTTCACATCGATCGCTTTGGTTCATTGCTAAGCGGTAAATTTTGAGTCGGTGCATCGCCACTGTCATCTTTTCTTCCTCATTACAAAAGTCAAACAATCCATTTTACTATTTTTCATTTAAGTTAGCCTAATCCATACACTCAATGCTAGCTGATATGTTTGCTATCAGTTGTTGCAGACGAGGTCAGGTCAGCCAGCCAATCAAATCAGTTCAGTTTGCCTTACTTACTTTTTCGTGATGTGTGATTTGATTAGTTTGATACATATGTTACGGCTTTGAACTCTGCACTTCTGGTTCTGGTTTCAAACCAGGAGCTACCACATGAAAGGCCTGCATGCTAACCACTCAGCTATCTGAATACACATTGTGATGCTGGTTCAGCAGGTTCCATAGCACTATTCCTCATCTTCAGTTGCCTCAGTTACCACAGTGTACAATTCTGCTACGCATTCTGTTTCTGGATACTGCTATGCAACGTTACTACGATAGTTTAACTGTTAGGCCAAGGAGTCTGTGGTGACCCTGATGGGTTCTCCCTTATTTTGGGTATACATGGCAGAAGAAATGCAAATGTCACAGGTCCAAGTGAAACTAGCAGATGCACTTGATTCCAACATTGTATGTTTTATTTTTCCAGTGTGTTTATATAAAATAAATACTTTTTATATAAACCGACCTTTTTTTTTTTGTTTTTGTTTTTTGTATGTTTGAAGGTCATTATCACTATAAGGTGAATTGAGACCTCAAAATATCCACAATAAAAACTTGAGATTTTCCATTTATCTTCATATTCAATGTATTGAGTAGACCCAATAGTTAAACTTTATTTTCTCAAAAAAAATTCTAACAACTAAGTTATACGGTGAAACTTTTAAGTAATGCTATCTGGCCCTCATGTGTTTATCACCTCACAAAAAGTTTGCCAACTTATAATAAAATATTTTGTTTATTTCCGTAAAACATGAAGATGACGGGGCAGACAAAGGCTTTAATAGGTGAACACATCACTTATTAAACAATATTATACACATTTTTATATTATTTAACAGAGCAAAATTTAACTTAGACACAGAAGATGTTCACTTAAAAAAACAAAACACAGAATGATTACTGTAATTACTCTTCACATCTTCCAAATATTTCCAAATAGACGGTTCAATCTGTTCAATCTGAATAGTGCCTGTTCAGACCCTGTGGTTCCAGCATCAGGCAAAGTATCCTATGAGATTCAACCCCATGGCACACTCGGCCAACACAATAATACCCAAAATTAGAAGCACTTGGTAGAACGCAGATGCTCAATAGTGTGTGGACAGTGTGAGAGGGAACGATTATCATGATCATGATCATGATCATCAGATTATGGACTGGAGCTTTAACCAACTATTACCTCAAGCTTTTTTTCAATATCCCTCTCTGGGATGAAGAACAGTTCAACTTTGTCATATACAGTAGATTCTGGGCATCAGGGGCATCTCCTCCATTGGCCACAATCCGGTCTGCTGACCTCTTAAGGACTCTGGCTTGCCTCTTCTCTCATAAACTCAGCTCATTAACACCCCTCTTCTTTCTTGTCTCCCTGTCATTTTTCTATCTGACCCTCTCTTTCTCAAGGTACTTTCTCCTTCTGTCTGGGTCAGCATAACCACGCTCAAAATACTTCCTTACTTTCTCAGCTCCATTTAGCAGGGTTTTCAAACTCCCACAATCCTTCTAAACTTTGTGGGTTTTTGAGAGAAGAGTTTTGTGTGCGTTATTGCTATAGTTTCGTTGATTCACAACCAGGGAGAGTGACGTATGGGTAAGATCAGCACACTGTCAGATTAAAACCATACAGTTATACACTTACATTAGCACTTTGACATTCAAAAACTATACATATCGATTTCGCTGCCATTTGAAAGAGTCTTCTCCAAAGCTGGAGAGGTGGTGACAAAGAAGAGTGTTGTGGCAGAAAGAGGTGGTTTAAAAGACGAATCAGATGGTTGAGACACAGGTGTCAGATGGGAAATCTCTTTATTCACAGAGACAGAGAAACCAACCATACAACATGTGGCATGCCTTCTTATACCTAAGATAGGATATGTGTGTGTATTGTGTGGATAGCCTTCACCCTTATCTTGAACTTCAACCATGGTGATGGTTGCAACACTATCTGTGTGTGTGAGTGTGGTGTAGTTCTCTTTCCTTTATTGTTTTGACTTAGCCAGAGCAGGTCCTGATGACCTGCCTCTCACATTGACACATGGACAAAGACAAGGCCTCTGGACCCTGCCCTTACCCTCCAAGAGAAAGAGATTAAAGCCAAACTGAGCTATGTGGTAAATTGATGTGCTAAATATATACACACAAAGTGTGTGTTAGTGCATAAATTTAAATATTGTTTATGTTGTTTGCCACTCACCTGTCTTCCTGTTTATCCGCAAACGAGACAGGGGCCGACAGAAATGATAACAACAGCAACAATATCAACATAAATAGTGAAAGCATTGGTCGCAGGATTTTCCGTGCAACATGAGTAGTGCTCCTTGTATGTATGTGTGCATGTGCATACTACAGTTTGTCAGTGGATGCTGTGGGTAGCTGACTGTAGCTGATTTGGGGGGGGCCCTGGCCCGGGATTGCAGGCAGGTCAGGATCAAGCCACCGGTGCACCCAGCAACCCCAAGAGCACAGGCAGATATATATTTTTGTATATTTATTGATTATGATTATGTTTGGGTGTTTATTTATGGGGTTAGACAGCAGATAGTGGGTTTTGTAAATATTATGGTTTAAATGTTGGCTAGTTAAATATTTTATTGCAGAGTTTAGTCTGCAATAAACTTTGAATTACCCCTTCAGATGGGAGCTCCCAATATGGTCTACCAGAGACACAGTATTTAATGTGCCAGTTTCCATCTGTCTGTGTTGCTGACTTAGACTTAGACCAAAGTAAGATCATCCATGATTTAAACTGCATTGGTCCTGATGATAAACTATAGAAATTCCTACAGAGCTTCTGTTATACTATACGTGACATAAAATCTTAATCAGAAATTTGAGTCAAACAATAACAGGACATTATTATTTGGATTGCAAATGGAATGTACAGCTTGCAATTAGTTTGTGGTGTGAAGAGAGGGGCTGCCTTACAGCTATACAGCTGCAATAAGTGATGGCAAATATTTAGCTTATCATTTGATCATTTGTATAATTTCTCCTGAGCTTAATTCAACCAAATTATGATATCATTACATAATAAAGTATTTGGCAGATTGTTCTGTTATTTGTAGCTGTAGTCATCCTATGAGGTTTCTCAGTGACTAAAACGTTCCTTAAAAAGTCAACTGTAAAATCATGTAGAGTGCAGCTCCCCACCTTGAATTTGTTTGTTCACTAATCACTGAGCCCAGTATGATATAATGCATCTCTATGTGGAATAACCTCACTCCCTGCGTGTTTGTGTTCGTCTGGAAGGGCATGCATCCACTGTTGCATTGTTGCAACAATTGTTTTTTCTCACCAGTCGCATCATGACACAATCTTGCGTCATTCACATAAACATGCACCCACATCGAGGCCCACACACACAATCACAAAAACTCAAAAAACCTGTAGCTGTGCCCTCGGTAATTTTGTTCTTGTTTTTAGCTTAGGTATTGGTGAAAAGCAGTGTGTGTCAGCAGAAATTAGGTGATTGAGCTATTAGAGAGCGCAATCCAGACAGGTGCAGGGAACACAGGCTTGTGTTTAACACAGAAAAAGAGATGTTAAGTGAGGCAGAATTGTAGCCAAGGTGTGTGTAGATGTGAGTTTGTCTGCTGTCTGCTATAGTGTGTATTAACGTCACTCAATCTAACACAGCGTCACAGAAATGGCTTTAAAAGTGCTTTATATATTCTCAAAGTCACACATATTAATTGCATTGTGAGTAGGCAGAAAGAGTGAAGAAATTACAAAGTGGGATAGAAACAGAGAATAGCAAAAAAAATCTTATCACATAAAGCATCATTTTAATAAGACTGCTATATTGTGTCAATTTTCTCTGCTTCTCACCAACAGTGGGTGTTTAACCCACTTGTCTTGTGTTTAATTGTCTTTAAGTTCCCTTGGTCCCTCTGCCTTTTTCTCTTTAAAAGTTCCACTTGTCATAAACATCAGGCTAATTTCCCTGTTAAGATGATGATGTTTAAAACCATAAAGAATTAAGTTCTGTCATGGCAGATGAATTCTCATTCAAGTGTTGGACGTGAAAGGGGCAGTCTGGCTATTATAAACACTTTAAGAAATAAAAAGAAAAAATAATAATTTTTTTGTCCTTCAGTGGGGAAATCTGCTCATTACAGCAGCATTAGACATACATGACAGAGAATGGAATAGAAGCACACAGGACTAACTGGAATAGCTAAAATGCCTATAAACAGTATTCAACCCCCTGCCCTGGATGTTTCAACCTTTTATAAATGAAACCATGGTAATTAATTTGACTTTTTGGACAAGAAATTGCCAAAAAAGAAAAGAACTCTTGAATAAAATGTATGTGTACTTTATATATTCATGATTGCATTTTAAATGATATTAAAATTACCGTATTTTCCGCACTATAAGGCGCACCTAAGAGCCTTCAATGTTTTCAAAAGCTGACCATGCCCCTTATAATCCGGTGCGCCTTATATATGGATCAATATTGATATTGATATTGATATTGATATTGATCCATATATATATCTGCCAGTGGATCATAAATGCCTGGGCTGATATATCAGTCTCAACTGTGGTCCGAGCTTTCAGGAAGGCAGTGACACTGACTCGATTAATGACGACTTTGATGAGACGGAGCCGGGCGTGTTGGATGCCGCATTCGCCCAGCTGTTCAATTCGGACACTGAAGAAGAAGAATTCGAGGGATTGGTAGATGAGGAATGAACTGATAAAGTGAGCTTTACGTGTTTCTTTTGTGTGTTTACAGTTGAACAAGGTTGGTCATATTGTGAATATGGACATTAACGCATAACGTAACGTAACGTAACGTAATCCCAGCCTCTACTGTAGCGCCTTATAATGCGGTGCGCCTTATAGTGCGGAAAATACGGTAATTTCAATCCATGTCAATTAAAATTATATAAGATATATTAAATGCTTACATAAGTATTCACCCCCTTCAGGTTAGTACTTAACAGATACATGTCTCAATCAAATTTTCTAAAATTTTCTCCATTCTTTGTAGCAAAACTGCTCTGCCAGGTTGCTTGGGGATCAGGCGTGAACAGTTCTTTTCATGTTCAGTCACTAATTCTTGATTGAATTGAGATCTGGGCTTTGATTTGTTCCTTGTTGTCTTTGAACCCTTTCTGTGCCGCTGAGAAGCATCCCCAGAGCATAACGTTTTTAGACAATTGTCATACTCTCAATTTCTCAATGATGGATTTAACTAAACATAAGGTTTTTTTCACTTCATGTGAACAGCTAGCCCTAGTTATGTGGTTCCATGGTGTAATGGTTAGTGCTCTCGACTTTGAATCCAGTGATCCAAGCTCAAATCTTGGTGGAACCTGGTTGTTTGGGCTTAGTGTGGAGGGTGCTATGTTGTTACTGATGAATGTGTTATTTGGCTCCTAAGGTATCTTGCAACACTTCCGAACCCCAGTTAAGAGAAACCCTTTCTGTAACATGCCATAAAATGTACTATCAACACATCTGAACCGAGAACATTTTTGTTGTGATTGGTGTCAAATTACAGTTTTCAGCTGCCACAGTTATCAACACCCAGGCCTAAAAAGGTTGGGATTTGCTATCACATCAACTTTTGCGAATAACATTTGAAAACCTGGTATAAGATTAGTTTTGCATCTGGAAGGGTATATTTGTGTCATATATGTAAATAGACAACTTTTAATGTAATAAGGTTTTGAAAAATCTAACTATATCAACAACACTCAACATTCACTTCTAATTTCATTATTAAGGCAAAAGTCTTCACATTTTGTCATGTGGCCATTTAAGCATTCAGATTTCAAGCAGCGCGATAAGGTCATCAGACCAGCTTCTTATGGTGCTTCTTCTTCTTACCTTTGCAGACTCTGGAACAACCTGCCTGTTCATTTTAAGTCTGCTGACAATGTGCTCACATTTAAGTCATGCCAAACATTGCAATGCATCGTGGAACACCCGCAGCTCCTGAAACTATATTCAAAGATTCAAAGAATTTTTATTGCCATACCAGCTCACATTTTCATTTTCATGGTGCAAAATTTGGACTCAGGTCCCGGTTTTTAGCCTAATAAATATAATTAAGAGTATAAAAAGTATAAAAGTAGCGACAACAGGATAATAATAAAACAAAAGCACAAAAATATAAACATTGTACTTTTGGCATGAATGCCTGATCACACTCCTGCATACACAACTGCAGTTATTGAAACAGCTGACAGAATAACAACTGGCTGCATGGGTCCAAAGAAGAGCCCGTCAGCAGAGGAAGTTGATGACATTAGAAAGTCACTTGACTTTCTAACAGAGGAAATCTCTGCTGTCAGGTTGCAGCAGAGAGGCATCCTTGTGCTGGTCGAGGACGTGAAAACGCTTCGCATCCTGAATGCTGAAAAAGACATACGGCTCTGTTATCTGGAGAGCAGGGTTGCGGAATTGGAGCAGTACACAAGAATGAATGACATTTTAGTCACGGGGCTCAAAGTAAAACCCCGCACATACACTTGTGTGGTGAGCGTAGCCAGTGGAAATCCACAGGAGATCAAGTGGCTGAATTCTTACAGTCCAAAGTGGTCCAGTTGGACTGCAATAACATCGAGGCATAGCATGAAAAGTGCCACTAACAAACCATCTATCATTCTCAGGTTTGCGAATAGGACGCACAAGTTGGCACTGCTAAAACAAGGGAGAAAACTAAAAGGAGCAGATGTCTTCGTGAACGACCATTTAACTAAAACCAATGCTGAAATTGCCAGAAAAGCGTGCTACATGAGGAAGCAGGGGAAAATAATGAACACATGGACAACTAGCTGTAAAATATTTACAAAGTTGAGCAGGCCACAAGAGAAAGTGCTGCTTATCAGGAAGATGGAGGATCTGGAAAAACATCAATGGTAAAAGTGAACCAACTCAACCATGACACACACCGACAGAACTCACTCATCTTCATAAATGATCATGATCGTCTGAGAACTTTTGAATTTACTTAACACAACTCACAGGATGTGGAATAGAATACAGACCCGGATAATAACTTCTACAGTAGTATTAACAAAAATTGCCTTTACTACAACGAAGAGCAATACAATTGGAATATGAAATCCAAGGACAAACTATCAATTATCCATTTCAACATCGGAAGCCTCTATGCTAACTTCAATAACATCAAGGAATATTTAATTACCTATAATTACCTATGACTATAATTTCAGGAACAAAAAGAAAGACAAGAAAATAGAATTTACAAAATTGGAAAGAAGTATATCAGGTAAACAATGTAGACAATGCATATGGAATAGTATATTTAAGCAATTGTATGATAAAAGCTGTCCAATTAATGAATATAGGAGAAAACTGAAATATAGCAACTGTCCATGGCTAACAAAGGGTTAGTAACAGGCATGGAAAAAGAAAAATACACTATATAGAGAATTTATGACTGCGAACTAAAGAGGCAGAAAATAAATATAAAAGATATAAAAATAAGTTAAATCATATTATAAGGATAAGCAAGAAGGATTATTATAGAAAAATATTAGATGAAAACAGAAACAATATTAAAAGAATATGGAGAATATTAAACACTATTATAAGTACAAGACAAAACATAATTTCACCAACTACAGACCCATCTCCTTACTTCCACAATTTCCCAAAATATTAGAGAAACTATTCAAAAACAGGCTGAATACATTCATAGCGAAACATGAACTACTCTCTGACAGTCAATATGGTTTCAGAACAAATAGATCAACATCACTAGCAATAATAGAAGCAATTGAAATCACAAACACTATTGAACAAAGGGCGCAGTTGGAATATTTATTGATCCCAAGAAAGCATTTGACACAATCAATCATGATAAATTAATAATAAAACTGGAAAGATACGGCATTGTGTATGAGTGGATAAAGAGCTATTTACTGAAGAGACAGGACTTTGTTAAGCTGGGTGATGTTTGTTCCTCATGTTTGGACATTGTTTATGGGGTCCTTCATGAGTCAGTGTTGGGTCCTAAACTGTTTATATTATACATTAATGATATTTATTTGGTGTTTGGTGGTTAAAGTTTGTGTTGTTTACAGAAGACACAAATATTTTCTGTCCGGAAGAGAATTTAAAAGAATTACTTGAGGAAGTCACGAAAGAAATGAATAACCTGAAAATGTGGGTTGATAGAAACAAATGATCATTAAACTTAAATAAAACCAAACTAATGTTATTTGGAAATTGGAAAACTAACATACAAGTACAAATACTGATAGAAGGGGCACAGATAGAAAGAGTTCACCTAAATAAATTCCTTGGGGTTATAATAGATGACAAAATCAGTTGGAAATCACACATCAAACATATACAAATTACTCAGTTTTAAATAAAGCAAAGTTGGTTCTGGATCATAAATCACTCTGCATGTTGCACTGTTCCATTGTCTTGCCATATTTCAATTACTGTGTAGAGATTGGGGAAATAACTCACAAATCATCTTATAAAAAAGTGCAATACGGGTCATTAATAATGTTGGTTATCTGGCTCACACTCACTCGCTCTTACTGCAGTCAAAATTCTAAAAATGTATAGGTATAGTAAAATTCCAAACAGCTACAATCAGGTATAATACCAATAATAAACTCCTTCCACAAAATATACAAAGGTTGTTCAGGGATGGAGAAGGGGGTTATCAATTAAGAGGGAAATATAATTTCAATATGAACAAACATTTAAATAAGTGAAAAAAGATATTGCATTTCATTCTGTGGGGTAAGACTGTGGAACGGCATGTATGAAGAGTTAAAACAATGTCCAAACATAACAGTTTAAAGAGATTATGTTTTCACAGGTTAAATGAATGAAGTGGGGGTGTGACAGTCACTAGGTGTGAAAGATATAGTTCATGATTCTTTATTTCTCCATTTATTCATGTTAATTTTTTTAATTATTTTTCTTTCTTTATTTATTTTTATGGATTATTTATTTTTCTAATTGTTTATGCTCACTGATTATTTACTTCTGTCCTTTCCTGACCAAGCTATGTTTTTTATTAACACGTCCTTTTGTCATGCGTATATTTCATATATAATCATGCTCATTATTATTATTACTATTGATAGTAATACAAGTAAGTATACAAGCAAAACATACAGTAACAATTGCGAGCATCTGTGAGATCTTGTAGTCTCTACACTACAGTGCAGACAGAATTACCGTCTTACTCTAATATATGCACAGGGACATTTTACATCATTATGTGACATCTCCCCCTCTTTTGTGTTATGTACTGCCAATGAACGACTATCTTATTAGCACCCATCATGAACATAAAAATAAAGTTGATCTTACACTATACACAATACACCTTTCTTATCCCAAAGTGCTACAGGGTCAAAGTTACCTTTATAACTTTAAATCAAAAGACAAAACTGCATTCACAACGTGAAAATCAACGTATCAACACAAACGAACAATGTCAACATCAGTGGCGATACACTTTCACATGGTTTTCCCCCTCACTTTGATTTTTTTTTTTTTTTTTTACTATCCCCCAACAGCCATTGACTGGTTTGCACACCCATCCAGATTGGGTCACTATCTTGGTAGAGAATGTGAGGGTGTAGCCACACTCTGACTCACAGGAACAGTCCCTAACATGGCAGCTTTATCAGAGTGGGTGTCTGTCACTGTGTTCTCACTGGGCGCTGCTGTGACAGGCTGGGGAACTGGCTCTGGTTGGACGTGACGGCAATTCCGCCTCAGCTCTGCACCTTGGGGCGTCTGGATGATGAAGGATCTTGGTGTGGTGCTCTCACTTGAGATCACCGCTGGCAAGGACCACGACTTCTCGTGACCCAGCTTGGAGAGCACAAAGTCTCCTGGTGGTAGAGCAGGTAAAGTTCTGGCTCCATGGCGACGGTTGAAGTAGTGGGCCTGTCTAGCCTTTTCCTTTTTGTCCTTTTCTTCTACAGCTGTCCTGCTGGGCCATTTTGGTGTGAAATTTGTTTCCTAAAGTGGGAAGTGTGGTCCTGATTCTCCTCCCCACCATAGCCAATAGTTCAGCTGGGCTGTAGCCTGTGGTAGAGCAGGTAGTGGTCCTATAGCTCATTAGGGCTAGAATGGGGTCTTCCTGCTTGAGGATTTTCTTCACCGTCTGCAGGGCTTTTTCTGCATGCCCATTGCCTTTGGGGTGGTGAGGGCTGGACGTGTAGTGTTTGAAGTCGAACTGCTTGGCGAATTCTTGGAACTCTGCACTCGAAAACTGGGGACCGTTATCACTCACCACCTGGGATGCCAAATCTGGCGAAGACTGTTCTCAGGTTTGGATCACTTGTGTCCAGCTTGCTTGTGGATGCAGGGATCCCTTGCACCACGCTAGATAGTTAGCTAGATAGCTAGATAGACAGTGTGTTGTCCAGGCTGCTGTTTGTTGATGAGGGGTACAAGCAGTTTGTGATCAGTTAAAAGCTTAAACTGCTCCAGTCCATTGAGGTATCTGTCAAACTTTTCGCATGCCCACACACTTGCCAGAGCTTCCTTTTCAATCTGGGCATAGCGAGATTCCGCTTTGCTAAGCCGTCGGGAGGCTTTTACTTCTTCTTCTTTTTGTGGGAGGAGAGGGTTAGGGTTGAGTGGAGGAGCAGAGCCGGAGAGACAGTTCTGGCTTCTTTTTCCGTTGTCTATCCTTTTTTTTTCCAATTACTTGGTGGTGGCTTGTGTTGGTGTTTGTATTTGTACTGGTTTAATTTGAGTTTAGTCTGTCCTTGTTTTTGTGTGTTTTTCCGGCCAGCCACCTGGTCAGAGGCTGCCACCAATGCTGGTAGACCCGTACCTGCGGCACGTCCGCGGACTCCCATCAAGGCACAGCAGGAGGTGAAAGGAGCAGAGAGCGAGTGGCAGGTGGAGCAGAGTGAGCACAGGGAGGTTACTAGTGAGGGGGTGAGTGAGACTGGGAAGACAGGCGACACAGGTTAGGTGGTGGAGGAGGCAAGTGAGGTGGAGGAGATGTCAAGTGAAAGGAGTAAGGCAGGTTGGTGAGACAGGTGAGGTGGCAGACAAGCAGTGTGAGGTTGTTATTGATGTTGTGAACCCCAAATGTCTGAGTGTGTGTCTGAGAGCGTGTCTGTGTCTGAGAGTGTGTCTGTGTGTGCGCCTGCTCCTGCAAAGTGGCGCAGCAAATGTAAAAACACGCTGTCTGCGGTGGTGGAGGGCTGTAAAGCCGGGCGGCTGGAGGCCCCATCAGCTACCACTGCAGACAGCGACAGTAAAGCAGATTTGTCTGACTGCAGTGATGTGTCCAGCATCACCACTGCCATTCAGGAACAGAAATATTATACAGAAAACATGTTGAAGTTGTTCCTACAGCAGACAAAAGGCGTAAATGGCCTGAACATTGAGAAAAACTTTTTCCAGACAAGCTGCTGTTCCTAAACTCTGTGAAACACATAGTAAAGAATAAGGCCACCTCTGATCTAACCAATCAAGAGATTTACAGATTGAAAAAACAGATGATCAAGCTTCGTAAAGAGCTTGATTTTTAATTAACATGACTGTCTTGATTTTATTTTGTTATTGCCAGTGATTTTTAACCACTCCTAACTTCGGGCTTTGGTGTTTGACACAGCAAGAAGGAAAAACATTGATGTATTGTTTTTACAAGAGACACACAGCGACGTGGGCAACCTGACTAGGACAAGGTGGTGCTGAGCCATAAGGACACTCCGAGTGGGGGGGTGGGACTCCTGTTCTCCAGGTATTTCACTCCTACGTCAGAGGAAGTGGAGCATGTAGTGAGCATGTAGTTAACTTTTGATAGAGGTTTTAGGGAGGCTTTTATTTATTTTTGGACTTGTTTTAGACACAGGAAATCTGATTTTACATGTCTTAGGCAGTGGTGGGACCATGGAAAGACAAAAATCTAATTTCTGTGTCAACAGTATACACTCAATGTCACACACGACACCTGTAGATCTGTTAGAGAGTTGGAGAGTGAGATCGTGGACTTAGAGACATTGAGTGCGTCCACAGAAAATCAAGGCTATATTGAAATTCTCAAGTCCAAAAAATGGCCTTAAGAGACCTGCAGGGTACTAAAGTGCAAGATGCATTGGTCCGGTCACGGGTCCAGAATATCACAGAGATGGACGCCCCCTCTAGCTTCTTCTTCGGCCTGGAGAAGTCCCTTCTGGGACAATATAGCAACTGACATTTTAGAGGTTTTTAATGAGAGTTTGGCTTCAGGTTCCCTACCAGTATCTTGCCGCAGGGATGTTGTAGCCCTTCTGCCGAAAAAAGGCAATTTACAACAAATAAGGAACTGGTGCCCCGTGTCTCTCCTCTGCATGGATTACAAAATACTATCCAAAGTGTTAGCTACCAGGCAAAGGACCAGTAGGCTATGGAGGAGGTCATCCACTGTGACCAGACCTACTGGGTACCCGGCAGGTCCATGGCAGACAAAGTCCACCTAATTCGGGATGTTTTGGACATCCCCATTTTGGGGCTTAACACTGGGCTGATTTCACTGGACCAGGAAAAGGGATTTGACCGTGTTGAACACCGCTTCCTGTGGAAAACTATGGAGAGGTTTGGGTTCCGCATGAGTTTTATTGCCAAGATCCAGGTGTTGTACAAAGGAATTAAGTCTATACTGAAGTTGAACGGCAGTCTGTGGGCTCCCTTCAGGGTGTGTAGAGGCGTCCGACAGGGCTCCGCTTTGTCTGGGATGCTCTATGCACTCTCCCTTGAACCCCTCCTCTGCAAGTTACACTCAAGCATTGCTGGGTTGGTTTTACCTGGTTCTAATGAGAACATAGTTTTATCCGCCTACGCTGACGACATTATTGTAATGATAAAAAAAATCAAAAAGACATTGACATTTTATCTAATTTAACTGATGCTCTGTCTGCCGCGAAGGTAAACTAGAAATAAAGTGAAGCCCTCGCTGTTGTTCAGTGGTGTGGCGGTCTCCCAGTCCTACCCCAGAACCTGTGCTGGGAAAAGGGGGGAACTAAATATCTAGGAGTTTTCCTGGGAGACGAAGACAAAGTAAAAAAAAACTGGGAGGACCCAGCTAAGATAGAGGGTAAGCTAAAAAAAATGGAGATGGCTCCGCCCCCAAATGTCCTACAGAGGTCGTGTCCTGGTGGTCAACAATCTTGCCTCGATGCTGTGGCACTGGCTAGCCCACCTGGAGCCACCACCAGAACTGCTAGACCAAATTCAGGCAAAATTAGTAGATTTTTTTGGGACAACAAACACTGGATTTCAAAGGGGGTTTTGTCTCGGCAGCGACGGGGGCCAGGGCCTCATCCACTTGGCCAACAGAACTGCAACCTTCAGAATAGAGTTTGCACAAAGGTTTTTAACAGGTCCGGCAGATCTGATGTGGACTGGCCACTGCATGTTCAGACGTGTGAGTAACCTGGGACTGGATGCTGCTGTGTTTTTAATTGATTCTAAATTTGTACATTTTAATGGGGTACTTCCTTTTTATCAAGGTGTTTTTAAGTCATGGGCCCTTTTTAAAAGCAGTTCAGAAAAAGGTCTAACTCTCTGTGTTGGCTTTTAAATCAAGCTGTCATACAAGGTGCCAGACTAGACATCTCCGGTGAGGCCATGCCAGGATTGACGATGGCACTGCTCAGCTCCAGCACCTTCCAATTGAAGCAGGTGGTTGAAGCAGCTGGACTGGCACTGATGGATGCCCAGGGCGTTGGGGTTGCTGTTGGGGGTCCGATCCACCAGGACAGTACATACAGTCCTCGAGCTGTGGAGGAGGAGGCTCACAGCTGGAGAGAAGCTTCTCCTGGCCAGGTATGGCAGAGGGACTGAACTTAATCCAAAAGACCCTTTCCCAGATCTTCGTATGACCCCCCAGCTTGGTGATGCTCCCGGTCCGCTGCTGGAGAAGGCCTGGGAACTAAACCTTCGCACAGGTGACAAAAAGACCCTGTGTTGTAACTGCGTGAAAGTGATCTGCAAGAGGCACCTGGACGACAGGTCGTCGTGTGTGTGGAGTAGCAAGCTGGGTGAAGATGGAGCAGCTCCATGCTGGAGGGTCCCCTACAAACCCCCCATAAAAAAACAAACTGCAGACCTCTAGTGGAGGATCTTACATGGTGCCATTGCCTGCAAAGCTGGCCATCTATGTGTCCAGGAGGAACAAGGTTGAGGAGCAAGCAGGTCAGGACGCAGCCGCGGTCTGGTGCTGGAATGTCAGATACAGACTGAGGCTGGAGTTTGGAGTTTCTAATAACCTGCAAATTTATATTGACACCTGGTGCTATGATGATGTTTTATGCTCTGGTAAAAACAACATTTTACACTTTTCCAACTTTTTAAACAATTAAGTTCTTGTTAAATGTAAATTAAATGTTTTGAGTGTGTTGTTTTTGTTTAGCAGTGCATTTTAGGTTGACGTGACTGAACTGAAATGAACCATCTGAGACAAGCAACTCTCCAATCACAGCCTTATGAGTTGACAGCAGCCATGGCATACAGATTATTACAGCCCATTACAGTCAAACACATTTCTATGGGTCAGCATGCTGGAGAAATTATATGTATTTAGTCAGATTTTCAGTTGCATGTGTGAGACGGTGAGACCATAAGAGATGTCTTCACTGACAGCGAAGTCACAGTCCACCCTGAAGGATACTTAGATTGAGACTGTGATAGTAAAATTATCACTTTGCCAAAAATATGATTTTTTTATTTTCTCATTTTAAACGACTGCCCAAATACACTGCCTGTTCAAAAAAAATAAAAATAAAAAACCATCCGTCATGCATCTACTGTACGAACCTGTGGGGGCAGTGATATGATCTGGGGTTACTGCAGTTGTTCAGGTTTTGGTTCAGCATCATTATGTGGCCAAAGAATGAGGTCAGCTGACTACCTGAATATACTGAATGGCCAGATTATTCCAGCAATGGATGCTTTCTTCCTTGATGTCACAGGCATATTCCAAGATGACAATGCCAGGATCATCAGGTTAAAATGGTGAAAGAGTGGTTCAGGGAACATGAGACATCATCTCCACACATGTTCCAGTAAGTCGGTATACGGCAGTGAGTCGGACTTGTTCCAAGTGAGGGTTGGTCTCTGCCAGGGCTGTGCCATGTCACCAATCCTTTTCGTGATTTTCATGGACAGGATTTCTAGGCACAGTCGAGGAGGAGAGGGGTTGCAGGTCGGGGTCTCAGGATCACGTCACTGCTTTTTACAGATGATGTGGTGCTGTTGGCACCATCGGTCTGTGACCTTCAGCTCTCACTGGACAGGTTCGCAGATCACAGATCACAATTCTCAAAAAAGGGCGATTAACTGGTTTTACTCTTATTCGGCACCTTATGCGTCATCACTTTGATTAGCAAAATATTGAATATGCATGTTTGTCTTACGCCTTATATTGTGGCAAAATTTAAAAAAAATCATTAAGGGAGGAACATTAGTGAGTGTGAAAAGACTTCAAGCAATGAAGAATGGTGAGAAAGTGGATAGCACTTCGGTCCTCTTGGATTTCAAAACACAAATCTCACCGGAGAGAGTGATGATAAGCTACATGAGTTTTAATGTGCAGGAATATGCCCCTCCTCCAATTAGATGTTACAAATGTCAAAGATATGGGCACATTGCAAGGGTGTGTAAAGGCAAGCAATGGTGCGGGAAGTGCAGAGGGTAAAATTAAAGTCCAGCAGGTGCGAGCATCAAGAAATCTAGCCTATGCTGAAGCTGGTAAAACAGTCCAAAGAGAGAATGAGGGGAAGCAAAAGGAAACACAAGCTCATGATAGAGGAGGAAGGACAAAGGAGGATGAAATGAACACAGAATATTTTGGTACTGTTTATAGCTTATGTGGCCAAATGCACTGACCAGGCAAAAACAAGAACTAAAAAATGAAAATAATGAAAGCTGCTTCCAAGTTTTTATACATAGGGAGCCTGTCTTGGGAAAAAATACAAACAGGTCTTGTGCAGAGTGAGATGAGCAAATTGTCACAACCAACATGGTATTGGTATAAAAGGGTACACAAGAGTTAGAAGAGGTAGAGGGGCTGGTATTGGTGGTGGGTGTGCAACATTTGTGACGAGAGGAATACAGTAGAGGGAACTAAAGAAAGGGGGAGAGTATATTACATACTCTATTATAATAGAGGTATGGACAAGGGTGGGCAGTGTGAAGGTCATTAATTTTTACAATCCATGTAGACAATTGGAGGCAGATAATTTGGATGAACTCCGGGAGAATTTAAATGGTAAAGTTATCTGGTGTGGAGATTTTAATCCTCATAGCACACTCTGGGGTAATAAGGATGGATATAATGGAGGTATCATTGAAATTCTCCTGGATGAGAAGGGGTTAGTCTGTTTAAATGATGGTTCTAGTACAAGGATTGATGTGGTGAGGGACCATGAGTCTGTAATAGATCTAACTATAGTAACAAGAATTATAGTGGATAAATGTAGCTGTGAGGTACTCAGAGGAAATGTTATAGGCAGTGATCACGTCTCTATAATTATTAGTGCAGGATTGGAGTTGGAAAGAGTGAATTAAGTGAGAGAGGGAAGCTGTCTTTTAGGAAAAGCTGATTGGGGTAAGTTTAAAGAGTTAAGTGAGTATGAACTTTCGAGTGTAGATGGTAATCAGAGTGTTGAAGGATTATGTATGGATATTAGTGGAAGTATAGTAGTTGCAGCAGAAATTGCTATTCCTTAAAGTATCAGTAAAATTGTGCTATGATGTTCTAAGGAATGTGGTGAAGCAATTAAAAATAGAAATAAAGCTTTTAAAACTAATGAAATAATAATGAAAAAGACAAAGAAGGAGTACTGGAGGAAGTGTTGTGATTCTCTCAGACGTACTACACACAGAACGAGTATGGGGAATGATAAAGAAAATGAGAGGGAATGGAAGGGAATATGAATACCCAGTAATGGTGGAAGGAGGGAAAGTTATCACTAATTGTAAAGAGAAGGCAGAGACAACAGCAGAAACATTGATTAAACTGCATAGTTCAGAAAATCTTAGTCTTGAGGAGAAAAGAGCGAGAGAAGCTACAGTGGCCAAGTATAGTACAGAGCTAGAGGAAAATGATGGAGAAGGTTGAGTGATGAATGCATTATTCACACTCCAGGAGCTAAACAGCGCATTAAAGAAGGTAGCTAAGTCAACACCAGGTAGGATAACATATGTTAGTCAGTGTTAGAAAATCTAAGTGAAGGGGGTAAAGAAGTATAGCTTAGATTATATAGTAAGGCATAGGAAAAAGGAATACTCCCTCTTTCCTGGAAGAAGTCCATCATTATTCCAATAAGGAAACCTGGAAAGGATCCAAAATGTCCAAGTAATTACAGGCCAATGTCACTAACTTCCCAAATGGGGAAAACTTTGGAACAAATGGTTAATAATAGAATGGAATAGTTTTTAGAAACTAATTATCAGTCAGGTTTTAGGAAAGGCAGAAGCACCATGGATCCAACTATAGCCCTCGAGGACTCATAAGAAGGTCTATAAGCTCATAAGAAGGTCTCAGGTGAATAAGGAGATTGTTCTTGCAAAATTCTTTGACATAGAAAAGGCATATGATATGATGTGGAAGGAGGGATTATTTGCAAAATTGTTTCAATTGGGAATAACATGGTAGAATGTTGCAATGGGTTAATCATTTATCAGAAAGGAAAATTAAAGTTTAGATAAATGGAATTTTTAGCAATGAGTAGTATTATTATACTAGTCCATAGCTGATCACCGTTATGACAAATTACGTTTTCAAGAACATTAATAACTCCATAGGTGTTACGTTACTTGCGCAGGATGGGGCTATGCGGAAAAGAGGAAGTAAAGCAAATAATATTGTCAGTGAGATGCAACAAGCTGTAGATAGGGTTCAAAAATCGGCTCTTCAGTGGGGATTTAGGATATCTGTGGATAAGACTTAAAGATTAGAATTTATGGTAAAGAGTTGGAAAGAACAGACCATTTTAAGTAGTTAAGTAGTTAAGTAGTATTTGGTTTGACAAGTGGTTAACTATGCCCTGTGCATATTTAAAAAATGATAGAAAGCATTAAAAAGTATTGAATGTAATGCAATATCTGCGAGGTGTGGAGCGGGGTGCTAATAAACCTGCCTTGAAATCCATTTACACAGGATTAATAAGATCAATATTTGACTATGGATGTGTTGTGTATCGGTCTGCTGTTAAAACTGTATCAAAAAAATTAAACAGTATATAGTATCAAGCTCTAAGGATATGTAGTGGAGCTATGAAAACTACACCTGTGGCAGCTCTACAAGTGAAGCTGGAAGAGATGCCTTTGCATCAATTATCTCTTGTGTATTGGGCTAATCTCAAGGGTCATCAGGATGGTCACATAGGTCTAAATTCATTGACAAACATTCAAGAGAGAGAGAGAATACACGTTAATAGCGTTGATCAGCATGGATCATAAAAGAAAAGGCAAGAGAAATGGAGTTGGATCATAAAACTGTGTGTCCTACAGTATCCTATCCTGCCTTTGTGGACCCTTGAGGTGCCCTCAGTTGATTTTTGGGATCCTGGAGGCAAAGAATGAAAAATGGAAAAGAAAAAAAAGAAATGGACAAATATTATGTCGAACGGTATATGCATCATAAGTATGGAGAAGTCTATTCTGTTTCCAGATACGTCAAAAAGATAAGATAAGCAAGTGGGGGTTGCATTTGCCATCCCTAAATTAAGAATAGCTATAATGAAAAGATTAAATAATAACTTAGACTGGTGGCTATTCTTTTGGCTTTGTCATGTAGTCAAAGTAATAGGCTTAGGCCAAATAGTATAATTATAGCATCAGACTCCTCATCAGCACTGCATAGCATCAAGAATGCACAATCTCAGTCTAAGTTATTATATTAGAACTATTTCAATCAGCAAACAGTATGCAGAAATCAGGAATCAGTGTTACACTCCTGTGGGTTCCAGCTCACACTGGTGTTACAGGGAATGAGTTGGCACACCGGTATGCTACAAAAGCTACATAGCAACCTAATGTTAATATGGAGATTACATGTAGCAAGGCTGAAATTAAAAGTATAGTGTGGGAGAAAGGTTCAGAGGCCTTGTCTCTGTTCGTGCATCAATATGAGAATCAGGTCATCAGGACCTACTCTGGCGCCTAACAAGTCAAAACAATAAGTAGAAGACATCTGGGTGCTAAGCTAGAGAACAACACCACACATACACACACAGAGCTGCACAGTCGCTGGCTGAGGGTCAAGATAAGGTTGAAGGCTATCCACACAACACACACACGTAACCAGTCCTAGGTATAAGAAGCATATCACATGTTTAGCTCGGCGGTTCTGTCTCTGACTACGTTGTTAGTAGGGCTGATGTGAATAAAAGAGATCCCCATCTGACACCTGTGTCCGGACAACCTGATTTCCTCTTTTCCACCTCTTTCCGCCACAACATAATTGGTGACCCCGATGTGATCGAGCTTGAATCCTTGGCTGGGAGGGAGGCCGCTGCATCCCGCACCGAACAAAGCTGCAGCATAAGGTAGGTTAAATTAAACCTACACTAGTATACTCGCTGCGGGGGGTGACGACTAAAGTCTCAGCTATTGTGGATGCACTCAAAATGAATACCCTAGAATTGAAGCTATTGGAGCAAACACAACAATAGTAAAAGGAAAAATTAGAGAGAAATGGCAGAATCCGTGGGACAATAATTAGACAAGTAGACGTGTATAACATTCAAAGGACTGTGGGATGGTGTAGAAATACAAGAAGAAACACACAGGAAGAGGGCATAATTTCTTAGGTTAGGTCATAGGTGGCTGAAAAGTACTTTGTTTCAAATGAAAAAACATGTTGATGGAAACTGCATTGAATGTCATACTCAAGAAACTATAGAGCATGTTGTTGAAGCCTGTACAAGATACCAGTATGACAGACACCAGTTATTCAGGTACCTTGAAGCTGAGTATATGCCCTTAAGGCTCAGTGAAATATTAAAAAAGCAATCAAGTGAGTCATGTTTTCGGAAATTGTTTTATTTTCTTAGAGAAACCGGTTTATTAAAGAGAATATAACCTCCTTTTTTTGTTTGGGTTTATTTTTTTTGTTTGTTTGTTTTTTAATAGAGTAGGTTAGATTATCCAGACCCACACTGCTTTCAGAAGGTGGCAGTAATGCACAACATTCATTGCTTGCCAACCGCCTTTTAAAAAAAAGAAGAAGAATGGCTCAGATTGAAGATGATGATGCCGTATTTCTTGCTGACGTGCTCTTGGATGAGTGTCAATTAAGTTACTCATGGTTTTAAACTTGTTCTTAAATGAATTACAGCCATCTTTTGAGGTCATAGTGGGAGGTGCTGGTCTACTGGATTGTAGTATATTGAGCAGTGCCCTTATACTTTTGTCCCCCTCAATGTGTGTTAATGGATTGGATATATGCCCTCCAGTGCACCACCACCATCCACTATAACCTCAATAATAAACATAAAGTAAAATATGATCACATCTCTGACATGTCATGACATGTATGTTTCCAATGATATACTTTTGTAAGTTACATACAGTTTTACATGTATATCATTTTCAGATCAATCTGACAAAATGTATATAGTGTACTGTACACTGTATACATGCACAAAGTTATTTACAACCCACCTCATGCCACATATATATACTGTATATATATATATATATATATATATATATACAGTATATATATGGATGGACAGTTGAAGATGAATGAACAAATGCTACATTCCTATTTACTGATTCTGATTCTGATGTTCTGTGTATTAAGCAGGCAGCAGGAGTAGCTGGTGGGTCAAAAGCAGAGGCTGAAAAGTTGGTTTGGCTTGAGGAGGAGCAGGAAGGGCTACCGCTCCCACAAAGAAGTCGAACTGGAGCGTATCGGTAACAGGGTTCAGCTGGAGTGAACCGGAAGCGAGATTCAACAACTGCTGGTGTTTTTTTTTTTTTGTTTGTTTTTTTTTTCATCAATGAACCCATTTAATTATTCATGAAGTAAAGTACATTATTATAACACTCGGCAGTTCACTCCAGAGCCATAGACCCTTAATGTGCTCCATCTACTAGCAGCCAAGAGGGAGAGACTGGGACCAGTGTTGTAATGTAACTAAGTACAAATACTTTGTTACTGTACTTAAGTAGAATTTTCACATATCTGTACTTTACTTTGTTATTTATATTTCTTACTTTTACTTTTACTCCACTACATTTCCTTAAAAAAATTGGTACTTTTACTCCGATACATTTCCCATAACCATCTTCGTTACTCGTTACTACAAAATAAAAATCAAGTTGGTGACCTGCTTCCTTCTTTCCAACATCCAATCGCGAAGAAGAAAAACACCAAGCGCCCTTCAGCCTGCAGATGCGTCATCAGACGAACTGGACAAGCAAGCCCTGAAGTCTTCTCCAGCTCAAGATGGTGCCAAACAACTGGATGGATACTTGGCCTGTTCAGCAGACCACATGGACTTGTTGAAATCTTTCCCAGCAGTATGCAAGCTTTCTGTGAACCTGAACACTCCACTGCCTGCCTCAGTGGCCTCTGAAAAGCTCTTCAGCATTGCCAGACTTGTCTTTAGTCCAAGGAGAGCAAGACTGAATTCTCGCAATTTTGAAAAGTAACTCCTTCTGAAGATGAACAGACACCTTTTTCAATTTCAATCAATAGCTCACGCTCATGCCAAATGAAAGACAAGTTCACTTTATTCATATGACACACAGGGATGTTGAGAGAGCTAGTCACCATTGTTTTTATATGCATCTTTTATTCATTTTATTTTATTGGAATGTCAAAGCCTCTCCCTTGTACCTGAATATTACATACAGCAAAATAAATTTCATCCTTAAAATTCTTGCCATTTTGTATTTGAACAGTTTTGACAGAACGTTGTATTGAAAATATGCATAACAGCAAATTATCATTTTAGCCATTTCTTCACCTTAACTCGTCTGCACTGGTTACCTACTTTATGCTTTTAAACACTGTTCCGTATATTTCGCCTTTTCTTAACAAATGTTTAATTGTATATAGTGTGACTCTTGTAATTGTATTAAGTAGGGTTAAATTAATCTGAAATGATGTGTGTAAAAAATAAGATAAAAATTAATTACTGACCAAGTAGCATTTAATACAAACTAGATTAGTGTAAAATACTGTAAAAGATAAAAACCTCTGAACAATGTAACTCAGTTATCTGTAAAGTGGGTAAAGGTGATTAAATATAAAAAAATCTAAAAATCTAAAAAAAAAAAAACAAGTCATACTTTTGTTTTTTTTTTATTGACATAAAAGTACTATACATTGTTGCGAGAGTAAAACAGAGAAATATGAAGCAAAAAGCTAGAGTTAAATAGCCTAGGGCAAATAGTAGCAAAGAATGGGAGACAGTCAAGTCAACAGGGACTTGTCAATAGTTCTGAGCAGACTAGGAGAAACACAAGCGATAGGCTAGAGAAGATGGGAGACATAATTTACTCCTATGGTGTAGAGAGATGTGGGGTGCAAGATAGAAAGAGGGTTGGAAGAGTACAGGTAGCTAAGTCTAGACGGCAAAGAGAAATGGAGAAATTAGTTAAAGAAAGAAGACAACAAAGCAGTGGAAGAGAGGGAGGGAAGTAATGTGTTGCAAGAGGAATTGAGAAGTAGGCTAGCAGTACTCAGAAGGGCCAAATATCTTAGGAAAAAGAAAGAATATGTAAGGACAACGTTTTACAGGGACCCATTCAAGTTTGTTAAATGATTGGTAACCAGGAAAAGGGAGGGCAACTTAAAGCAACAAAGACAGAAGTAGATGAGTACCTGAGAATACATATTCAGATTCTGAGCAGAATAGAGTGGTAGGACTTCTACCTGACATGCCACCATTAGGGGGGGTAGATTAGGAAATGGACGTTAGACCACCTAGGTGGAAGGAGGTTGAGGAGGTAGAGGCTTCCTTCCCCTACCTGATTTATAAAAGCGCACCTGATATCCTAAAGTTCTTGTGGAGGCAATTAAAAATAATTTGGAAAAAAACAGTCTATTCCCAGAGCATGGAGCAAGGCAGGAGGTGTTCTTATTCCAAAGGAGAAGGAGTCTTCAGACCTGACCATATGACCAGACCGTATGATCTCTCTCCTGAATGTAGAGGGGAAGATTTTCTTTAGTGTAGTTGCATGGAGACTAGCAAGTTATTTAGAAAGGAATGGCTTAATAGATACTTCAGTACAGAAGGCAGGAATACCAGGTTTCGCAGGGTGTTTACAGCACACTAGCATGATGGCAGCCAAGAGAAAAGAGACTTGCATGTGATATTCTTGGACTTAGCAAATTAATGGTCAGTGCCACATAGCCTTATTTGGGAGGTGTTTGATTATTTTAGAGTGCCTGGAGTAGTTGTTAATTTAGTAAGAGCATATTTCCAGGATATCAAACTATGCTCAAGTACAGCAGGCTTTACAACAGGTTGGCAGAGGCTAGAAATAGGTATTATGGCAGGGTGTACAATTTCTCCATTAGCATTAACAATTGCAATGGAGGTATTTATTACAGCTTGGTGGGTTGTAGGTGGAGAGAGGCGGCAGGATGGCATGCACCTTAAGCCAATTAGGGTATACATGGATGATATGATGTTGATAACTACAACGGTGCCATGTAAGAAAAGAGTACTTGAGAGACTTAATAAAAACTTAAAGTGGGCCAATATGAAAATCAAGCCTAGTAAGTATTAAAGTATCTAAATAAGCAGAGGAAGATTAAGTGATCGAAAGTTTGTAATAGATGAAGAGGAAATTCCAATAATAAGGGAAAAACCAGTAAAGAGTCTAGGTTGGTGGTACAAGGCAGATTTGCATGACGGAGAACAGGTAGTGTAGTTTCAGAAGGATGTTGCTGAGGGACTGGATAGAATAGACAAATCGGGACTTCCAGGAAAGTTGAGGCTCTGGTGTTTGCAGTTTGGATTATTTCCCAGGCTGATGTGGCCACTGTCTGTATATGAGATTCCAATATCTGCTGCAGAGAAAAGTGGCTAAAGTGGCTAGGTGTTCCAAGATGTTTAAGCACTGTATGGGAAAGTCATACTTCAGCTCCCAGTATCTCGTCTAGTGGAGGAGTTTAAATGTACTCAGGTTAGGACAGAGCTCCTGTTATCTGGGAATAAAGATGTGGTAGTTAGTAAAGTGGTTCCAAACCCAACCAAGGGGAGAAAATGGAATCCAAGAATTGTAGTGCAGGAAGCGAAAGCAACTCTTAGGCATTTAGGAGGAAAGCTTGTTGTTCCCCAGGAAATAGCCTGTACAAAGCTAAGGCCTGATATAATTTTGTGGTCTAGGAGTAGAAAGAGAGTATATTTCATAGTGCTTACTGTGTCGTGGGAGGATTCAGTTGAAGAAGCATATGAAAGGAAAAAGCTCAGGTATGCAGATCTAGGTAAGGACGCTGATCAGCGAGGATGGAAGGTTAGGATGTGTCCAGTGGAAGTAGGTTCTGGAGGGTTTGTAGCAAGATCTATTGTTGCTTTGTAGAGGGAGTTAGGAGGAAGAGGGTGAGGAAAATAGTGAAGGAAATGTCAGATGAGGCAATAAGATCCAATCAGTGGATTTGGATTAGAAGATGTAATAGTAGTTGGGGGCCCAGCAGGGGGAGCGCAGACAGACAGACTCTAGGGAGAAGCAGAGGAAGAAATCCAGGAAGAGGAAGTGTATTTAAATGGAGGGTGTGGCCTGTTTGAGCCTATTTGAGACCAGGCTGTTAGTCCAGGTGAGTTGGCCTGTATTGGTTTTATTTGGTTAGTAGTACAGGACCGTTCAGGTGAGTTTGGTTGCTGAATCTGCTAGTGTAGCTTGTATTGCCTCCACCTCTTGCACCCTCTGCACTTTCATGTCCCCTAATTTTATCTCCATCCCCCCGAACCGGGGTCTGTATCCCCACCCTGCTTTTACTGGTGCAGTTGGTGGTGTAGTTGACAGTAGTGCTGTTTGAGATAGTGGTCTTTGTGTGAGGGGCAGTGATGGCTGGCATTAGGGGGTGACTCAGGGACGCCAGTGATCACTGTTCAGCCTCCTGGAGGTGTCATGGGCCTAACTAGATGAAACACCGGTGAAAGGAGATTCCCACCTGATGACCCCAAGGACATGTTAGCTACCACTGCTCACTGGCCTAGTTAAATATCATCTTTAGGGCACATAGGATAGTGCGAGAGTTTGTTGTTAGGGAGTTATTCAATGAGTCTGGTCCATTTTTTTGTCGCACAAGTTTCTTGTGTTTACTGTAAATGTCAGTGGGGTGTAAATATTAAGCTCATGTAGGGGTATAGGGTATATCATGGTTTTATTTGTATGGGGGGAAAAAAAAAGGTTAGGGTAATGAGCTTGCGTGCCATCTTATTTCCGTAAAGGAAGGTGATATCTGTGGTTTTGTCTGTAGTTGTAAGGTAAGAAAGTTTATAAAAAAGGCTCCAGTGCTGTTGCCTTCTATTGCACCTTTGGCATTTGATACATACTCCAACATTCTTATAAGGAATAGTTGCCCTTCAGTTATTCCTTTTTATGAACTTTGTACATTGCATTTGGAGGGGTGCGGCACCATAATTCCACCCACCATAAACATGTTACATGTCAACTGTGATTTCTCTGGCACTTTTGAAGTGGTTCTGAAATTTTTATCTGGGAGTTCTGAATTTGGTACATTTAAATCATCTGCACCAGACAGAAGAATGGAAAATGCAGTTATGGATTAGAGAGAAATGTAATTACTGACCTGCACTGATGTCTAAGTTTCTGCACTGCCAGGGAACATGCTACGATTTTAAACCTGAGCTACGTAAAATGATGTGCATGTAAACACTATCAGTGTGAGGCTGATGCAGACAAAAAGTACAAAAAAGATTTTAGTAAAAGAAAGTAGCAGAGAATGATGGAAAATGATAGAATGGAAGAGTGAAGTTTACCTTCAAAGTTAAAATTTTGAAATGCATGGACCTGTGACAGTGACTGCTTCCTGTTTATTCCCTGGGCTTTGCTTGGCCCTTTGATGTCTGTTTCTGGGGAGCAGGTCTGCCTGGGATCTGTGCGAGTGTTGGTGTACAGTATGTCTGTATGGATGTGCAGGTGAGCGCCTCTTTGGATGTGTGCTGTGCTGTGTAGAGAGCAAGTAAATTGGCTTGTAGCTCATGTTCACAGATGGTACCTGTCACAGTGAAGCCTGTTCGTTAGTGAGTGAACACGGCACATGTTGAAAATGAACCATAAATTAACGGTGGCTGTCTCAGTGGCTGCAACTTAAACACAAACTTTTTTTTTTTTTTTTTTTTGTTCCTTTTCACTTCCTTATCATTCTCTCCCCTCTCACCTCACACCGTCTTTGTGTCTTCCTGCATCATTTGCTGTGTTTTTCTTTTATTCCTTCCTGGACTTTGCTGTAGTTATTCATTTATGGACTTATGCAGTAGCCATACATTGTTGTTGTGTGATTTCTAGTGAAGTTCAGCATGTCTAAAATATGAATGGGTTTCTTTGGTATCTCAGTCTTTTTTCTGCATCATGCTGCTGTGTTGTGGCATCCTGCACAGCGAGATATCAGCTGTGTTCATTTCTCAGCCAAGCTAATGATGCAGCCCACAACAAACTGAAGTAAATTCTCCCTGATTTCCTGGTGGTCAATAGTATTGAGTTACATTGAAACTGAATATGAAAAGACGCCCTTGGCTTTGTTGGGCCACAGCCCATTCAAGAAAGGCATGAGGCAACATGCTCCCTTGTTCCACACACAGAGCAGGGTCGAACGAAGTGAGTCCTCCACAATGCATCAATTCTTTTTACACTTGCAGTAGGTTAGAAGACTGTTATAAACTCCAGGTCATAATTATCCCTTGTTTGTTCTTCCTTTCGCGCTCTTCTCTCTTGGTGCCTCCTCTCATGGACCTGAGCATCTCCACTTGGAACCCTCTGAGGCCTCTTTAGGATCCTCTTTCTTGGATTTGATCTCCTGCCGCAGAGGTCCCTCTCTATGCCCTGACGTCCTTCAAAACTCTTCTCCTCTCCTCCATCATAGCAACATGAAGCCCTGCTGCAGATTTTGAAGATTGAAGAAGCTGGCACCCAGCAGATTTGACATGTCTTCCTTCAGTCTCCTTCATGCAACAAGCCTGAAGTCAGCATCAACTTCTAACTTAACAGCAACACCAGCAACGCAAACAACTCGAGGAACCAAGGAGTCAATCAACCGCTCAGATCTACAGCTGGAAACTGGACTGGACAAAGCACAAGGAGAGTGTTGCTTTTCCAAGAACTGGGTAAAGCCAACTTATCATAAAATAAACACTGCTAAGAACAGTTCTGTTTACCTGTGAACGCACAAGTGTAAATTTGGTTACTTTCTGTGTGAGGCTTTCCTGGGTGTTTAGGTTGTTAGTTAGCAACACCAGGAGTTAATATTGAGCTTTATGTTCAAATATTCAAAGTACTTCACCACATTACTTGCCCTGTATGCAACTAACTGTCCCTCTCTAACCAGGCAACTTGCCACTATTTCAGCTGGCTATTTCTATTATTTGCAATAAATGCTCTCAAACACAACTGCTGGTCTATTCAATGTTGCAAAGTAAGAATTTTGCTAGTCTCTTCTCTGCAGAATCCTCTTACTAATATGGTAATTTGGCTGTAGTTGATAAATAAACAAATTTATAATATTTCATGATTTGGCTATTGTTTCCCCTTTTAGGGTGGTACCCCGCGTTAACTTTTATATTAAAGTCATTATTTCACATATTTTTTTTTTTTATACTAATACTTAAATAGCAAATAGCAATTCAATAGCCAATCACCACTGAACTACCCTGGCCCAAGAGCTTACATGAGAAATTTTGTTGAGCCATCATCTTTCTTAATATATTTATTATTTTAGGCATGCTGGAACTCTTTATAAAGAGTTTGGTCTAGACCTGCTCTATATGTAAAGTGCCTTGATGTAACTTTGTTGTGATTTGGCACTAGACAAATACATCTGATCTGATTTGATTTGGAAGAACACCGATGGCCCCTCATATATCAAATGTAAAATTTAGAGGATCAGTCAGGCTGTGAATTATTCACAGCTAAAATGAATAAATCTGTCTGTGGGCCATCATGTTCTTTTTTTTTTTTTTTTTTAAACCGAAAGAAAAATGCATTTTTATATACTGTAGTTTCTGTTATTATGATTTTAAAGAGTAAACACAATTGTTTGCTAATAAATGGCTTCACCCAAGCCCTAACCATGAGTGAAAGAAATGTTTTGTGTTATCATTCATATTCTCTGAAAAATGGCCAAAGAAATCATAAATTCTGCCAGGGTATGTAAACTGTAAACTTATGAGCACAACTATATCACACTATGGCAGATGACATCAGTTGAGTAGGTCCTTCAATGAGTTGCATTCACACAAATGTGGCTTTAAGTAACTGGATCCCAAACAGTAATGTAGCCCCAAATCTCACCAGATTGATGAATCTTCTAAGCGGACATATGACCATATAGAAAATTATTGTGGCAGAAAAGATTAAGTCAGACTTCACAGCATGTTCGACATGGAGGAGCTATGTCATACCTGTCATAGGTTTCAAAGTTCTGTGGACACTTTAGTAAAAAATATTTTCTGTGAAGAGATGTGATTTGGTCTGGTTTATACGTTTCATTATTGACTATCAGGCTTATTGACATTTATATTATGGTTCCCAATGGTCTAACCACCACATCAGCAGACCATGTGTGTGGTGCTGACCGCCGCTCTTCATAATAAAAACTCCTTGAAAAGGCCGAAGAGGGAGATGTACTCTGTATGAGGGTCCTGGTGTGTTTCCTTTTTGTGTTAAGTGGTAACTGACATTTTAGTTTATGCATAAAAGATGTCACTTGTCCTAGGCCAAACCCAGATATGCATTGTCAAAGGTCAAAGATGTGCAATGTATTTCCAAAACTCATATTATTGGTAGTATTATGTTTTACTGACAGTGTATCTAGACATATTTTCTGTTTCTCCATTATGCTATATTTTGTTGAAAGCAACAGTTTGTCCGTCACATTTAAATCTAACGTTTGTTCGGGGCACTTAAATTTGATGTATTATGCTTGGTATTTTGCTTGGAACACTACATTCTCTTTGTGTACAAGAGAAGAGTGATCATCACAATGCCCCATTTCAAGAACCCATGTGGAGTATAGAACCCCATTTAGTTGCTCTATGGCTATACTAATGATGCACCACGATGAGGAGAGACAATTACATTCCAGCCTATTAAACTGAATGCAAACGTTGTGATACAGATGGCTGGAGTTAATGACGGGTGCTTTCTGTTCTTTATAATCAGCTAAATGCTATATAATAGTGAATATTGCTGGGCAGAAATTTTTGCCATGCTTCAATATTTAAAATAGAAGGAAATAGAAAGCCAATGTGCCGCTATTAGAGGGATGACATTCATTTGAATTTGATATTCATAACTGGAGCCACGTTATATAACACAGGTGGTCAAAGGTGATGTCTGCTATTAACATTTTCATTTCATGTACAAGGACATTTTGATCAAAATTTCTAGGTTGAATAGATTAATGCTTGGAAATGAAAATTAGATTTGACAGAGGACGTAATGCATTTAAAATTATGTTCCTGCTTAGGTAAAAGATAATGTCATTTGTGCATGTTGAGGAGTCATCATGAGAGTTTAGCGGTGATATATTTGAACTTTTACAAATGAGGAAAGTTTGTCACAAGTAGACAGCACCTCTGGTAATCATACTAATACTGTATAGACAAAATATTATTGAGAAGATTTTCTGAACTTGTAAGCCCCCTAAACCAAAGTCAAGACTGTCTCTAGTTTCTAGTCTCAAGACGTTTTTGTTGTCATGTCACACTCAATATTTTGTTTAGTTTTATTCTAATCAGGACCCAAGCGAAGGCACGGAGATAGGGAAAGGTCGAGGTGGTGTTTAATGGTGTCCAGTCTATACTGGTAAGGGGGCTCCAGGGAGCGAGGCAGGTATTCCAGTGTAGAAAAGGGGTGCACAAGGGCTGGCAGTTGGCTGGAGCTGAGGGATATGGTGAAAGACCCAAAGCACAAGGGAACCAAAATTAGGAAAAATTCGAAAAAATCTAAAGTTTGAGATCTGGCCAAGAGATCTACCAAACTTGGCTGAACAATAATCTGGGCACATAATTTGAACGCAACTGACAACACCAGAAATCATTTTCCAGAGTTAATTTCTTCACTCCTGTGGCCCAACAATGGTAAAATTCAGAGTAGAATTTAAAATCCTTCTGTGAACATATAAAGCACTGTCAGGGCTGGGACTCTCCTGAGCAGCCATGCCAACACTGGCTGCTGCTGTTGACGTGCTTGGCCTTGCATCACGTGTTTTGCCAATACTTGCTTTTAAATGAATCCCACATGTTGCCTGGTGTTTCATTAAATTTGAAGTGTTACCTCCCTTGCATGCTATTATTTTGTTGCACCTGTTACATGTCACTGAGTCTGCATCCTTGGCTGTGAAATGCAGCCAGACATAATCACTGACATAATGCAAATTGATGCCGGAACACCAGGGGGTGGTAAAAAAAAAAATAAAAAAGGTCAGGCACTGAAATTTTTGTTCTTATTCGAACCGGTGCCCTGTTGGCACCACATTTTGGTACCCAACCCTAATTTCGCTTCATGGATATGATCATCCTTGTAACCATGTGACTGCTCTACAGATAGGATTTTGAAAGCTTGGCCATGAGCAAGGAGGAACACATGAAGCTCTACACCTTATCATCATCTTCCCTTCAGAAGTGTAAAGTACTGGAGAGGAAGAGAGGTTTTCATAACTCCATAACTGCAGATGAGCAGGAGGACAGGGGAAAAAGGACATGCCACTCCAAAACCACTTCTTAATATGCGGCAGCATGCCACTGGGCACTGGATAATTATGGCTGAAAAGAAAGGCAGATGCAGCGTACCAGTATGCACAGGTGCACCAAAGTCCAAGTGCCAAAAATGTGGTGTCTAGCTCTGCTTAACAGCCACCAGAAACTGCTTCCTGAGGTTCCACACAGAATAGGAAAACACACAAAGTTGTAAAGGTGTTATTTTTTATGAATTCTTCTTCTTATTATTGTTGTTGACATTGATGTTTATATGAAATGTTATATGTAATTTATTGTGTCATGTTTTGCATAATAAGGAAATGCAGTTCATCTTGCAAGCAGATATCAGGTTTGTGATAAACTGTTGAACACTACGTTATGTGCTCTTGACCTAACTAACCTCCACAGCACAACTAGACCAGCTACAAAGGTCACTAAAAAGCTTTCAGGGAAAACTAACAACTGTTTCCATCTTATGCCTCTTTCCATCAGTCACTTCAGCTTTGTCAAATGTCAGTGAATAGAGAGCAGGCCGCAGGCTATTACTGGCATTCACCACAGACACCAGAAACACACACACACATCACAGCCACACTTCTGAGAACATGTGGACAAATGTCATGGCATATATGCTGACAGGGAGAATACTTATTGTCTGATTGGTGCTGACAGTGTAATCCAGTTTCAGGAAAGAAAAATAAACACACACCTCTGGCTTTGTGAGGTCACTCGATGAAAGAAAAGTAACCTAAACTATACATTCTATACAAAATTGATGTGGACTTGTAGGACTGGAAAGAGATGCCATTGATCTTTAGCCTAAACCTGCCTTCTAGCGAGAAGAGAAGTCGGATCATGTTGAAGCCTATATGAAAATGGTCTTCTCACTTGGTATATTGCCCTACTAAAGAGTTTTCACGAATCCCTGAATCATGAAACCATATTGTAGACCTCAACAGTTGTGAGGGAAAAATTTGTTGACTTCCCAAAAATATACTTTTTCTGTAAGGTCTATAACTCAAGCTGTTCGACACAAAAACAAAGCCAGATACGCGCGCATACACACACACACACACACGCACATTGCTGCTGTATACAAAGCAGCAGGTTGCATATTGAGTGGTTCCTTTCCTGTAAAGAGTGCCATTAATCCAGAGTAAGTGCTGAATTATGTGTGAGAATGTGACAGTATGAAGTTGTGTGTGCGTAACTTGTTTATATTAGTGCGCGTGTGTGTATGTGTGTGCATAGGCATTGTGCTGCTCCTATGGCTTTGACAGGATCTCACTGTGCCCTTTAAAAACAACCTGTAATTTTCACCAAAAACACAACGGTGGAGAAAAGTTGCAGGCCCAGACACAAGAGCAGGCAGGAGGAGAGAGATATGATAGTGTGTTTGGTTTTATTTCCCAAAGCACAGCCTCCGAAGCCACTTTCCATTCTCGCTGATCAAAAAAATTATTAACTGCAATTCAGCTAGACTATCATGACATGAATTCAACAGGTTTTTTTTTTGTTGTTTGTTTTTTTGCATTGGTTCGGGTTTGATTTTGTTTACAGTGCTTGGTGTTGGTACTAAATGAGCAGAAAAGGAGAATAAAGATGTCAGACAGATTTTCCAACACAAAGGGAAACACAAAAGAAAATGACAGAAGCTACCAAGTGTTATTGTTTAAGGCTTTTTATAGGCACAATAAGAGCAAGAGAGTGCAGCTGCAGGGCAATAGATGTGTGTGTGTGTGTGTTTTGGGGGGGTTGAAAAGACAGAGAGGCTGTCGAGCTGATTTTTTTAAATCATTTTTGTCAAAGAAAATGAGCAGAACTCCTGATTAGATAGAAACTTGAAGTTATATCTTGTGTGAGTAGTCATGAAATTCAGGACAAACACCCACAATCAGCCCAAGTATGAATTATTAATGATTATTCCTGTGATTTTTTTTCACGTTGAGCCATCAGCAACTCATCAGTCTGGATTTAGTGCTGACTAACAGATATTAGCATGCTAATATGCTAAACTCATGCCAAACATTTTATCTGGATAGCATATTAGCAATTTCTCTGTGAGTGTGTTAGCATTTGGCTGGAGGGATCATGATCCATGTGTAAAGTGCCTTGATTTAACTTTGTTTTGGTTTAATTTATTAATAAATTTGATTGGATTTGATCATCACAATGCCGAAGGATGGCATCACAGAGCTGCTAGCGTGGCTCAAGAGTTATAGTCATGTTCGTCTGTGCTATTTGTAAAGAACAACTGCTGTTAACTATATAATGTAATATACTGTATTGTTATAAAGCATTTGATTTTTTCATGTTTGGCGACTTGTACAAACTCCAAGTTTCTTCTTTTTGAGATTCTTTTCTTTTTCAGAAGAGTGGAACTTCCCCCTTGCCTCTAAAGTGCTGCCTATAATCCTTGATTATTTCACTTCCTGTTGAAGCCAAAATAAAACCAGTGAATTATCTTAGAGGAGTTGAGCTTAAACTTAATTTACCTCTCTCAGTCATTTTCACACTGTTCTTATATCTTCCCTGCCAGCAGTGGCCCTCTTTGGTACTCTTCTATTATTCAGTGTGCCAGTCATCCTTATGCTTCCTCCTCGTCACAGACTGACATGTCTTTTAACAGGGGACCTTATTAGCGGCTCAGGGATGGATTCCCTTCCTGCACGATTATATTCTCAGACACACTGGAATAGCTACACCTGCAAAACTGCCCTCCTCATTTCCCCCGTTATTTTTCTCCTCAGTCTCTCAGTCTCTGGCTTTCTTTCTTAACCTTGTCAATTTCTCTCTGCCTTTTGCCTTTTCTGCCTCTCTCTGTGGTGTTTTTCCTTTATCCTCAGGCTCCCATTTCTCTTTCCTGATGTCATTTCTTGTGAGTATTTTTTTTTTTACCTTTTTCTTTCTTTTCTCCCTGCCTTTGCTGGTAGCTATGCTGCCTTCTAACTGTCAAACAAATCTTTGAGTAAACTTCTTAAATGAAGGCAGGAATAAAGGACATATTAATATGTGCCTATCGATCGTATATAAAAACAAACAAACAAAACAACAACAACAAAAAGCTATATGCAACACTTCCCTTCATTTTATTTATTTATTTTTTTTGGGGGTTTTACCTCATTTGACTCTATGGACCTACCCCTTCCCATCCAATGCCACATCATGACTAGCAACCCTATTTTGAACCCTCTCATATGACAACCAATCCACTGACAAGTGCAGCAGTTTAGTGTTTTTGTCAGTCTGCTCTACTAGTTCATCTACTGGATGAAAAGTATTAAACAGGTAACATTATTGCAATGACATTATTTGTTTAAGGTTTATACTTTTTCGAATTGAATAAAACTCTATTCTGTGATTTTAGTAAATATATTAGCCACTTATTAATATTTTTTTAATTTTTCTCTGTTTCAAACCTTAACTTTCAGAAATTACTATGGTCATAATGATCCATTCAGATTGTGGGGAGACTTAAGTGAAGACTTGTATTTTTGGGAGCACCTCAGAAAAGTACCACACATTTGTGTCAGAATCAGAAGGCCCGCCACAAAGAATGGAAACTGGAAGAGGATGGTACAACTACAGCTGTCGACTTATGGTCCCTTGGTTTCAAATGCGACGCTTACCTCAACAAGTCTGCAGTAACTTTGTTTGGAATGCAGACGCTGTGAAAAAAGGAGTTAAAGAAGTGATCATCAAACACTGAAAACTGCAAATAGCAGCAACAAAAGGCTATAAAATCTAAAATAGTATGTCATTGTAAATACATTAAATACATCAAATCACAGGAAATCAACAAACAATACTTTACATAAATCTTCTTGAAATTTTGCAAGAATTGTAAAAATCATGGAAAAATACCATAAAGTCACAAACATCTAATTCCCCTAAAATGAACAATTATTCTGTATAAATTACATACTTTGCTGATGTGTTAATTTAAACTTATGGTCTTAAGCTGTTAACTATCGCCTGTGGCTTCCCCAGAACATTATTCAGCTTCATTAATGGCAACAGCGATGACCTGAATTAATGTTGGTCATTAATTTTAACCCCCTCATTGCTGCTGTGAGTTGTACAGACGGTGTCAGAAAACAGAGGTTCGATTATCACAAACTCCTCTGCCAACAGCAACATGAAGCACCCAGAAATACTCTTATATGCCATGAATACAAGGCCCATCAAGGGTCCATATTAGTTCTATTCATTGAATTTCTATCATACACACACAGACACTTGCAGCCCCAAAGGTAGAAGACACTGACCATTTAGTATCATTCTAACTGCAACCACGGGCAAATTCCTTCTACACTGACAGGCGGGGAGGGTGGGGGGTCAGATGCTGGGGTCAGACCCAAGCAGCTGTAGCATTGCCTGGGGGCCACAATCTTGCGACTTACCTTCGGAAGAGAGACGGTGTCAGTAAAAGGTGTTTTCTATTCAGTTTGTAAAGTACATACATACAGTACATAATATGTAAAACGGTGGAGAATGGTTACTATGTCACATTAACAGTTCATTGTTTATTGCCATCCTTATCAATTACCTGAACACTGAGCTACATTTGGGTAATTAAGAGCT
Source organism: Echeneis naucrates (assembly GCF_900963305.1). Classification (NCBI taxonomy): domain Eukaryota; kingdom Metazoa; phylum Chordata; class Actinopteri; order Carangiformes; family Echeneidae; genus Echeneis; species Echeneis naucrates. Next base: position 23,128,058 of record NC_042520.1, read on the forward strand.
CAGTCCCAGTCCCAGAGCACCAGTGAACTGACAAGGCCAAAGGATATAGATGTGTTGACAACAAGGGACAGGACAATCTTACATTCAGGATGTTTAAGTTTTAATTTAGTGAACAAAAACGCAATTGGGAGCCCGAGAGGGCGAAAGTGAAGGATTATAAATGCCTTTGTAAAGTTCCCAGTGGACAGCAAAAAGGACGGTTTCCTGATTGGATAGCAGCTGTAATGATAGAGCGTAGAAGAGATGAATAGATATCACACAGAGAAAGGCCATCTTTCGTTAAATGTAGGCTAAAAGAGTCTTTTTCCCACAGAAATTATTCTAAAGTGCCACATAAAGGGAGGGTTAATGACCAGAGCACCAGGGAGGAAAAAAAAAAATAAATAAATAAAATAAAATAGAATAAAATAAATTTAAAATACCTGTGTGGTGACTATGTCAAACTGTGACATGTCAATCACTAACACATGATAATTAATGGCATTGGAAAATGTACCCCCCGCCTCCAGAAAAAAAAAAAAAACGAAACAAACAACAAATGTGACTTTAGTGGCTCCACACTGTAGCAAAGTTGGTCTACAAGCACCTGAAGAGGGGTAATGTGCCATCATATTATAAGGAGTTATAAGGAGCTGCTCTCCTCTTATGGGGTCCCTGGGGTGCCCAGATACGAGGTAGCTCAACCCTGTTCGGGCTGTTTATTGCCTTGGTCCAGTCACATCCTGGAGTTGGTTTCACTGTCTTCACTAAGCCTGGGCTTCGTATCGCTGTCCAAAGATCATTTTGGACAACAGACTTTACATCATTTGCAGTAACTCATCCCTAGTTTTAACTGCTACTACTTAGCATTGACAACACTATATTTGTACGTATTGCTAGGATACATTTTCAACAGTGATCTGCAGTTTTGATTATATGTATGATCAAAAAAAAGGAGGAATTTCACTGACATTGAGAAGAGAAAATATCAAGAACTATTAATTAAACAATTTATCTCTGTAAATGAGCCATGTGAAACAGAAATCACGTAGGTCGTGTTAACTACAGGCTCGTATTTTTCTTCATTTTGTTTAACTGTATTCAGTAAATGTATTGTTTTTAAAAAAATAACAGCAAATGTCACAATTGTGCCAAAGTAGTGGTTCAAAATACTTAAATAAAATTTTAATTAATTTAGGGACAGACAGGCAGTAGGTAACTACTGGGGAAAATAGTAATTAAATGTCGAACTATTCAGAATTTCTCCACAGTGGAGAAAGTAGCCACCGAAGCAGAAACACATGTTGGGGTTCAGATTTAGTGGTAACAGCAATCATCAGCTGTATCTGTTGATCCAGGTTTGTTTATCAGGACATGCAGTAAGAATGAAGTTTAAACTACAGTTGGACAGTAATTCAACGTCAATATTTATCACAATAGAAAATGTTGCAATAAAAGTGATATTGCTTTTAAACTGATTCCGATGTTTCAATATATATTATTTGCATACCCTTTCACTGACTGAGGTCCATCACAGAGTGCTGTCGTAACTTTATTGCATTTAAGCCAAGCACAAAAGTTTAGTATGCCACGATGTCGCCACAGGCTGTAGTAAGCTTGGCCCTGAAAAGGTAAGTGTTAGCTGCTAAATGTTTACCTCTGACAGCAATACAAATGGGACTGAACAAGCTGGCACAGGTCACAGTGAACCAGGCTAAATGGTAAGTAGGAGAGGAATGATTACCTCAGCAGTGTGCAGGAAGTTTGGCTATCAAAGATTAGATAAACTTCAGATTTCAGCGTGCTGCTAAATGGGCCGACGAGGAGCCTGCTGGCAGAACACATATAATGTGTCCACCATCTGAAGCAGTTCAGCCCCAGAGAATAATATGAGAGCCTGAAGATGAAACACCATAGAACAGTCGTGGGCAGCCCACGGACCAAAACTGGCCTGCAGCCAATAATGTCTGGCCTGCCAGATATTAAAAATATGTATGCTATACATATGTTTTTTTGGCAGTCAGGCAGCGGCATGTGCTGTGGCGCTCACTGCCTTGAATTAGAAGTTGGTGGGCAGAGCCTGTTGCTGAAATAGCCAACATGTATAAGGTGCTATGAAATTAATAACATTAAGATGTCATCCCTTGCAGGAGGACATTGTTGCTGTGCTCATAACCTGCTTTCAGGGCTTCAATTTAGAGTTTTAGCACCTCATTCTTGGGTGAAAATGCCACTTTGAGTTGCAATGCTTTGCATCATGGTACTGTCTGATATTATGTGTTTTGCACACTGTTAGACATTTCCATTTTTACAGTAACTCATTGGCAGTGCTGCCAGTGAATGTTTGAACAGTGAAATCCAACTGCAGACAAACAAAAATGTAAACTGTCCCTCAGGTATTATACTGCCCAACCATCCAAATGTCTCAAGAAACCTATTTCACTGAAAGGCTGCTTACAGACTGGAACCTGCTTCTTGTGGCAATTTGCAGCTCTGAACACGTCTGTGCATGTGTAGAGGGCAGAGGTTATTTGGGGGTTTAGCTATGATAGCCACTGCAGTATGAGTGGGGTCGAAACTGTCCAAAAGAAAAGTCTCCTTCTACTTTTTCACAGTACTCTGTTGTTGTAGCTGGCAAAGGCAGGATGACACCTAACTGCATTTGACCATGCTCTTCCTGTCTGCCACTTCTCCTATAATTCTGCAGACAGACAGATGGCATCAAAAACAATTTCAGGAATAAAAACTTGATGCAGTTTTTGCAGTGCACTTGGTTCCCTCCTCCAGGTTGATCCTCAGGAACTTTGTTCTTTGTAGCAAAGTTACAACTTTGAGAGGCTGAAAATTTGACCTTTGAATTGACAGAAATGTGACAAAAACAGAGAAAGCACTTACCGTTGAATAAATTCAAGTGTTGCACAGGCAGGCTCCTGATACTCAATGTTAAAAACATAGAAGCATCCGAAGAATACTGACAATGCATCCGCAAAGCCTAGATGCTCTTCCATAAAATCATGGTTGACAGTTGTTGTGCACCAGGGTGCACAAATAGCAGTGCTAAAAACAAAGGTAAATCATTTTACTGCATCCCTAATGATCCAGAGAGATGAAACAAGTGGCTCAGTGCGATTTAAAAGAGAATAGGACAAAACTGACCGAAACATGGGACCCTCCAGCCAATGGATTTTGCCTGTGCAGGGACCACTTCACATCAGGTAAGTTATGTTAGCTAACGTTACAGAATACAACGCTTGCAAACGTTAGTATCTTGCTTATTTAACAGGCTATAATTACAATTTTTGATCAGTTTAATACTAAACAGCAAGCTTAATTAGCGGGCCTAACAAAGTCTGACATTTGATAAGATAACAAGCTAAGCTAGCAAGCTAATAAGCCCGATTGTGTTGCTGTTTACTAAAATGCTGGAGCATTTTCTACTTGTAGGGAAAGGAGTAACAAACCGCTGTCACCGGACTTCATTCCTTCCATCTTCCACCACCTGACATCTCCAGAGAAGAGCAGAACAAGAATGGGCTGAACTAAAGATTCCAGCATTTACTCATGGAAATAAAACAGTTAGATCTTGTTGATTTGAAGAACACCAGATGCCTACACTGCAAAAAAGTCTAGTTGGAATATAAGAAAAAAAAAACTTGATTCAGTGTGTGAGAAAGTAGAGAATGAGAAAGGAAGAAAGAGAAAGAAAGGGAGAAAGAAAGAGAAAGAAAGGGAGGAAGAAAGACAGGAAGAGAGAAAAAGAAAGAAAAAGACAGAAAGAAAGAAAGAAAGGTGGGAGGGTGGTTGCAATAGACAGTGAACAGCTGAGGCAAACAGCATTTGGGAACATCAAGTACAAAGTAAACTTCCCAATAACTGGGAATAAAAGTATACTGAGAGGCACCAAAGGAAAAAAAAAAAAATCTTTATAAATGACCTCCACTCTGTGTGTTTGCTCAATTAAACCACTTGTTTGAGTAAGGGGCAGGTGTGTGGGTGGGATGAGCAGTTAGGTAAGGATGGGGGAGACAGACAGTGAGTGAATGAGAGTGAGAGTAGAGAGAGAGAGAGAGAGATAGTAGAGAGACAGAGTGAGAGAGCAGAGAGAGAGAGTGTGAGTGAGAGAGGAGAGAAAAAAAGAAAGACGGTGTGCAATAGACAGCGAGCAACAAATGAGGTTATGATGGGGATGGGGGAGATACATTTGAACAGGTAACTACAGGTAATGAAAGAGCCTCTCATGTAATTTCACAAAATCAGCAAACCACGCTACTTTTACACAATTTTTCAATAAATGATTTCCACTCAGATATTGCTTTCTTGTAAGAACCTGTGGCATCTCGGTAATGTATGGAATCGCAGAGTACCTCAGTTTGGAAAACAGAAAGCAGGGTTCCAATACATTTTGGGTACGTCAGATGCATCGTGTAGTAGTATGCCATTAACAGCAACATCCCATCAAAGAACTACTCCTTTGGTATGGCGCTTACAGGTATGTTTCCCACGGCGAGAATGCAAACCTTTCCATCAAACAGCAACACTGGACTGGTGAGCGGACACTTCTCCAAGTAAAGCGATGGATCCTTCCTTCCCGATAATTGATAACAAAAAAGTTGTAATCGTTTAAGAGAAAAATCTATATATTAACTCACACAGCAGTTTCATGTGAAGGACACGCAACAGTGCTTCACTCGGATTCCCAAGCCGCTTTGGTGGCGAAGTTGGTGAGGGAAATAGTAACTGGAGACCATTTAAGAGGGAAATGGTGAAATCCACTGGGGGTGGCAAAATTGGGCAAATTAACACAAGTGTATCAGTGGTTCTACAGAGACAGAATAGGAAACTGAAGAATTACAGTAGGTTTATACAATTCAGATTTGGAACAGAACAGCAATATACCTTCACGCATATTCAAAGGTATTGGCAGCTTCAGGACTTTCTTCCACACCCCATAGAGTTTTCTCGATGTATTTGGGGTTGGTGCCACCCAAAATTCTACGCAGCTCATCCATATACAGATACAAGCACCAGGGTTCCCACTCCAGACCAGACTTAAAATTCCCTGATTTTTCCATGACCTTCCCTGACCAAAAAGCTGAATTTCCATGACTTCCATTAAAAGAAATGATTGGGCGTCGAGCAGAAAGGCCTTTCAAAATGGATACACTAGTCCTAATGTCCTCCCTTGAGCCTACGTCCTAACATTTAAATGGCATGAATCAGCCAATCAGAGTGTAAATTTATTCCAGATAAATTGAAAAATATTGAGAAACAAGATAGAAGTATGTGTGGTGATACATATAAGAACAAAATGCCCTGATATTCCCTGACTTTCCCTGTCTGCAACAGTCTTTATTGAAATTCCCTGATATTCCAGAAATTCCCTGACCCATGGGAACCCTGAAGCACACAGAGAGGGTGAGAAATGAAACTGTCCTAGAAATCTGGAAGTTGTGGGCAACATCACTTCGGTTTGGTTTTGCGTTGGACTTGCTGTACATGTTGCTAAGGGTTTTATAGTGCCTTGCCTGTATTTTCTGACTGTCTAGATCTATTAAAATATAACAGAAGAGTTAAGGTCAGACAAATACATTTTCCATGAAGAATACAAAAACATAAATAAATGGGAACACACACACACACAATAAAAAAAAAAAAAAATATATATATATATATATATATATAATAAAAATACTACTGCATGCCGTAAGACCTGGACCTGGACCTTAAGTTTTAATTGCTAACATCGCTCTCTGGAAGAATGACAGTTGAAGCCGTTGAAGCAGAAGAACTTGTGGTATCCTCGTTTTCTGTACTTGTTTCAAAGAATGTCCTCTTTGCCACGCCTCTTTGAGGCTTTGGGCCCTGCCGCTTTCTTGGGGACTTCATATTTTTCAGTCGTTTATACATTTTAGTGTAAATCGTCAGCTGTGGAAATGTAAAGTTGATCAGATTAAGCCATCATGCCACCCACCAAGCCCTTAAATGTGATGCAAAAGAACTTACATATGGCAGATCTGAGGGGTTAGCATAGGGTAATAGTCAACAACGTCTGTGACATTGCTCTCAGTTCGTGTTTTGAGGGGTATTGTTCTTCTTTTCCCAGGATGGCAACCATGCTGGTGATTGTGTTCCTGATGAGCCTGCAACTCCTTTGACATCTTGCAATCTTTTTCCTTTCCATTACGGAACAAGTCAAAATACTGGCTGTGCACCATGTCCAACTCTGAGTCTGTGTACACCACATACTCTGGTGGGTCTGGCAGTTTCACCATTTTATAGCATGTTAACTTGCCCAACTCTATCCATAAATTAGCTAGGCTAATGCTGCCTAGCAAAATCATTCAGCTGTAGCTAGGCATTGACGTTAATCTCCCTAGCCAGTAAGCTAAAAGAGCAGGTAAAATATTAAATACTATCAATAGTAACAAATACATAATACGGTAACATAATACGATACAATATCAAAAAAGATTGAGGAAACATGATGTTAAATCCGTACTCAACCAAACCGCACCCTTCTTCCGTTGAACACGTTCTAAATCTTCCAGGCGCCAAATATCTTCCATTTATATGACTGATGTCATTGTGATGAGACAGTAAACGGAGAGCAGAGCATAAAGCAGCGACGTAGAGCAGAATGCGCAAATGTGTTCACATTGACAAAATTGCCAACATAAGCCGATTTTATAAATCTGGCCAGCAGATCAGAGGCACCGGTGTAGCCTTAGAAGTACTTTGCAGTAACGTTAGCCTACAACTGGAGTAAGTGATCATGGCAGTGTGGCGGTGTATGATCTGTTTCGTTTTTGTTGCGTTAAGTATAAAATTGCTCCTCGGTCACATTAATGTCACCCATGGCCGTAGTCAGGATTTTTGGGTGCTTTGTGGAATTGATGGCTGTGAAAAAGATTTTAGAATTTTTAAACTCATTTTATCGTCATCTTAAACAAACACACCCTTTGTATTTGACGACCGGATGCCCACCAAGTGGATGGATGATAACACCCACATCGGCTGCACTTGGGTCAGAAAAATTTGGTGCATCTATTTTTTCTGAAGGCACTACCTCTGCAACTACTCCTGCAAGACCGTGCTTTGTAGAGGAACAGTCACATGACCGGCAAATTTAAACTTCTCTGGAAACTCTGCCTGATGCCCAATCTTCTGTTCAGGTAAATTTTGATTTGACAGATTACAAAGTTGATTTCCATGACGCAGTTTTATGATTCTTGATTAACATTGGGCTATATGATTTCAGCATGGTGAAGTGTGGAGGAAAGTGAAACAGTCAAAATGTATGCTTTAAAATTGAATAGACTATAAAAGTGAATATGAATCTTAATTTGAATCATGGATTTGTGTTCATTTGTTCTGACTGAGAGATTCTTATTTATATTAATATTATAATCTTATTTATTCATTAAAGGAAAATAATGGGACTGGAACATCTGTGAGTGAACCAGATAATAGCCAAGTCTACAGCAGCTTTTGCAGCCAGTGTCCAGGAAGAATGCCACCTGTCACAGGTCAGTTTTGCAGAAAGGGTGCATGAATGTAATAAGAATGGGTAAACTGATAATTGTAATGTAAAATTGTCTTGCGTTTAATGTCATGACATTATCGTAATAAAAATTAAGACCAATTTATAACTTTTCACAGAGGATGGTCCACAGAGTAATTGGTGGGGCGCAACAGTACCAAGCAACTCTCGTGGATACATTAAGGATAACAATGAGAAGAGTTTTTGACAGACATCCAGAGGCGTCCACTCAGCTTCAAGATGAGGCTCTGAGTATATTTGATACTTTCATAGATCCTTTCTCAACTACAGCGTATGGACAAAATAGAACTATTTGTGAACTTTTCAATCCAGTCTGCCCAGAGGAAGTAGTTGTCTCTCAGAAGATTTGCTTGGTGAACCAAGGCAGTTCAAAGGTCATGGCCATAAGAAACAAGAGTTTTTACTATGTGTCACTAATTGAAAGTCTAAAGCAGATGCTGGCTCCATGTTGAACACAATACCATAGAGAAGCAGAGAGGGATTCTTTTATGACTTTTCAGATGGGACTCTTTTTACATCTCATCCTTTATATTCTGTGAGACCTAACGCTTTGCAGATCATTCTGTACTCTAACGATACAGAAATGTCTAACCCTCTAGGCCCAAATTCAAATAAGCTGTTAATGGTTTACTACAGTTTAGGTAATATTGATCCAAAATTTAGGTCCAAGTTAGCTGCAATAACACTCCTTACTATTGCAAAATCTAATGCTCTTCCTAAATGTGGTGCTATTTTACAAAGAATTATAAAAGATCTAATTCTGCTGTCCAACGGTGTCAAGATTGAAATACCACATGGTGAAATGGACTTGTTCGGAGCTGTATGTAGAGATACACTTGCTCAACATGAGCTTGCTGGCTTTAAAGAAGGTGTTGGCTTTGCCTATAGCAAGTGCAGACACTGAATGCGCCTTTGAGGATATGCAAGTACATTTTGATGAGAATAATTTTGTCAGAAGAACTCTAGAAAAGCATATTAGGCAGTGTCTTGAAATAGACAAAGCAAGCACAGATAACTTGAAGGCCTCCCTCAAAACTACTTATGGAATTAATAAAAGTTGTTGTTTGTTGTGCTTGTTGATGTTCCTGCATTTGACCTACTCAAACAAACTCCACAGGACATAATGCATGTAATTTTTGAAGGTGTTGCACCAATGGAAATTAAGCTTGTGGTAAAAAGTCTTATACTGTCAGGCAATCTAGAGGTAGATGAGTTAAATTTGGCTTTTCAGAATTTTCCTTACTCACCTACTGATATACGTGATAAGCCTCGTCCTGTTAGTGTCAGCACTTTGGCAGCAATTGACCACAAATTGAAACAATCATGTGGGCAGATGTTGATATTGTTAAAAGTACTACCTTTCATGCTTTGTGGCTTGGACAATGAGTATGTTACATTCATTATTACGTTGATTGAAACTGGAATTGAACATCCTATTTTTCAACCGAGAGAGAATTGGGGACTACTGCAGATATTTTAAATACTGATTATGTTAAGGCCAAATTTAGAGATTTTTTTGAATATGGACATCAGTCAATCTATTGTTTCTGTGAAGTGGCTCACCCTCATTGGAAATAAGTACATCAGTGGGAGGTCTCTGATTATTGCAGATGTGAATGATACTTTGCATGTGTTTGGGCTTGTGAGAGACACCTTTTTCGTAGATTCTTCTTATGTTGGTTTTGAGTATCAGCTTTATGTTACATTGCATTTTGATAAAGATTTGTTGGCGTATAAAGCTGCAGTTCCTTCTCTTGATCAAGCAACAGAATTGGTGCATGAGCTTGTTGATCTCACATCATATTTTCCTGTTACTCTTGTCTTCGTCTTCGTGCCAATAAAATATACTCTCTGTGATGTCATTGCACACAGAAATGGCCACAGGGATGTAAGTGTATAATGAGCCCTGAGTGACATGCCTTCCTTACTGTACATTAGTTTTCTATATCCAGTTGTTATGTATTGGCCAATTGTATTAGTCTTGCTGATCATTCCACTGTTGAAGAGTGGCTAATGCCAAAATCTTTTGTTGGTTTGCTTACTTTGTCCATCTAATTTCAGTTATGAATTGTAATTTTTTAATAAAAAATATGTGTTTTTACTAATCTACCAGTGAATTATTTTCAAATTAAGAGATTGAATTTAAATCAATAAATTGAACCTTGAAATCAAACTCAATTTCTGTGGCCAAATCCTGAAATAAGTTTTGTGTTGTGGAATAGAAGAGTATTTATGCATTCTCATGGTATTCCTACTTGTTTTACCAGTAATATACTTAATTTAAGATTTTCTGACCAAGTAAGATAAGATAGACACATTCATGTTGAATTTAAGACTATACTATAGGCACAAAGGTAAGAAACTAGTGACTAATTCTTGTAACAAGATCATTAATCGTACATTTCCTGATATAAGATTGTAAATCTTGGTAAGAAGACAAACATTTGCAGTGTAGGATACACATTTAAAGATTTTGAGTTCTTCGTCAAAAGTGCACAGTCTTGCAAAGCACTATCCCCATAGTTTTCACTGACAGAAAAAAATATGTGACCTACCTTGGCCAAATTGTGAGCGTATGTTGTGCCCTGACAAATGTGTCTGAACTGTGGTACCCATTCAGTGACAATGATACAATAATCCCAACTGCATATATGGCGGGTTTGATATGACTAACCTATGTTTCATTGCTCTGATTGGTTGCAGGTCTGGCATTTTTGTCTGTACTTGATAACAGCCCTGGAAATCAATGATATTCAGATACTTTTTGCTAATTATACGAAGAGAATAACAGTTAAAAATATTATTCATGAAAATAAACTACAGTATCAGCTACAGATTAGCAGTCTAGCCACTGAGGTTTTTTGGAAATTGATTACTTTTCTGCAGCTGGGGCATATCCACTGTTTAGGAACTGAGAATTAGCCTTAGCATCACCCAGGTGGGTGCTACACATTGGTTGTGATGTGTGCACCCCTTCTCCCTCTCCCCCAGCACTTTGAGCATATCTTACACGGAAAAGCACTCTAAATGCAATATATTGTCATCAGAAACAGATACCTAAGCCCATTAGTTTGGTTTTAACGTTACATAAGGCAACAATAACCCTTCCAGTGAGGATACAGCATTCTTTAGCTGGCAGTTTCCACAGCTGAAGGGTCGTTACGATGCCAGACTGTCCATTTGTAGCCTCGTAGACCCGTAGACCTTTGTATGCTCTTAGGGAGTCCCCTGTGTAGGACAATGGGAAGTTGATCAAATGTGACAACGTGGCGGTCAGAGTAATGAATTTTTGTTGCCGAACAACGCCACCAGGGGAATTTCACCCCAGGAAATAATCTCAAATCTTTATAAAGGGAAGCTAAAGGCTACACAGGCTCAAAATCACAACGGGGCAAGAGACAGTGTTCACAATACAAATTTATTAAACAAAAAGTCCCATATTTGCTGTCTATGGCACTTAATGTTAGATAAAGAGACCAAAGGGGAGGGGGAATGGACTGAGCTGGGCTACCTCGGCGACCCGAAACCAATGAGGGAGGAAGAAACTAAGATGACACCCATGACACTGCACACACAAACTGAACCATGTTTCCCTTCAAAGGGGATCTCACAAGCAACAGAAGTGAGTGAAAATGTTTTATTTTCAGTTTAGTTTATGCCCATGTGCAGTCAATTACATCTCTTCGTTTACATCACTGTCACTGAAAGGGTACCACAGATTCGACACATTTGTCAGGGCACAACATACGCTCACAAACTTGAAACGTGAAAAACCGCCACCAGGGTCGCCACCCAGAGCCCACAGCGAGAAAAGGAACAGTAAAATGTATCTTACTACTACAACACACTCAAACAACAAAGTAAATAACAACGTAACTTTACGATACAATATAACAGACAAGAGTCTGCAAAAGAAATCAAATGGAATTAAACCAATGAGCTAAATAACTAAGTAATTAGATCGATAAATCAACAAAAGCCGCGGCAAAGAATGCTAAAACAGCCGCATCGACAGCTTTATTCCGACAGCAGAACCAGGTAATATAAAAAAAAAAAAGACATTAGAGCCAGAACAATCTATCGAGCCAAAACAGCAGCGCCGTCTAGCGAGCCGTGGCGGTGAATTAAACTCTGAATGAACCTCACCGGCGCAGCGTCACAGGAGGCCAAGGAGCGGAATTACTCCCCGACTTCTGCCTGGTCCACACACTGGGATGCACAAATCCACTCAAGGGGGCTTTTCGCGGGGCAGCCCGGTCCCAACGGCAACAGTAATCTGCAACCTGCAGCAGGGAATCGACTGTGTCACTGCTGTGCAATATGGCACGCAAAGCAGGAGGGAGAACGGCGGTGCGCATCCCTGCACACTGAAAGAGGAGCGTGCGCCAACAAGCCAAACAGCGCAAATAGTTAAATATGTCCAGTTATTGCAGGTCCTTTTCCGGGCAGATACTGCTAAAAACTGTGAGAACCGTGTTTCTGAAACCTTAAGAGCTGCAACCCCCAAAATACTGTAATTACCTCACTGTGAAGACCAATAAGCAACTCCCAGTACTCCCAGTACTCCCATTGGAGTACCAACCTGCTTCTGCTGGATACCTTTCACTGGCAGTTCCTCGGTCACTTATATACTGTGCATACAATCTACCAGACTGGATATATGATAAGAGGGAAGGATGGTGCACAAATAATCCTGGTCAGGGTTTCTCAGTCTGTAACACACAGGAAGCAACAAAATCCCTGCTATTATGTCATCTGTTGTCACACAAACAGAAAAAGAAAGTGTTTGGCATGAGAAACTTCCACTTTAGGGATATTTTAAAGCTCTTGTTTGATGTATAGGTCTGACAAGTTCAAATTATGAACTATGAATGCTTAAAAAATGCTCTCTTTTCTTTTAGTGATTTTATACGACTGACATAAACAAGCAATGCATCAATGAAAAAAGACCATTTTTAGATAAATATTAAAATCACTTTTAATATTTTCAAGTTTTACACCTTTTCAAGTCCCCTGATCATACATAATATCATATTTAGTGAAAACATTTACACTCCCAACAAGATTCCTCTTGACTGAGATTACCACACAACTTCTGCTAGTGCCACTCTCAAGCTAAACCTTTGACGACTGCTGAACATATCTCTGCATGTAATGGGAAGAGGTAACTTTGTAGATTATATGAATGCTATCCAAGGAAATGTTGGTGTCCTAATAGTTTTCACATTGCTTTGAAATTTGGGAAGTCTGTTCTTACAAAGACTAATCAAGACTGATTCTACCACATGGTCAAACCTTGCTCACAAACTCATCAAAGATCTAAAGAAATAAACATTGCCACTTACTGAGAAAGTTACATCAGCCAGGCTGAGAGAGAGAGGATAAGACAATGTGCCTCATTTTTAATTTGCATCCATTTCCAGTGTTACAACAGCTGGGCTTCTTATTGGTTTTAAGCGATGATATCACTTCACCCCAATACTGTCTTCGCTCTCTTGGCTCCCTGTCTATTTAAACATTGATTCGAAGATTTTACCGATCAATTTCAGCTTTTAATAATTTGCAATCAGGCTCCAAGTTGCATAGCAAATTTATTTCCCCTGTGTGAACCAATGCATAACATTATATCCTCAGTTGGGGCCTCCCTGGCCATTCCAGGGCCCCTTCAACAGTGCAGTGACTTGCTCAAAGAGCTAAAACAGAGCCATTGACTTCTTTTAAGTCAGTTCTTGAAGAGCTACACAATTTTACAAAATTGCTTTTTCTTTTACTGCTATCTTGTTGATTATTACAATGATGCTTTATGTCTTTATTGTTTTATTATATAATTGTAGGTTTTTTTTTTAAATTCGGTAGCACCTTTTTATTGCCCTTATTGTGTTTGTATTGTAGATCTTAGCATACGTTAATATAATCGTTGTCACTTGGGTCATGTCTCGCACCACATAGTCCATCATTATCACTCAAGAAAATGAGGCAATATGTAACTGAGATCGCTGGGCATCTTTTTAAGGCTTCATTTCACATTAAGAATTTAAAAAAAATAATGCCAATTAAACAGAAAATTTGTCTAAAGTCTTTTGACTTTATAGTCAGCATTGATTGGATTCAGTGCACTTCGTCTGCAGTAGTGACAGACAGCTGTTTTCAGACAAAGAAAGACGGCTTTTACAGTACATATATTATATATACTATTAAATACAGATACAGACATTTAATTTCCCAGCAAATTTGCAAAAAATGACATTTACATTTTCCTCAGACGTTTTGGCCCATTTCATCATGTGTATCAACTTACTACTAGCATGGCTGCAGACTCTCTGACTTGTGACTGAATATACACACCATTCTCTCTCTGTCTCTTTCCATCTTATATTTACATGTGAGTTTATGTGTATGTGTGTGTGTGTGTAGGGGGTTTGGGGGGGTTAATGGTACTGGATCCAACAAGAAAATCCCATCCTCATCAACTTTTAAATTGGATTTCCCTTCTGCCTTACTCTATTGTTTTTGTAGCAACATTTCAATTAGACATACATGGACAGAAATAGATGGTGCTCAGAGCTCAAAGGAATTACATTCCTCCACATAGGCTTGGACACAAAGACTTCAAAGAGCCATCTGAGCCAGCTTGGATACTAATTAATGATTTTTTGCTTTTAGCTGACAAAGAATCGGGCATAAGTAAACTGGCACACACAAGCATAAATATATATAAATAAATAAGCCATTGCACATGCACTAACACATAAACATATGCACAAACTGGTGGATGCAAAGGGTTTAGCAAATTGGTGAGTTTTGAAAAATAAAAAATAAAAAAATAGTGACTTCTTATAAAATTAGTCCACATAGAAGGAAATGAACATGAAGCTGTTGGTAGATTGAAGAAAAATGAAAGAGACTTGTTTGAAACCTCAAGATTCAATTTTGTGAGGTTCTTTTATGCATTTTGTGAATAATACTGCTGTAATCCTGATTTCAAGATCAGGTATTCTTGACAACTGTGTGATTAATGAACATTTGACATGACAGCGTAACAGGAGAAGTATTAATGATTTGGTGTATGTATCAAACAGAGGCTGATTAAAGTAAAAGTTTAAAAGAAATTATAGCAACTACTTAATTAACCATGGACATCTTGAAATAATATTTGAACATAGCATAGCAATGTGCAGAAGTAATATGAAGTGTTTAATGGTTAAAATTTAAGTATATAGTTTCTAAGTCATTGTCTTCAAGCACCTTGGAACATGCATGTAACTCATGAGCGCTGTGACAACCATGTGGGAGACCGAGAACTCATACACATAGATAGTTGTTTTGTATGATCTCTTCTAGATCTGTATCTGAAAGCTTCTCACAGATTATCAATTGCAACCTCTAAATGGAGCATTCATTATATAAGAAAGTAAATGGACAGTTTTTTATACATCTGCCTTTGGATCGTGGGCCCAGTGTACTTCGGCTGCACCACTCTGCTCTCAGATGGTAACTAATGATTAAAACCAGTTAGGCCTTTAATCTCTTATTCAGCATGACAAATCAATCCTTGGTACACTGAAAAAAGTAAAACAAAGCTGTCATTTAATATGTTTTTTCTCATTCCAATAGTTGAAAACAATTGCTTTGCTTATTTAAACTAAAATTTCTAATTTATGTTTATGGTTGTATCGATTTTTGTAACTTTACTCTAATGTAAAGTGACATCGGGGCACCAAACAGATTTTTTTTAATCAAAGAACTTTTATTAGATTGTTTATTGTTTCCGCATGCGCATTCTTTAAAACTTTTGGCGGCCATTTCATTTATGCCTCAAACAAGCGAGTGACGTTGACGCTGGTAAGGAAAGAACTAGAAAATTCCTTGGCAGAAATTTCGAGTGACTCGGGGGGCTGCTGCCAGGACGGGGACGTCGACTTGACCACTCAGACCGTGATGTTAGGAATTGACGAAGCCCTTTGTATAAGAGGCAAAGCTTCTTTGACAAAAACGCAAGTCCTGAGCTCAGTTGCTTTCCATTCCACTGTCCACTGTTGGACGGATATTACTTCGATCTGTTTGAATGAAAATATACACAGACAGACATATGTCTTTAGACACACAACTATTTATTTGAAACATACACGCTGTGACACTATTGTAAAAACTGACCAATGCTATCTATCTGTTGTGTGTCTGTATATTTGTCTTTGTGCATGTGTATATTTGTTGCTGTATTGCTATAAATTTGTATGAGTGCATCTGTATATCAGTCTCTGTGTGTGTTCTGCAGGTTAACAAAATTGTCAGTAGTAACAGTTGATCAGCAGCTCTCATATCAGAGGAGTCTGATGACATCATTGATTTGTAAGAGTTAGAGAAGAAATCCTTCAAACTGATGGCCATAGTCATAGTGTTCATCAGCTGTGTCTTTGTCTGTTTGTTTTTTTTTTGTGTGTGTCTGCATGTGTTTATGTGTATGTATGTATGTCTGAATATATGTTTCTCTATGTATGTATGTATGTGCTTATGTATAGGGCTGTCTGTGTGTATATTTGTATCTTTGTCTGTGTGTCTATATATATGTGTGTGTGTGCGTCTGTATATCAGTCTGTGTGTGTGTTGTGCAGGCTAACACAAATGTCAGTAGTAACGGTTGATCAGCTGCTCTCATATCAGAGGAGTCTGGAATGAGTACATTGATTTATCCGAGTGGGAGAAGAAATCCTTCAAACTGACGGCCGTAGTCATAGTGTTCGTCAGCTGTGTGTTTGTGTCTCTGATTTTTTTGTGTGTTTCTGTATATATTTGTTTGTCTGTGTCTCGCTCTGTGTGTGTGTATGTCTTTGTATGTCTGTATGTGTGTTTCTGTATGTATGTGCCTATGTATAGGGCTGTAAGTCTGAATATTTGTGTCTCTTTGTATGTGCCTGGCTGCCTGTTTGGGTCCCCGTCTGTCTATAAGTGTGTGTATGTGTATGCGTATGTCTGTATATGCGTGTCTGTATGCGTCCTTATATCAGTCTCTGTGTGTTGTGCAATCTAACACAAATGTCAGTATTCACTGTTGATCAGCTGCTCTCATATCAGAAGAGTCAGAGATGAGTACATGGATTTGTCTGTTGGAGAAGAATTCCTTCAAACTGATGGCCATAGTCAGTGTTCATCAGCTGTGTGTTTGTGTGTCTGTTTCTGTGTGTGTGTGTGCATGTGTTTATGTGTGTGCGTCAGCTGTTTGTGTATCTCTTTGGGTTTGTCTGTGTCTGTTTTGTGTCTGTGTATGTGTTTCTGTATGTATAATTGTTCCTATGAACAGAGCTGTATATGACTGTCTTTTTGTGTATTTGTGTCTGTTTGTGTGTGTGTGTGTGTGTGTGTGTGCGCGCGTTTGTATATTTGTCTGTGTCTTTGTGTGGCTGTATGTGTGCTCCACTGTCTCTGTGTGTGAGTGTCTGTGACTTTGTGTGCATGTCTGTATTTGTATTTTGTGTCTGTCTCTTGTCTCTTGGCTGTGTTTTTGTGTGCTTGTCTCTCTGGATACGGTTGTGTATGTCTGTATTTGTGTTTATATATATATATATATATATATATATATATAGGGTTGTCTGTCTCTCTATTTGTGTCTCTTTGTGTCTGGCTGTGTTGTTGTGTGCCCATCCGTCTTTATGTGTGTGTATGTCTGCATATGCGTGTGAGTGTGTCTGTATATCAGTCCAACACAAATGTCAGTAGTAACAGCTGATCAGCAGTCTGTTGACATCATTGACTGCAGCTGTCTGTGTGTCTGAGCTTGGATTGCGTCATCCTTCTCAGAAAGCCCATTAGAAAACAGGTATATTTCTGTCGGACGAGCCTCTCACTCTGAGGAAATTTGTGACGAAACGGTAACTCCTATCAGAAAACCGAGCAGACGCTGAGCGCCACAACAAGTGTCTGAAGCTATGTGTGTATTTTGGTGTTTCTAGGATATGGACACGGGAGCGATTTAAAAACACATGAAAATGTGAACTCCTCTCCTTCCGGCCAGAGAAAAATACATGGGGAGTAATAGGAGAGAGGAGGGGTGAGTATGTCAGTTCAAACAGTTCAAATTTGGTTTGTCTGACTGTTAAAGTAAAGACATTTTTCAAGAAAGGACAAGAATCTCTACAACTTTGGGGAAAATGACGTGCATACCTTAAACTATGTGCCTGTGAGGGCGATTTACAAATAATTTTTATTTATTATTGTTGTTAGTTATTGTTGCTATTGTGTGCGTGTGTGAGCACTGAAACTTTCTGCCATGAGTTGCTAAAAACAGCTGCGCTAGGGAGAGTTAACGTTTTACAGCGACTAACGCGGACGTTTTGTCGTGCAGAGACAGCTGCTAGCTCTGAGAGCCTCCCCTCACTGTCCTTGTATTTTTCCTCAGTCATCCATGCTTGTGGAAATGTAGAAACTGTGACCGTTCATATTCAAGAAGATCTGAACTTCTAAGACATTATAAACTTGATCATCAACATTATGGGCAGATTTTAAGAACATTGGGACACATTTGAAAAATCATGAATCTATCAATTGCATGTTTGCTGATTGTTCATACAAAACAAATCTTTATGGTGCTTTCAGAACTCACAAATGGAGGAAACATACCCCTCACATAATTCACAATTTTAAGCCTGGAATTGTTGGTGGACCTGTTGATAATCCAGTTGAAATCAGGTGTCAGATGGGAAATCTCTTTATTCACATCAGCCCTGCCAACAACATAGTCAGAGACAGACCCACCAGAAAAACATGTGACATGCTTCTTATACCTAGGAAAGGTTATGTGTGTGTGTTGTGTAGATAACCCTTATCTTGAACTTCAGCCATAGTGATTGTGCAGCTCTGTGTGTGTATGTGTGGTGTAGTTCTCTGTCCTGGCACCCAGATGTCTTCTACTTATTGTTTTGACTTGTCAGGCGCCAGAGCAGGTCCTGATGACCTGACTCTCATATTGACGCATGAACAGAGACAAGGCCTCTGGACCTTGTCTTTCCCCTACACTGGTCATCCTGAGTGAAGACAGCAGCGTAAGAATGGCGCTACGCAAGGGGATTCCCAAATCACTGGAAGAGCTTATCGATGAGGTCAAGAATGCAAGTGGCTTAGACATGCAACACATAAGGTTGCAGTACAAGGACACAGATTTTGGGAACATATTTGTGAATCTGACTTCTGCAACTGTAATTAAGGATCTTACAATTCTTAAAGTAATCCAGTTAGACCCTGAGTCCACAACTTTTGTCTTGTACCCAGTTGATCCTTTTAGTTGGACTGGATAGTCATGACTCCTCAGTGTCTGCACATACAGATGACACAATACTGCTGAGCAGCCCTTCCTCAGACTGTCTGCAGACTCGCTTCTTCTAAGACACAGAATGTCAACTATGGAGGGGAAATGCAGAGTACGCAAGAAGCCAAACTAGACTGACACCTAGCTCAAAAATGCTGTTAGATATACTGGAGAAATTAGCTGAAAGTATCTACGCATACTCACCATTCCCTGAAGATTCTGACTTCAGTGATGTTGCAGAGTGTTACAGCCATCACTTTGCCCACTTGTGTGTGAGAATGTTTTTCAGTTGCCAAGTTGCCTGCCCACATGGCTCTACCCTCCTCGCTCCGAGTGGTGCGACCTCCAGGCATCTGATAGCTCCACCTTCATCACCACCTGGATTCCTGATTGGCTCGGCCTGTCTGCAGACTGGCCAATCCCAGCCGCCCCAATCAGGACAAACTGTTTTAAACCCCCTGCCAGCTTGTTAGTCTGGGTGGCTGATTGTGTGACAGCTTGCCCCTTTGGTTGTGGTTCATAAAAACCAACTTAGCAGACTTCTTTATAGCTTGTGTGGATGGTGGTAAACTTTATATTTGATGAAACCTTGGAAGTAGAGGCCATGTTTAGTTTTAGTCTGTTCTGCTGATTGTTTCCATTGTACCCATTGGGCTTATTTTGCACCATAGGGCTAGGGGTACTGTTTTTGTGTAGTTTGGTTTTTAGCTAACTTTAGCTAACTTAGCTAACTTTAGCCAGTCTTTGTTTTCCGTTTACATTGAAATTAGTCCTAATGGTATGGTATATCTCTTAGAGAGTCCTCTTTTGGTTATATTGTGTTTTTGATTTAAAGCAGCACCCACCGGCCCATTCCTTAGTTTATCTTTTGTTTGCCTGTTAACCAGTTTCCAATTTGACTTACAATAAACAGCATCATACCCACTAACACCTGGGTTCTTTGTGTTGCTTCCCTTTCCCCTGAGAGCTGGGATGTAACACCAAGGCACTGACAAGGAAGCACCCCTTCCTGAGAGAACCAGGGTCTTACAATGAGAGCTATCGATGGAAACGCAGGATGAAGATAAAAATGGCAAACTACCTGACCCAACCTAAGACCCATTTGTTATTCAGACATCACTCGCTCATTCATGTAAGAACAGGAACAACCCAAAAAAAAAAAAAAATATTTGAGAGGTGAGGTACTTCATATATTTATTAATGTTATTAATTAGACATTCATAAAAGCTGGTCTTCATGTGGTTTTATCAAACCTATAGCTCTTTTGTGTTCATTGATGGAACACAACTCCTGAACGAGGTGCCCTCAGTTGCGACAGCTGTTGCCATGTTCTTCGGGCTTACATACACACTCAACCTAAAATATCCGAAAAATCTGCAGTACAACCTTGAATTTGTGCAAAAAGTCCTGATGGAGCTTGGTGGAAGAAAGATGTCCCCAAAGGTTCATAGACTGAGCACCCAGCTTTACAGCCCAGAGTAGGTACTGACTCCCCTGTTTTTATTTTCCCATTGGTGAGAAAATGTTATAGTGTTTCTACAACCAAGACTTTGTACCCTTTTATATGGGGTTGGTGTTCGGAGTTTGCACTTGCATGACTGCATTTCCACTGCAGTATTGACAAAAGTATCTGCCTAAATTATCATAGGCACGAGTAGGCAGTGTGGGGGCCAGGAGCTACCTCACACATGTTTGCAAGTTATGGAACTGAGGAGATTGTCACAAATCATCTGATAACCCTTTTTTATTTGAAGGAATCATTCATCTCTGACTGTTTTATTTTACAGCATTTTCTGTTTCAATTTGTAATTTATTTTGGTCACTGATTATTCTGTTCAGCGAGAACAAAATGTGCCCATATACATAGTGTGTTAACTTGAAAAGCGCTTTGTATTTGAGTAAAAAAACAACCTATATTTTGGTTGAAGGGCTGTTCATCTTAATACATAAAAAAAAAAAAAAAAAGTATAAAGATGATTTTTTTTATTTGAGGCAATTTAAAAAAAGTAGTTCTTGGTCCCACATTTAAAAGTGGTTTACATGAAGTTAAAATATTCAGGTTTAATAAAGTGGATTATTTACATTAAATAATTAAGCCAATTTATTTTAATTTAGGAAAACTTGAAATAATTAGTTTGCTTCACCTTCAGAAATGGTTTAGATGATAAATATTTCAGGTCAAACTAAATGAATTATTTACATTGCGTCAAGGTTAAAATATTACGTGTGACAGATTACTTCAATTTTTCAAAGTTGAGCCAATGTTTAATTTTTTTCAGTGTATGAAATGCAAAGCACTGCTGTAATAACCACATGGGAGACCTAGAATCCATAACCTGTTCCACTAAATCTACATGGGACTGGCATCGCCTTCAAGTGTTCCTGGATGGATCCAGAGGAACCACAGCCAGCGCAAAATTCTCAAATGTTAAACAATATTTAATTATTTGGAAAAAAGACCAGGCAGAATGTCAGAAATAGGATAGTGCAAATGAGCATGGGCTGCACTCACTTTAACATGCAGCACAGGAATACAATGAATGACACAGTTCACATTGAGTAAGCATATTTTGATAACTTGTAGTCCGAACCCAAGTTAGAATTCCAACCTGTAATGTTCACATCTGGCTCAAAAAAAAAAAAAAAAAAAAGACAGGTAACAACCAAAACACAATGTGGTACATTACAGCCATGCTGTGTAAGAAAGGACTGTTTCTCTCATTGACAACATTATGCAACACACTTGGAATACAAAGGCGCTGTGTGAGCAACAAAACTAAGACAAGGGAAAGAACATATACACGAGGTATATAAAAATTATTTTTCTAATTTGACAATGTTCCCAGCTATCCTATAATACATATAGGATAGCTATAATACACCCAAAATTATTGTGCAAGAAGTCTGCCTAGTGTCTCAAATATCATGGTCATAGCTCTTAAACAGATTCAGACAAATTGATTTATTACCTGTAGTAATAATCAACCAGGGGATGTAGCTCAGTGGCAGGGTGCATGTATGTGGCTGCAGGTTCAATCCCTAGCATCTCCATTTTTAATGAAACTCAGAAGGCAGTTATGTCCTGTACCTTCTGGTCATGCTAAACACAGCTGCAAGTAAAGAGTAATATTTATGATCCTCCAATGGCAAAATAATTTAACAACCCTCAACCTCAAAGACAGGACTTGCAACAAGCGTGCAATAAAGGAAAAAAAGAAACACATAACAGTACTTATGAGTTAGTTCATTGTTAAGAATGTAATCTTGTCACCTTTGGAAAAAACACCAACTAGCCCTTTGGACCACTGGGTGACCTGCACAACACAACAGTGCTGTCTCCAGATATTTCTTCATGGGACTGAGGTACACAAGAGGTACAATTTCACTAATCCTATTATAACGTATATAGGATAGTAGAAAATTATAGTAGAGACATAAGGAATCACCTGCTGGTACACTTTCTTATGGTTTCTTGTGTTCCCTTTTATGTTACTATGTGATGTGCATAGAGTAATAATGGCACAGGGAACATTTGAGTGTCAGATCAGTCCTGTTTTATTTTATAATGTATCTGCTAGCTGATTCTTGCTTTTTAAAAATCAGCTATTTATCCTTTTCATTAAAAAGACAAATATATTTCCTAACCCCTTTAAATCGAGGGTGCTGCACTTCAAATTACTAGAGGTTCACCACTGTTTGCTCAATAAGAGAAATTCTAGCAATTTGTGAAAGCTGAGACGTCAAGTCAAATCAAATCAGGGTTATTTATATAGCACCAAATAATAACAGTTACATCAAGGCACTTTACATATAGAGCAGGTCTAGACAAAACTCTTTATAAAACTACTTAAAGAGACCCAACAGATCCCCTGATGAGCAAGCACTTGGTGACAGTGGCAAGGAAAAGCTTCCTTTAAGAGGCAGAAACCTCGGGCAGAACCAGGCTCGGGGGGGGGCGACTATCTGGCTCGACCGGTTGGGTTGAGAGTGGCAGAGAGAGAGAGAGAGTAGGGAAAGAATGAGAGTAGGAGGAGGGGATATATACTGGAAGAGACAGAGACTTCAGGAAAACATGGTTAGTACATAGTTACACATGTTTAGAACTGGGAGAAGCAGGGACTTCGGAGAAACATGGTGACTGATATGTTGGTGCATGCAAGGGGAGGGAAAGATGCTCAGTCCTTCCCACAGCAGTCGAAGCCTACAGCAGCATAGATAAATCGTAGATGGACTTTAACTTTTTAACTAAAAGCTCTGTCATACAGAAAGGTTTTAAGCTTGTGGGGGATTCCTCGGAGAACTCCGGTTTTCTACTAAAGACATCATGTTTGGCTTAACTGGTGACTCTAAATTGTCCATAGGTCTGTGTGTGAGTGTGAGTGGTTGTTGGTCTCTGTCTGTCTTTGTGTGTTGGCCCTGTGATGGACTGGCGACCTGTCCACGGTGTACCCCGCCCTTCACCCAGAACGTTGGCTGGGATTGGCTCCAGCACGCCCCATAATCCAGAAATGGGTTAGGCTTCCAAGCTCATTCACTTTGGCCAAGAAGCATTGTTACAACAAAGAAATAATCTACCTATCACAAATTTCTTTGCTTTATGTGCTAAGTTTATTTATTATTTAATAGGTTATTGTTGCATTATCTTTATTATTATTACATTACTTACACTATTTACATTAATTTTCTACTGCTTTTGCATGTCTTTGGGCGGTGGGAGGAAACCGGAGCACCCGGAGGAAACCCACGCAATCATGGGGAGATCATGCTACATTATTTACATGTTGTTGTTTTTTTTAAATCGACTCCTCATGTACATATTTTTGAGTCAATGAGGGGTTGGAGGTTGATGTGGATGTGAGTGCAGATGTTGGCTGATGAATGATTGGGAGGTCAGTAGCAGACTGTGGGACGTGAAGGCCGGAGCTTGTTGGGAGGGTGCGGATGGAAAGGTGGAAGGTGGTATGAAGGTGGATTTGGGCGGTTCTGGAGATGGAAAGCTGGGGGGGCAAAACAAGGATTTGCTACTTTGGAGGAAGGAATTGGTGGAAGGAAACTGGCCCTCTTACCCACCATGCCGTGCTGCAGGCCATTGCGTTGCTGCTGCTGCAGTTTGATAATACTTGTCTGCTCGATGGTGAACTGTGGCAGATTCCGCTGATAATTTGAACTGTAACAGTTCTGCATCGCCTCCTGCTTTGCTCTTCTGGCAGCTAAAAGAGGTTTGGTGTTTCTGTGCTCCTTAGCTGCCCTCTGAAGCTCAGACTGAACACAGCGCTGGAACTGCCTCTCCCTCTCTGCGGCCTGTTTTGCCATCTCCCTCTCGAATTTCTCTTCTTCCCTTTTCTTCTGCTCGGCCTGGGCACGTTTCTCAGCTGCCTGGATCATATTGAAGTTATTACACTTCATGCGTTCTTCACGGATCCTTTGAGCCTTGTTTCTTTCTTGTTCTCTGAACAAGATGTCAGACCTTTTCTGGGCCTGAAGCCACTCCAGGTGGCTCTTCCTCTCTGCCTCCTCTTTCTGCTTCTTCTCCTGGATGGTCTGTTCTCTGTGAGCAGCAATAGATCTGAGGGCAGAAGTCCTCTTCTCCTCCTTTTCTTTACGCTGCTTTTCCACTTTAGCTTCTTCCTCAGCCACTTCTCTGGGGACCTTTGCCTCCTCTCTTTGAACTCTAGCAGCCTGCTCACTCTTCATGAGTGCCAATTTTTCACTCAAAATTTTTGTTGGTAATATTCGTTGAGTTAATTTTGCTGCC
Organism: Echeneis naucrates; assembly: GCF_900963305.1. Lineage (NCBI taxonomy): Eukaryota > Metazoa > Chordata > Actinopteri > Carangiformes > Echeneidae > Echeneis > Echeneis naucrates. The sequence goes on from NC_042520.1 coordinate 23,152,652, forward strand.
TGGGCATTTTTCCTGAGCTCCAGTCTGTTTTTCAATTCAGACTCAGCACGTTCAGTTTCTTTGTCCTGCAAAGACAGCTGATGTGCCTCCCTGTCCCTCTTCTCTTTTGCTGCAGCGATATCCTCCAGCTGGTGTTTTAACAGACTCTTCCTGGACTCTTCTTTTTTTTCAGCCTCCATTTTCTTCTGTGCTGCATACCTTCTGCTGAGGAGTCTCAGCCTTTCCCCCTCTTGTCTGTCTTGGAGTCTGTTTAGTCTCTCTTGTTGTCGTTTTTCCTCTATCTGTCTGAGCTGATCCTGAACTACAGAGAGCTTTTGAAGACGTCTCTTCTTAGCGCTCTCCTGTTCTTCCTTGAGAGCTAGTTCCCATCTGTATTTCATTTCTGCCTCAGACTGACAAATTTTTTGATCTTCCAATCGCTGTTGATTTTTGCGAAAGGCAATCAATCTCTCGTTCTCTTGTTGGACTTTTGTCAGCTCGACTGCGCGATCCAATTTTCTGACTCGGTTGTACTCAAACAGTCTTTCTTGAAGAGGTGGAAAACGTCTCTGATAGGCCATTTCACAAACTTTGTCCAAAATGTTCTGTTGAAAAATGTTGCTTTTGTTGAGTGTCACCTGAGTTTCTGCTGAGTGTCTCCTGTGCAAGTTTGTGTCTATTCTGTGTGTCTGCTGCTGTATATATAAAAATCTGCTGGCTTTGATGTGGAACATCTAAGGCAGCAGGTTTTGAGCCAGTGATGTCACATTCTTTACCTGTGACATCACTGTCTCCATGGTTTCCCATCATGTTTCCTTTTGAAACATCAGAGCTGCTGAGTCATCAGGAGGGAAAACAATATAATCAAGAGTGTGGTTACCATAGCAACAGTGTGTGGTCATCAACATATATATTGTTTATACACAATGGAAGATTACACATACAATCTTGACTTCATAGAATGTGCCTCCCAGATAAATGATACCCAACTATAGCGCTCCAGGAGTTGACGTCACACTATTCCAGAATGCAGCGTAATTTACTCTGCCTCCATTTTGGCAGTAAAAAAAGTTTCCGGCGGTTTTAGGCTCTCTGAAACTGTCATCACAGTTGACAGTTGTTGTGCACCAGGGTGCACAAATAGCAGTGCTAAAAACAAAGGTAAATCATTTTACTGCATCCCTAATGATCCAGAGAGAAGAAATAAGTGGCTCAGTGCGATTTAAAAGAGAATAGGACAAAACGAACCGAAAGATGGGACCCTCCAGCCAATGGATTTTGTGACCACTTCACATCAGCTAAGTTCTTAAATTGTGGCTGCTTAGGCTGCTCTGCTATTGACTGTGTAATATCTATGATGAAATGAGGCCAACTGCACTATTCTGATATAAAATTATTATTATTCATTCATCTTCTAATGCTTATTTCTTGGTTTCTTGATCAGGTCCACCCTGGACAGGTTGCTAGTCCATCACAGGACCAACATACAGACACACACACACACATGGAGACTAACAACCTTTTTGTACAGTGGGAGGAAACTGATGACCCAGAGGAAACCCACACAGACACAGGAAGAACATGCAAATGCTGCACAGAAAGGCCGCAGGCCAGGAACCAAACCTATGAGTTTCTTATTGTGGGGCAACAGCACTAACCACTATGCCACTGTGCAATCATTATTATTATTATTATTATTATTATTGTTGTTGTTGTTATTGTCATCATCATCATCATCATCAATATTATAGCCCTGCTCTACAGTAATTACACATTTTTGCTGTAATAATGCACTATGGACAATGTTATTCTGACTAATGAAACTCAAGCATCAGTAAACATGAATAGGAAAGTTTTAACTGATTATGTCATGACTTGTAACTTATTTGCAACACTGTAACCTGATATTCATTCAGATGACATTACTATCTAGCCATGCCATCCATTTTATTATCAGGGCCATGCAGTCATAACTTCTCCTATTGGTCCAGGAACAAGGCAAACATCTGCTGAGCCTGCATGTCCTTGGCATGCCCTTCTTCCATATGCATTTACTCTACTTGTCCTTAAGAAGGACAAGGTTTGTGGTCAAGCTAGGAATGTGATTTTCTAAGTATGTCCCAACATTACTTCCATCCCACTGATAAATTGTCAAAGACAATCAAGTCCTGAAATTTAAGTATGACGAATCAACAAATTGTGAAATATGCCTCTTGTTTTTTTCTTTTTTTTTGAACCCTTCCTCACTAGTTTGTCTTTCCTTTTGATCTTAATTTCTTCTTTGTATTGCATTTTGCTTGTATATTTATGACCCATCCATTTAAGGTGAGAAAATCAAGCATGAGCAGCACTCTTGCTAGACTATGACATTAAGTATAACAAACAAAACTGAAGGCTGTAAACCATGAGTACATAATGGTGGTAGGTTTTTTTTTTTTTTTGAGTCAATTTACCAATACTTTCTTTGTTCTCCCTCTCCACCTCCTTCATCCTTTTCGCGATTGCAGAGTAAAAAGGCCTCAACTGGCAAGTTCTGTTTTTCTCTCAGATATTGGCTTGTTATTTAATCATGTCTGTGAGTTCTATCCATTGAGTTTTCTCCCAGTATTACAATGCAAATTGCCAAAGCAGTAAACAAAATGTAAATTGTATGCATTAGTTTTTTTTTTTTGTTGTTTTTTTTTCGGGGGGGTTGTCGGAGTAGCGATGCAAGGAGGAGGTGTGCAAAGGAGATTAAGCTGGATACAAAATGTCATTTGACTGAGTAGAATGGCTGAAGAGGGGGAAATGAAAAGTAAAAGTGAAAGAAAAACAGTGCTGACGTACAGGGATCAACTTTTCTCAGGGTGAACGTCACCTCGCTCATGTCAATGGGAGGGCCATGCACATGAACTAAATTTATAGAGTTATTTTCTAGTCTTAACAACCACAGGAAATGTATTTCAAACCAATTCATATGCATTTATATTGACCACACACACACTGAGGATAATCAACATATTGCCCAAGTACCCTGCAACACAATTAGACAGGAGGAGTGTCGAGCAATTTAGCATAAGAGCCATTTTACATTGACCAATTCAAAATAATCACCATTCAGAAGATTGATTTTACGTCAATACAATCAATATTAGTTCTCTCTTCAATTTCAGGACATAGTCTGTATATTAAACTTGTGTCCAGAAGTGAGATCAATGCTAAAGAACCTTAAATCTGCATTTTATCTAGTGACCATCAGGGTGTCACGCCACGGGTTGTAAAAAGAAGTCAGATTGAAACGAAGTTTGTGTGAAAATGGCCTGACTTCTCACCTGATAAGCCAAACCGAATCAAAGGGAAGATTGTGGCTGTATTATCAAGACATTGAACAGCTGTGTTGCAATACAATTGCGCTTTCAACTATGCAGGCAGAGATATACAATCAATTGCAACTGATCCACCCCACTGAGTTAGTTACTAGCAGCACATCAGTCTTGATTATATAAAGAAATCTAGAACCATTAATGTAAGTTGAATGTCTATGGACAGTGGAGAGAAGACAAAGCACCTGTGGGTAGTGATGTTATGCTCAAAGCAGATGTGTCGAAACAGTATAGATCTTTTGAAGCATAAGTATCACAGCAAGATGTGTCAATGCCTCGCTTCAACACGCGAAAAATCATGTGACTCTCCAAATGAAGCTTCATTACATCACACGGGTATTGGCAGTGCCGCGGGCGGGGTTTTCAAACTCCCACAATACTTCTAAATGAGCACACCCTTCATCATCATCAACTTTGTGGGTTTTTGAGAGGAGAGTTTTGTGTGTGTTATTGCTATAGTTTCGTTGATTCACAACCAGTGAGAGTGAGGTATGGGTAAGATTATAGCCATACAGTTATACACTCACATTAGCACTTTGACATTCAAACACGATACCCAGTGATTTCGCTGCCATGTGAAAGAGTCTTCTCCAAAGCTGGGGAGGTGGTGACACCTCCCCCCAGCATCACCAGAATTTTGTATTATTGCTAGACAAGTGTTTCCCAATATCTCAAAAGCATATCTTTATTACGTAAGGTATTTTATTGTGCCAAAAATACATTATAATAAAAGTATATTGTTAATATTAAAGAAAAGAACCGTAGAACCTTAAATGTTATACATAGTCAGCATTGCTTCACTGTTTGAGACCTTGGCCTTTATTGCTCCATGCAAATGTTATGTTGAATCTTGGCCAGCAGATGTCGCCTTATTTATCATTTATTAAATGCTTTGAAACACTGAACCATTTCAACACAATTGCTTTTAATCAGTGGTTCAGAAAGCTTTAGTTTCTCCATCACTACCTATAAGGGACTGACGCATCATCCAGAAGAAGGTGCTGTATTCCCTCCCATGGAGGTTTGCATGTATGTGAGGCAACTGTTGTTTGAATGAAGAAAACAGGAATTAGTGGCAACATTCCTGAACCCTCTGAACATCTGAGAGATGCTCAATGCATTTTAAGTCAGATGTCAGTTGTGTGTGTGTGTGTGTGTGTGTGTGTGTGTGTGTGTGTGTGACAGAGAGAGAAAGAAATAGAGCTGTACAATCAACATATGTGCAGATTTATGCTCACAGGCAAAACTCACTGCCACTTTATCTTTCTGTTTATGTGATTTTATGAATTTGAAATTAAAGTGTGCAGAATGATTGAACTTTGGAGTATGTGGTTTGATTTGCATGGTGTGTTTTGACCTCTGATTACTCAGCAGGAGATATTTATATGGAAATTAAATTCTGCATGGTAACCATTCTAGCATTTATGCAATTTTTTTCCCCAATTTCACTTGATGTCACTGTTGTCAACACCAATTTGTGCCCATTTTGTATATTGTAGACCTTTGGTAGAAAGTAGCCATAACCTTTGCCATTAGAGCCAGAGCCTGAAATACATGTATAGTTTGCAATAAAATGAGTATTGTTGTAATCTGAGATTCCCTTCATCCAGATGACAGACAGAGGCAACAAACATGACAGCTCAGGGCATCAAAATGAAACCATTCAAGTTAGGGTTACAATATGTCCTGGTTTATAATCCTGGTTCTAAATGGAGCGCTGTAGTGTCCTGAGAAATCCATCCATTCATCTATCTTTTACCACTTTTCCATATCCTGGTCAAGGGATTGCTGGAGCCAATCACAGCTAATGATCTGGGCAAGGGCGGGGTCACCCTGGACAGGTCACCAGTCCATCACAGGTCCAGCACACAAAGACAAACAACCACTCACACTCTGACCTGCAGACAATTTAGAGTCACCAGTTACACTAGACATGCACATCATTTGATGGTAGGAGGAAACCGGAGTACCTGGAGAAAACCTAATTTGCTGCCCTTCTGGGAAACCTCAGAAATACAGTACAGGCCAAAAGTTTGGACATACCTTCTCATTTAAATTAATAGGAAAGTGTGTCCAAACTTTTGGCCTGTACTGTATATTAATATGTTGTATGGTTTCAACTGTCTGTCTCCACAAAGCACTAACTCCTCCAGAGTTATAAAATGTGTAATTTTCCACAGCAGCCAAATCCATACTTGACACGCAGGCATCGCAAACCAGAAGTCACATCAGAACAGTTACTTTGTGAGTATTTCACTGAAGTCAGCATCACACCTTCTCTCCTCCTTCCACATGTTGTTGTTGTTGTTGTTGTCAGCTACAACACCTACGTTTCTGCGCCTCCCCCTTCCCTGACAACACCCTCCTAACATACAGATTAATTGATAAAGAGCTGGTTAATCAGAGAATCTGAGGTGCCACTGCTTCTTATATCCAGACATAACTTCTAGCTCCACACATCAATTTTCCTTCATTTTAGCATAATTATAGTAAAGTAACTTTTCTCTTACAGTTGTTCACAGCAGAAAAAAATTGGTAGTGTGAGGATCAATTTCCTCCTGAAATGCTTCATTTGACATGAATGCAGAGAGGGGGAGAAGGGCTTGGAACTGATTATATGATTGTGCTGCTGTGTCATAAACATATCCGCATAGAAAATGTGTTTTCCTTTTTTTAGTGGAGTCTGAAAACTAAGTCCTTAACACTGCACAGCTTCATTCTATATCCATATAGTGAAAGTATCAACGTGCTCAGTTCACAAAGGTGTCCTGTAACTTTGTGATGTCAAAAAAAAAAAAAAAAAAAGATTCAGCTTGGCCCACCATCAGGCATTATGGGATCAGGATCAGAATACATTGTAATGTTCTTTGGTCTACAAATTGTCAGTCAAGTAGTTGAACTGAGGACAGACAGAATATCCCTGTCCTTGTCCCTGTCTCTCATCAGGACTAGAGGAGTACTCTGTCATATAACAGCTGGCACTGGAAGCTATGCCTTCTCCTTCTTAATCCTGTCATCTCCCACTTCTTAAGCCGAGAACTGATTAAGTTTATGATGAGTGCTCCTTATGTTCATTTGATGAGGGAAAGTACTTCAGGAAAAAGAGACTAGCGTTAAGAGGATAATCATTTCTGTACTGCCTGACATACAGTCATGGTTGTCCACTGTATGTAAGCAAGCGACAGTCTGCTTGCATCTCCGTAGGGCTACATGGGCGGATTGCTTAACAAACTGACTGGTTGTGTGGACCATCCTGGCCCAGCTGGTGCATTTGGTACTGGAGCTATAAGCACTGGGTGATGGGGCTACTTTCTATTTCATTTTGAAATACATGATTTAAGGCGAACTTTGTTACACTGCAATCAGAAAATATTCAAACCCGTTCCCCTTTTAAATTTCCTATTATATTGTTGTTAGAGGTCAAACGGGTCAGTGATCAGACTAGGGAGTCTGTTTTCTCAAAGTTTATGAGTCAAAGTGTTTTTTTGTATTTCTCTGAGGAGAACAACTCAACACAGGATAGATGGAGTAGCAAAGCCTGACATACCCATAAGGGATTCTTATCTGCTTGCCACGTAAAAGTTGCATAATATAGCTTTTTTTAAGGTCGACACAAATGACTTCATTGGTCATACATAAAATAACAGGGGCGGGGGATGCTTTGGAACAATCTATAGTAACTGACAACACACAACTCATTCACAGAATTCACACAAAACAGCAAATAAGCCACAACTGTCATCTTTACTGCTACTCCTGTCTTTCCAGCTCTCAAAATGTTTCACCATCTCCACAATAAGTTTTTGAAACAGAATCAGTGAACTGCCTACGTGTTCATGACTGAATGAGTGAGTGAGCAAGCCAATAAATTAGAGCATCATCCTCCACAAAATGGTGAGAACAGTAGCCGAGAGGAGCATCACCCAGAGACTAAATAAAGATGGAACGATGGACAAATACATGACACCCCTCATAGGCCTCTATATTACAACTGAGAGTGGGCTGCTCTGTAGTTGCCATCCTGGCAGTGCCTGGCTCCTCTCCTCCCAAATTATCCCAAAATGGACACGTAGAGCACTGAGTTTAGCACCATGTAATTGAATGTCAGTTTTTCATAAGAAAACACACACCCATGTGTTCTCCTTCAGACCCTGCGTCCAATGGACATGACATGTTTTCCTCTGTAAACAAATAAAAATATATGATTTCACAATTTGAACAATGCCAAGTCACTGATAGGTCCATAATCAACGATTCATTCATTCATCTTTAACCACTTATCCATTTCCAGGTTGTCGGGGTGCTGGAACCAATCCCAGCTCACACTGGGTGAGGGCGGGGTACACCCGCACTCACACTCAGACATACAGACAATTTAGAGTCACCAGTTAACTTAAACAGTCATGTCTTTGGACGGTGGGAGGAAACCGGAGTACCCAAACGAAACCCACGCAGACATGGGGAGAACATGCAAACTCCACACAGAAAGGCCCCAGGCCCCAGGGCAACAGCACTAACCAATCTAGGATTATTTGTTTATTAAATCAGAGCCATTGTGTGCTCAAACTTAATCAGTTCATTGTTGTCTTAAAGCCCTCAACTTAAATGTATTGTGTTTTCTGAATGGTCTTTTGTATCTGATACTCCAATCACATGCCTACCTCTTTTAAATTCACAGATATTTTAATTTATTCAGATTAAGCAGAGAAAAATATTGTAGGGACATCATGAGTAATTAAGAATTTGGAAGATGTTGCATTAACAATACATCACTTTGGCACTTTGGTTGGCTGATGGACAGAGACAAACAACCACTTCTGCCTACATACAATTCAAAGCCATCTATTAACGCAAACATGATGTCTTTGGACAGTGGGAGGAAACCCACACAGGCAGAACATACAAACTCTGCACAGAAAGGCCCCAGGCCAGGAATTGAATCCACATGCTTCTTGGCGTGGGGCAACAGCGCTAACCACTACGCTGCTGTGCTCAAACAAATAGTGATGACCTAATCTGAGAGATCTGCACACAACAAGCCATGGCTGACCAACTAGACAAGAGAGGGAGTAAATACTTTTTTCAACTTTTAAACACTATGTTCTTGATAGCTTCATCATTTTGCTCTACTTATAATCTTAAAACTGTAAAATTTAAATATCTACAGTCAATTTCAAAGTAACTCAAAATTGTGGAGCACAGGATTTTTTTTAAGTTTGGTTTAAAAGGTGTTAAATCTAGTGTGATACTGTATGGCTGGATGATTTTCTGACCTATTTGATGGCTAAAATATGCTTTAAAAATATCTTTGTCATCGGTACCAGCACATGGTGTAAATGGTGAAATATTAGAAAATGACTTTTTTGATTTTGGAGATGAAAGAAGGTGTGGGATAGATGGTAGCTTTAGAAAGAGGCAGACTACGTTCTCAGATATTTTTGTGCTATAAATTAAGCTATGCAGTAAATATAGAGTACAGGCCATAAGTTTGGACTCACCTTCTCATTCAAATGAAAAGGAACGTGTGTGCAAACTTTTGTCCTGTACTGTATAATGTTGATAGAAATTTTGTGAGTAAAGTGTATTTATTTGTGTTTGGTTTAGAGAGAGACAGGAGCACGAGGAACTAACAGTTTTCACAATTACCAAGAAAGACAAGATTAAATGGCGTCGTAGGCAATTTACCGCCATCATTGACATCTTTTGAAGTGAGAAACAGAGAAACTACTTCAAGGCAGCTCATAGGAAATAAAAATGAAAAAGATATACACGAAACACAAACACAATTCCAAATGTGCATGTGAGTATACTGAACACATACATATGCACACAGGAACACGTTCATACAAATAAATGTTTTAGAAATCCTGCCTTTTTTACATTGGTTCAGAGTTCATCTCATCATACGGCTAGTTGTCGGGACTTTTTTACAATCTAAAGTTGCTTTTCAACAATATTATTCCTTTCAAAACCTTTTATGTGAATTTTGACATGGACACTGCAAAATGAATACATGGATTTCCCTAAAATTTCTAATAAAAATGTGTTGACAAAAAAAAAAAAAAAGAAAACAATTCTGACTAATTTCTATACTGGAGAAGAGTGGAAATGAGCTGAATAAAAATGTTTTGCTCAGCAGACAAAAATCAGGTCTGAAGGGACTAAAAGCCACCCTAAATCATATATGTGTCTACAAGGTCAGGTACTGTAGGTACTGTACAATAAACAACAAACACTCACTCATCTTCATCCGCTTTTATTCATATCCAGGTCGCGGGGCTGCTGTAACCAATCCCAGCTCACATCGGGCGAGGGGCGGGGTACACCCTGGACAGATCGCCAGTCCATTGCAGGGCCAGCACACAAGGACAAACAGAGACAAACAACCACATAAGCTGGCATTCGCACCTATGGTCTCCAGTTAACCTATACATGCATGTCTTTGGACGGTGGTAGGAAACCCACGCAGAGGGTTTAACGCTAACCCTAACCCTTTCTAATATATATGAAATGCAGTAAACTGTGCATTAATATGGGGGTGAATCCTTGTTAAAAGTGAAGGTCACAACACACATCATCAGCTCTCCTTTGCTGGGCCACTGAGGAAGTTATGACCTGACTGTACTTTTGTCTTTTATACAATGTTTGGCTTAGATACAGATCCTATCAGGTAACTGTGCCTTAAAGAGGGATCACACTAAAGCACTGGCACTGAAAAATGATGAAAAGTGATTTAATTTGCACTGTAAGAATGTACTTAATTAGGACTCCAGAACTCAGTGTTAAATGGTTATTAAGTTAATATCCGAATTATTCTTCTCTTTCCTGATGAAAACAGACTGGAGCCACGCAGCACAAGCGGCCCTGGTTCCCACGCTGGAGGCTGAGTGCCGTGCAGCCAAACTTGTTCCGGTCTCTAGCAGCCTGGCTTCAAGTTGGAACTGCGTTGGAACTAACCCTTGTAGCTTAGCGGCTAAATTCTGACTTCTGAATTTCTTTTTCTGTGCGGTAGTTATTGCTTCTCCTGGGGAAGCTCTCCTCTTCAGAACCTCCCCAGAACTCCATCAAATTCAAGACCGCCTTTTATTTGGGGGCGACCCACGGGTGTGGTCTGGTTGTCGGCGCGAACTTAGTCCAATCGAATTTCTCCCTTTAGCTTCAGGGGATAGCAAGGGTGGTGTTGGATTTTAACTAAGCCTTTTATTCACCTAAATTGAAGTTATACATAAAACAGAGATAAATGCATCGTTTTGGTAAGTACAGTTTATTCTGCTTGTCGTGGTTACTTTGGTGGACATGGTTTTAGGCTAACCCTAACCCTTATCCTCTAAAACACAATTAAATGGATATTAGCTAGTCACGACATCACAGAGCGCACAACCAAATAAATTAAGAAAAGAACATCTTCATGCATATCTTGAATGGCTGTGGAAAATCAGAAATGCATGACTATGGTCAGTGTATGAAGTGTCTTTCCTTTCTCCTTCTCAGACATTTATGAGTGGAATCCATGTACTCGGTTACTGTGTGGTGCCAACACGCCATTGGTTCCGGTGGTTCGCCATCAGGTGGTGCTGTGGCTGCATGATTGAAATAGTTCATTGTCCGGTGTAAATTCTATTTCTGCCAAATTAGCTCGTAGAAAAACGGTTCAAACAGCTATGAAGTCCTCTTTTTGCAGGGAAGTCAGTTCAACGTTTTTGTAGTCTCTTACTTGATCAGAATATCCTATTTCTTATTATATCAACACTAATATCCTTGTGGGTGCCAGAGCTGCAATTTACGTTCGTTGCCTGATAATGTTATCAGGTCAACCTGAGTGGAGGGTCAGAGAAGGGGTACCTCTCTGCAGGGTTAGGCAGGCTTATGCTGATTTGTGGCACTGACTGCAATCTATCGTTTTGGGTCTTTAGATGCCAGGTTCAGATAAGGGCCCAGGATGGCATTTCCCAGAGATCTGAGAAATCTCTGTTGGAGGCAATAGTCTCTTTGAAGTTTGAGGGGTGTGGGGGATTGGAATCCCCCCCCCCCCCCCCCCTCCATTCTTCGGACCTCACAACAAAAGGAATCAATAAATCAACAGACAGATGAATGCTAGTCCATAGTTTCAGCTATGTGCATAGTGTGTGTTTGTGCGTGTGTTTGCGTGTCTGTGCTTGCTGAGAACAAGAACAAAAACGTGACAATGATAATGAGCACAAAGGAAAACAAGTAAAGTTCATCAATGCATGTGTCAATAAATCTTATTTAGACTCACCAAATTGAACAGAAATAAGAAAGTAATTGAAAGGGGTGGCTGCGGAGGCAGAAAATGAGAAAGGGAAGGAAACTGGGGAGGAAGGCATGGATAGATAACAGACATGAAAAAATGAGAGAAAGCTTAGCTGGTGGAACAACTGAAAATAAAAGAGGGATCAGTAAGATAGAATCAATTATAGAGAAAGTTATACATAGCCAAGATAGAAAGCACTGGAAAATCTGCTAGCCCATTCAAAGATGAAAGGAGCTGTTCTCTGTTCACAAACACACACATGTACAACTGTAAATGACCATGGTCAAAAGGCTTGGTCTGGCTTGAGGTACACTTTAAACAAACTGTCAGAGAGAGAGCAAGATGGAGAAAGAGACAGAAAGAAGGACCACTGGAGTCACAGGGGAAAATGAAAGGAGGGCAAGGAAGGAGGTGAAAAACAAATATAATAATGAAGAAATGGAAGACAGAGGGAGAGAGGGGAGTCAGGAACACAAACAAAAGCCTTATGAAACAATATTACAGAGCTAATTTGAAAAGAAACATTAAGTGCATGTTACAGCTTTCTTAGGAACTAAAATACCCCGGAGAGACTTGAACAAGACACACAAAAAGGGCTTCATTAGACACTGCAAAATTAGTTGAACAATGCAGCTATGTTTTCTAATATGCATTACCAAGGCCAAGGAAAGTTGCTGCACCAGACCATAGACTGTTTGTGAAGGTGGACATACTCTCTGGGTCTGAAAGGCGAAGCCCATGCTGAAGAGGATTAAACGTGCATTCTGTGTAGTTACCCTGATGACATAAGAACATTGGTTGTTTAAATTTATGGTTTCACTTTCTACTTTTCCTATTTTTCTGCAGAAGATTAAAACCCTCTCGGTGCTTCACTGAGTATTTGGGGCAGTGACAGTGACAACAATACAGCGCTGAGTAATAATATACACCAGGCCTTTGATACAATATAATACCTATTCATGGAATCACATCAGTTAGTTTGAAAATTTACATGGAATTTCCTTGGCAATAAGAAAAATATGTCATAGTCCCCCAAAGACTGTTTTGCATCACCACCTAAATTGTCCATTGCTGAGACAAACCTCCAACTGGTAACGTTTAACCATGTACAGAATGCAGTCATTTTCATTGTTTCTGGTGTGTAGATGATAATTCAGACTTTTGTCTGGATCTGTCAGTCATCATCACGACTGCAATATCAAAACTCCATTAATCTTGTGACTGTCAGACCTAACCCTGCGTTTGGAGATGTGCTTAATAAAAGCAATCCAGAGCTGAGATATAAAAATGGCCTTCACATGGAAAATTGGCAAATCAATAATCATTCTAATACTTTTAGAATGTTACCTGTTAGTAGTTTAGCTATTCAGTAGATGTTCTAGTGATTAAGATCTCGTTTTCAATGAGCATCATGTTGTATTGAAGACTTGAAACTGTATGTCTCTGTGTGTTAGCTCTGCGTCCAGCAGAGGCTGGGACCCTGAAGGATAAGCAGTAGAAAATTTGTGAGAGAGGGACAAGCAGGATTATTCAAATACATTTAATTAAGTCATCAAACAAATAATCAGGTTGACAAAAAGATGAAAAATTTCATACTTTGCGAGGCAATATAATGTAAGGGACATCTCAAAATCAATTTAACAATTTAAGTCACTGTAATTTGTAATATCCTGCTGACATCGCAATGTGCCTTGTTTCTGTCAGGGTGTTGGAGAAATATCTGTATTTATACAAATGTTATTAGTGATTATACGAGCAACCTGATCCTCAACTTCAATTTACAACCACAAAACCTGCTTCAGGATTCAGTTATTGTTCTGTTACAGTATTTTATCTGTCTCCTGATAATCTATTTTCCTCTGAAATCATTATTACAAAACAAGCCTGTCTGTCCTTATGTGAAGGACTCATTCATTAGCACATGATATGGGCATTCATTAAATCCTCAGCTCAGATTAAATGGTGGTTTTCATTAAGTGACATCAGGCTACATCAGTGTTAAAGCATGAGAAAGATGAGATGGGCTTTTTTCCTCAGCTTCTCTCTCTTCCGCTGAGTCGTCAGTCATGGAGATGACTGTATTGAAATTGTCCGTAAGTCTGAGTGTGAGTGTGAGTGGTTGTTGGTCTCTGTCTGTCTACGTGTGCTGGCCCTGTGATGGACTGGTGACCTGTCCATGGTATACCCTGCCCTCACCCAGAACGTTGGCTGGGACTGGCTCCAGCGCCCCCCACGTCTCTACGGATGAGCAGTAGAAAATGAGAAAGACATATTTTATGAATTTATTAATTCATCTTGTAACACTTCCACTGCTGGAGCCAATCCCACACAGGGCGGGGTACAAGTAAAAAATGGACACTGTCGCTAGGTGGGAGCATAGTACTGAAATCCAGCTCAAAGGATTTTGGGACAATTTCATGTGTGACCATGCAATTTAGGGCTAGGGAGAACATGCAAACTCCACACAGAAAGGACCCAAGCCCACAACCTTCTTATTATGGGGCAACAGGGCTAACCACTACGCCACCGTGCTACCCTTAAAGCAGATCAATAAAAGCGGTTGGATTCCACAGTTTAAATATGGAAATTATTTGGAAAAAAAGACTGCAGTTTTGTTTTTTTCTGGTTTTTATCCATTGATATTAGATACTGTCATGTCAGATGGTAAGCTGTGTTTTAACTCAAATATTTGTGCTTTCTAGTCCTTATATTTTCCATAACAGACTTATTAAAAGATAAAGTCAGAAGAACTGCGCCTCATTACATCAGAAAGTTTTCATAGTTTTACATTTAAAAAAGAAAAGAAAATATTTTTTCATTACTCTAGTTGTAAAGGCTAAATTTTTTCTAAAGTTATTATGCTACATCAAGGTCATAAGCTGTGTGTTCACGTTATGTTGTGTTGAAATAAATAATCAGAGTGTCCCGACAGTCTCCTTGTTGATTTTGTGGTGTTAGACTGAGTGTGGAACAACAGACCACGTCAACACCCTTGTGAGGATCCTGGAGGGAGCCTGGGAGTATGCCCAGCTGGTCTACATGTGCTTTGTGGACCTGGAGAAGGCATACGACCGGGTTTTTATGGGGTGTGCTGTGGGAGTATGGGGTGAGGCGGTCACCCCATTAGGGGGCCATCCAATCTCTGTATGCCCAAAGTGAGAGCTGAATGCGGGTATTTGGCAGTAAGTTGGACTTATTCCAAGTGAGGGTTGTCCTCCGCCAAGGCTGCGCCATGTTACAGATTTCTACGCACAGTCGAGGAGGAGAGGGGTTGCAAGTCAGGGGGCTCAGGATCACATCGCTGCTTTTTGCAGATGATGTTTGCAAAAATGAGGATCAGCACTCAGCACCAAATCAGCACCAAATCAGAGCTCTCAATCTTCAGGTCAATCTTCATTCCTACCCTCACCTATGGTCATGAGAGCAAGATCACGGAACAAGCGACTGAAACAAGCTTCCCCAGAAGGGTGGCTGGTTTCTCCCTAAGAGATAGGGTGAGGAGCTTGGTCATCCGAGAGGAGCTCAGAGTAGAGCCGCTGCTCTTTTGCATTGAGAGTTGAGGTGGTTCGGGCAGCTGGTTAGGATGTGTCCTGGGCGCCTCCCTTGGGAGGTGTTCCAGGCACGTCCAGCTTCGGAGGAGGCCCCGGTGAAGACCAAGGAGCAGCTGGAGATTGTATCCCCAGTCAGAGCTGGTCGATGTGGCTGCGGAAAGGAAACTCTGGGGCTCCTTGCTGAAGTTGCTACCCCCACGACCCAACCTCAGATAAGCGGATGAAGATCGATAGACATAATCTGTCCATCCATCGGTGTCAGAGATTGCTGTGATCAACTCACAAACCAGTGAGCTCATCAAGAATCTGGAAGAAAAGTTGGGTAACTCGAGCTATCACCAAACATCTGAAGATGATTGGAGTTATATCTTCCTTGGACACTGTCTGGCGTCATGCTGTTGTGTAGAAGGGGAACTGAAAATGCATAAACTGACAAGGTACTGTAGCCTATGCTTTTGTTTTGTTCTTTAAATTTGTAAACTCTGCACTCATTTTTGCAATACAAATAAGTTTGTGAGTTTGACATCTTAACAAAAAAAAACAATACTATAAGTGCCAAACTATGTATTGAAACAATGTCTGTCTTTGAGTCAGGGGATGGAAATAATAGACTCCATCCTGAAAATCAACAAGTTACTACTAGGCTTGTAACAATTATTTCATAATTGCACAACCTTGATTTTTTTTTTTTTTACATAATTGTGGTTTCTTTGTTCAACCACAATTAAAGTAATTGTTGGGTGGGGGTGATGGGGTTTATATTCATGAGATGGACCAAAGCATTGTAGCACTTTTGTTTGCATCTATCAAACACATTTCCAGTGTCCGTGTGCATCCTGCAGCATGACAGAGCAGTAACTGTCCCATCAAAGGACGCCTCTTGCACGTTGATTTACATTTGCGAAGTCAAATTGGATTTCTAACGTGAACAATCCAAAGAGAATTGGGTAGTTTTGTGAGAAGCAGTATTGAGAAATGCCCATAACATTAAGCTGATACGCATTTCGTTTAGTGTTGGTAATAAAGAAAGAAAGAAAAAGTGTCGCTTGACACTGTCTTGTTGGACGATCAGTTATTTGGAAGGGACTTCCTGCTGTCATCCGGCTCTCAGCTATAGCACCATTTTGACACTGAATTTTGAAAACAAGACATGGCATGGAATTTGTTTCTAAATGTAGTACAACTTCTCTGTTGTGGGATTATTTTGGTTTCTGATGGAAATTTGGGAAGTCCAGGTAACACTCGCTCTTATACATTTTACAACATTTACCTATCAATACCACTGTGATCATCCGGCACTAAATATAGCCTGCTTACAGTAACATTTTGATATACATATTCTGGTTACAGATTTGTTCCAATGACCTGTCTACGACAAGCACAAGAATGACAGCCTGCTGGTAAGAAATTTGATGACGTTCTCTTCACTGATGAGTCAACTGCGGTACTGGAACGTTGGAGTGCTGGAGAAAGACAAACTTAATGGGCACGGCAAAGCCTACAGTGAAACTGTCAAACTGCACGTCTGGGGCGGAATTTCGTGTTGTGGCCCGGTCCCATTTGTCATTTTCGATGGCGAGTGATGGAGAGTTTGAAGGCTACACTAAGGGTTTACAATAAAGAATGTATAGCCAATGCTAAATAAAATGTTACAATAAAACATGATTTAACCTGCGTTATAATGCCTGCAGGTATTATGGAGCGACACTTCTACAAGGAAGAGATCATCAAAGTGGCCAGTCCACATATAGCAGTGGTTCCTTCTGTGCACACATTCTTCCAAAGTAGGTTAACAATCTTTTTTCTATAACAATATTGCCATGCTTACAATAATGCAACATGATGACGATTAGGTCCGGCACCCATTTTCTAATAATTGCGCCAACAGTTGTTGCCTTCTCACCAAGCTGCTTGCCTGTTGTCCTGTAGTCCATCTCACCCTTGTGCAGGTCTACAGGTTCGTCCCTGATGTCCTTAGACAGCTCTCTGGTCTTAGCCATTGTGGAGAGGTTGGAGTCTGAGGACAGGCGTCTTTTATAAAGGTAATGAGTTCAAACAGATGCAGTTAATACAGGTAATGGGTGAGGAACAGGAGGGCTGCTTAAAGAATAACTAACAGGTCTGTGAAAGCCGGGATTCTAACCGGTTGGTAGTTGATCCAATACTTATTTCATGTAATAAAATGCAAATTAATTGCTTAGAAATCAGACAATGTGATTTTCTGGATTTTTGCATTAGATTCTACCTCTCACTGTTGAAGTGTAGTGTAAGCGGGAAAACCTGCAAAATCTGCAATGTATCAAATGCCCACTGTACATGAGCACGGGGAGAACATGCAAACTCCACACAGAAAGGCCCCAGGCCGGGAACCGGACCCATTACCTTGTTGTTGTGAGGCAGCGGCACTAACCACTTTTCTGCCGTGCTGACCGAGAGAGATAATTATTTTGACAGTTTAAAAAACACATTATATACGGTTTTGCTCACTTATATGTCAACTTATATAATTATGATTGTGGGTTAGCCTTTACTCCCCTCCACACCCAAATACTGATGTTGATTTTCCTTACAGTTGAGTTAACTTTAGGATAATCTCTGTTGCCATTTATTGCATTAGACTGCTCTCGGCTGAGAACTGTTTCAAATGTTCTGGTCAAACTTCCTTGAGATAAATCTAATGAAAGACGCCAATAAACTGGATTTAATATTGTATTTTATCAAATGAATGTGCAAGACAGTGATATCATTCAGTTGACTTTATAGTGAATATTAAATCAACCTTATTGTACCATCCGAATATATATGCTTGTCTGCAGTCTGATGGGAATGTAAAGATTGACCTTATCTTTGTGTCCCATAAATAAAGACAAATCATCTCTTTTTACCATCCTGTGATGCTAATAGACAAAATTAATGTACAGTACAGAATGTTTTAAGCCTAGCTTAGCTGACCAAAACAGCTCCACTGAAATAATATGGCTTCCATCTAATCTTGAATTAATACTGACTTGGGTTTGTTAAACATTTACGTCTTTAAGTCTGGAAGCCTCCATACCCTGATTTAACATATGTCAGTTATGTCTGCAAATGATTTTTTAGGTATAATCTCTACTGTCTCAGCCACTTCACATAGTGGGTTTTTTTAAGGTAATGTTAATAACAAATGTCATTGTGAGTTTAAATGAGCTTTTCTTTATGCTGGAATGGAACCCAAGCAATCATCTTTCACTTCAGTCATAGCGAAAAGTGAAAAAAAAAACGAAAGAGAAAGAGACATAACATTTTTTATTTTTTTGTCTGAGTGTGACAGTTCTCCAAACTTACAAATCCACAAAGTTCAACTGCAGGACGTACCGTCAGGGCCATCCTTGATCAAAAGTATACTCCCTTTCTCTTTCCACCTCTTTCAGATACTTTCATTTTGATGTGTGCTGATGTAACCAACATGTACTGGAACAAGAGAATAACAGGCAACATTTTGACAGAAGCACACATCATCTGAACAGCATCTTACTTCCAACACAGTCAACAGTGACCTAAAGTTAAAAATGAATTAAAGTTTGAATATTGTGGGAAATATTATTGTTAGAATCTGCACACTCTGGGCAATCAATTTTTATATTTTTATTAATAGGATACAGCTGAGTTCAGGAGAAGAGCCATAGAAAAAGCTTCAAGGCTGAGCTTCCTGGTGACAGCTTACTATGGCAGTTGTTTTCTATCCTCTTACTAACACTAATATCTGGGTGCTGATTGGTCCACTCAATGTGCTGCTCGGAGTCAGTGCAGAGAGTAATATAAGATAATTATGTGTATTTGTCCCGAGGTGTGACAAAGTGAAGGGGATGAAAGGGCCCATTAAGATGTCACACGTAAGTTGGCAACACTGAATGAACTAGCATTGGCAGAAACACTCTCAGTGGTGTGGCTGAATGAGGTCATACATAGAGCAGCCAGAACATTATTAATTACTTCTTCATATTGTGTCTACCTTGACAGGGGCCAAATTGTGTCAGTTCAAATCACTCTCTTGCTAATTTTCTGCAGCTTATCCATCAGGGTCATGGGGGTGCTGGAGCCAATTCCAGCTTTCCAGGCAAGGGCGAGGTACACTCTGGACAGGTCGCCAGACCATCAGAGGACACAGACATAGAGACATGAAACCACTCACAGGCAATTTAGAGTCACAAATATACCTGGACGTGCATGTCTTTGGAAGATGGGAGGAAACCCACGTAGATACATGGAGAACATGCGAACTCCACACAGAAAGGCTCCAGGCCAGGAACCAAACCCACGACCTTCTTACCTCAAGGCAACAGCGCTAAATGCTATGTACTTCCCAGTTCAAATAATTTTGTATTGAATTCAATGTGAAAATCTTTAATTGTTACTTGATTTCCAGTTTCATCTTCCTTAGAAGATGATGTTCATTTGTTTTAAATGATGGTCCCATGTAGAGGAAAATGGACCACAGAGCAGGGGATGCATCACGTCTAGACCACTCACATGGTACAGGAAACTGTCAGACAAAGCACAGAGCAGGTCAGATTTACTCTCTCACTCATTTAAGGTCTTTTTTAAAGAAAAAAACAAAATAAAAACAAGATGGTGATGTCCAAATTACAAACTGGAAGCATCAAAACATCAGCAGGACTGAAGACTGGGTTGCTGTGCAGGAAGAAGTAGTCTTTATCAGGGCTCCAGGTGAGTTGGCAGGAAAGAAGTGGTTCAGCACACACACACACACACACACACACACACACACACACACAAATTCAGTGGATTACTGGGGAGATATGCAGAACACGGAAGGGCAAACAAATGCAAACTCAGGGAGATGTGATGGCCCAAAATCTGTTACGAATGAGATCAGCATTCATATTTCTCCCAGCTCACATATGTTAAACTCAAGGCCCATGCATCACATGTGGCCTGAGATTCAATTATATCCACCCCATGAGATAATTTAATTCATCAAATTTTTAATGACCTGGCTGTATGAGGCACCCGTAGCACTCATACCACAATTCTCAATGCTCAACAACTGTTGTGCCAAACAATAGGCTACCTGCGAGAACCCTAATTCCAGCTTCCATGATGACACACTAATCAGACATCTGTGGATGTTTGCGATTAACAATTAATACTGTCAAGTTTAAGCTAGCCCCTCAAAATGGCGAAACGAAAAATTTACTTTTACATCAAAGGCTCTCAAAACAGGTGGCAGGCAGAGTATATATTTATTGACAATAAGCCCACGGGTCCTGTTTGTGGAGCTGATGTGGCAGTAATTTAAGAATTTAACAATTATGCTTTTGATTTCTGTTTTTAAGTTTGCACTACAGAGTTTTATGGAGAACAAAATATTTAAAGGTTTGTTTATGTATTTATTGGGGAAAATATAGTAGTAGTTTCAATAAATGTTCTTCCTGTTTGGCCTGTGACCCTGGCCCTTTGTGTGATTGAATTTGGCACCCCTGCTTCAGCTGGTCAGATCCCAAACCTAGATACCTAAAAAACTACTCACATTGCAATCACGCCTGCTGCACTTTTTTTCAGTGCTAATCAACAATGTCAACTCTAAACCAAGACAATGACCACAGTAAAAGCTGTACCATCGCATCCATGCGATATTAGCTTCATCAGAGTAGACCTGTTAGCTTATACACACAGACAGCACACACATAGTTGAGTTAACACAACTTCTTAATGCTGCAAAAGCCAATTCCAAATCAACTCACATGAATCAATGTTTTCAGAGCTCAGTCAAGGCACGTTAATGCCAAGCATTATGCGGCTGTGTGTGTGTGTGTGTGTGTGTACACGTGCATGCACACACATTCTGATCATGCAAAATGAATAATGTGGATATACTAGGTGTTCTTTTATGACCCATCTTTGTCCACACATGCAGACTCGCCAACTCTCGGACGCATGCACACATCCTAACACAATAACAGAGAGGGGGTCAGACTTGTGGAGATGTGGGGGAGGGGATGTCACCAGAGAACAAGCCACTGTATAACACATAGAAATATAAAGAGACACAGAGTCACACAGGGTCAACACTGCCCTAGTGCATCACATATTCATTACTTATCACATGCATCACACACTGGTCACTAGGTAGGCTCAACACATAAACAGGACTCACAAAAACTATAATGTATTGCTGACAGTATGAAACTTAAGGCACATTCAGGTCACCAAAAGGTCATATATATAAAAAAAAAAAAAAAAAGTGATATTTTCACAATTAGACCCTCACTAAAGAGGAAAATATAAGTTTGTATTTATAGCTGTGTGGTGGTGTAGTAGTTAACATTTACCCTAAGAAGATTCTGGATTCAAATGGATGGTTTTTATTTTATTGTTATTATTATTTTTATTGCTTCACAGTCTGGCCTGGCCACCAGCCTATCGTGGGGTGGATACATGCCAGTCACGCCTAGGAGTCACAGACTGACTTCAATGTGTGCAAATGTGGGAAGAACCCTTATTGCTGTGAAGTGACAGTCCTAACCACTGCACCACTGTTCTTACCCTGCACAGCACTATTTAAAGGAAATCTGTTTGCTTCACGTTTACCAACTATGTTAACATTCAGAACACACCAACAGACGACAACAAGGTCATGACTAACCCATTAGTGGCATTTGTCTCGGTGTGAAGATTTGTGAAGATTTAATTTGATTTACCTTTGTTCAGTTCCCTTGCTGATACACAGGGAGGGCAGGACAGCGTGAACTGGTAGTCATGGAGGAAGTTAAGGAGAAGAAAATAAAAACAGAGAACAGAAATTTCTCTGGCCATGTTGCACAGTTTAAAAAGTTGTTTTGCTGAAATCCATTAAGTTGAAAAATAATGAAATGAGGCACGTTTGTGTATACTGCTCCAAACTTAATTTTTTAATTTTACAGAAAACTAAAATAAAGTTCATTAAAGGTTGCATGTGTGTTGATGGCCAGGAGCATCTTTATCAAACTTTCATTTTGAGGCATAAATGTGCAGAAATGTAACACAACCTCCATGGACCTGAATGGTGTTCACATCCCAAATGTTCATTTTCAAAAACAAAATGAGCGCTGGGGCATAAGGATGGTCTCTCCAGGCAGAAACCACCTCCAAGGAGAAAAGAGCCAGCTAGTGAGTGAAGTACATGGTAGAGGATGAGGTTCCTGCACATCATGTAGGGAGCCTGTATACCCAAACAACCCTGGATGTATGGATTTCTAATATTCTAATATAAACATGGTTCCTTTGAGTTTTGATCCTGATATGGATGGTCAAAGGCTCAGCTTGATTTTCGCTTGCTCCAACTGAGCAGGCCTCCATATGAGAGGCACAACTGTGCAGCCCCTCTGTCCACAGTTGTTTCAGTTGAGTGTCAAAATTGCATCCCTATGACATTCTGGGTGAAAAAGATTTGGCTCGACGGAACTGCTGATCTTCCAACTACAGTAGTCTTCCAGAACAATTAAAATATGTTTTCTCTGAAGACCTGTTAAGGGCATGGCCTTAGTTTTAAAATAACACCGATGCAAGTAAACTGGACTTGGACTCCAGTTTACATCATCTTTGATAGTTCCCCTAGGCTACCAACTTACATAAAATCAGACGTTTGCATTTTATACGTGCAGTTTACTGAGGACACCAACTATGCTTTTTGAGTAATTAAGTAATTATTTCTAATAGTTTAAAAGTTTGGAAGACGAGTTTGCAGGAAGCCATTGCCTATTTGCTGCTGTAGGCCTAGACTTCTGGGAGAAGGACTGAGCACCTCCCTCTCTCTCTCTCTCCCTCCCCCTTGCATGCGCTGACATTCCAATAACCCTTCTTCTCCTAAATCCATGTTTCTCCCAGTTCTAAAAATGTGTACTGTATTTACTAACCATGCTTTCCTGAAGTCTCTGCCTCTCCCAGTTCCTCTCCCCTCTCTCCCTGTCCTCATCTTGCAGGTGGTGAACCATCGCTACCCCATGTTCCTGCAGCGCCTGCTGCTCCCACATCTCTATGAAATCCAAACAGCATCATTTCTATGAACTTCATGCAACATCATATGTTCCTGCCTCCACCTGTTTGAATATCCCCTCCTCCTGCTCTCATTCTCTCCCTTCGCTACCCACTGTGCCTCTCCCCCTCTCGCTGTCACTCTCTCTCTCTCAGCCCAACCGGTTGAGGCAGATGGCCACCCCCCCTGAGCCTGGTTTTGCTTGAGGTTTCTGTCTCTTAAAAAAGTTTTTCCTTGCCACTGTCACCAAGTGCTTGCTCATCGGGGGATCTGTTGGGTCTCTTAAAATCGTTTTATAGAGTTTGGTCTCGACCTGCTCTATATGTAAATCGCCTTGATGTAACTTATGATTTATCGCTATATAAAAAACATGATTTGATTTGATTATATTACAGTGTTTTCAGAATGAACAATGTACACATAATTGGACATTAACTCAACATACTTTCTGGTTAACAACCTGTCTTTAAAATTTTTGACACTGTTGCACACACACACACACACACACTTAGACTTCACATATGATCTTTTTCAGTTTCTTGTATGAAGAACTTCAGAGTAGAAACAACAGAAACAACAATGACACATCCCCACTTGATATTCAGCGAAGAGGCCTGTAGATGATTCTTCATTCAGTCACTGGTCAGGCTGCATGGGCACACAAGTGCAGCTGTCAGCTCGGCGTGTGGAGAGAGAAATTTCAGAAAGGGTTTTATGAAACAACAACATACTGAGGATTTTGTTCTTCAGAAATGCAGCAGTAGAAGTTTACAGTTTGTGTTGAGGGTGAACGCAGACCAGCGACCATACCTTTTCTGGGTCGGCACATGATCTAGCTACCCTCACTTCCTACATGAACTTCCCCCATGAATGCATGATTATTAATGTTTATTACTATAATTCTCTTAATAATTTATTTTTCTGATTATTCACACACACTGTTTTTATAATGGTCATAACTATAATTTTGTGTAGTATAGTGTCAAAAACTTGTAATTAAATGATAGAAGACTATGAATATGATTATTCTTTGCTCTGAATGAAAAAAGGCCATGTGCATAGAAATCATATTTATGGCTCATGAACAAATCCAAGAGGTAGAAATTTCATTTTAATACTTTGATTTTGTGTCATTGACTACAAACTTTGGCCAATCAAAAACAATAAAATTGGGCATTAATATAAAGCGGCAACAGGCAGAACTCATGAGTAAAAAGCAATTGAGTCCACCAACTCCATATTAAACTTGGTCTTAATCTAGGAACTAAATTTGGTTTGAAATTGATTTTCTTATAGACAGTGTCAAAGACACAGGTGTGGAATTGAAGTTGGACCCCAAGGATTTAAGGCTGATGATGAAGGATGATGATGAGGAGCTGGTAGCCTGACCTACTGCACATCTGTCTCCGCTCCTGCATTTAAACCAGACAGGAACAGAGAGCAGGAGAGGGGGGAAAGGGGAGGGGCAAGTGGCTTCCAGTTAGGAGAAGTAAATAGCTTGACAAGCCAAGTGAAAATGGTTGCATAGCTGGCTGAATCCCCACTCAAGTGGGTTGATGAGAAAGAAAGTAAGAGGCAGACCGGTCCTCACACAGGGAGCCAGATAATGCATGGCAAATCAAAGCCACAATTTGCCCTAGCCAGATGTACAGAAGGTAGCCTGGGCTGCTTATTCACAATGGATTAAAGCAAGGTTCTTATAAGAGGCTTGCATTTGGCCCAAGAGCTCAATGAAATGGTTCTCTTTGTCATAAATATCCTCTGATAGTTATTTTAACAGCTAATGAAGAGCCGAAGAGGGTGCACATGTAGTCCCATATGTCAGATAGAATCACTATATTCCATTTACCCAGTCTATACCATTAAATACACCAAGTTCGGAGTTGATAAGTAGAGCATTTTTCTCTGGCACATATCACAATAGCAGAGATTCTTCTCTGCTTAATAAGAGCTATTTTCTCCCAAAATGGAAATCATTTCTGGTTAACACTTCTTTGCAGGAAGATTATTATGTTTGCGTTATTATGCTGACTCTATGACACCATCATGGTGAATGGCTCATTAAAATGGGTATATGTAATTGGTAATTGGATTGTTTTGCCTGCATTGTGTTGTATTGTGTTGCTGATCAGAGTCGGTTTCTATTATATTCTGTGTTTCTGTGCAGTATAATATATTCATTTATATAACCGGCAGTCCTTCTCTTCAATATATCATCTGGGGTGGTCCAAACTAAATGAAAAAAGCAGCCATCATAGCGCTGCAGGGGTAAGGCCTGACATTTATGCCCATGTCGAATGTATCTATTTAGTATTTAGTATTTATCCATTAAAAGAAAATTGATCCTTCAGAATGACAACTACTAATGTCCAAACTACAATGTAGACAAATTACAGTCAACAGGCCAGATGAGTGCTGCACATTTACCGTTGAGAAAATTAATATAGGGACTGAAATAGATTATGGTTGGAGTTGTTTAGATAAGTCTTACGCATAGAATTACATAGTGTACATATAATTATAAAATACATGTAATTTGGAAATACTTGTGCTGGTAAGATAAAATGCTTACTGAGTACTGATATTTAATCAAGACACATTTATGTGTCTTTTTAAAGTTCTGTTATCACAGTTGTGCTGATTATTATTAGGTTTTTGTCCAGTACTCATTTTACGTTTACATCTGATTTAAACAAATTTGAACCATCAAATATCAAGTATCAATCTTACAGTAGGCTATTTACCTTCTTTAGTTTTAAGAATGAATTAACATCACCTCCACTGGCCCCAAGAATGAATTTCATTCTGGTCCCTGGTCTCATTGTCTTCATGTTTCTCAGAGTACAGCTGACAACAAGTTTGTTTTTCTGCATGTATTGCTGAGTATGAAGAAGAGGCCCTTTGTCTCTGTTTCCTATCAATTTGATCGTTAATTATGAAGGTGTTAGTTTTGGGTGTATAACTGTCTCTCTTCATCTCCTCAAATGGTTTGTCACCGACACCATACTAGCTATGTCCCTTATAGACTGTTATTCAACACAGGAACACATACAGGTGGTTTGATTAAAATATGTTCTTTTTATTTCGCTGACATTAACAGTGCAAAATAAAATAGACACGAGAGAAATGTGCAGTAGTAAAACAACTGAGAAAGTTTCTAATGTGGAGCCAAGTTGCATGGAGGGAGGAACTTGGCTCCACTGTGAGAAGTTCATTAGTGCAGAGACTCAAGTCCTAGGAAGGAGAGACTGGAGAGAAATCAAATACTAAACAAAAAGAAAAAAGAAAAAATGTCATTTCAGCCGTGAAAAGAAAATGCAATGTCCTTCCCCTGCACAGACCACATACAAACACACACACACACACAAGATGGAGAGATGAAGATGTAATGGCTTTGTTGGGTCTATATAGTAATGATGATTTTCTGCCAAATAAATACTTTGATAATTTGATTAAGATGTTAAGATATTCAATGTCATGTGTTTTTAATGTTGGGAATTTATTTGTCCTGTTAAGTCTTCTTTTGTTAATATAAAAACTAAATCAAAAGAGGATGATGATGATGATGGTGGGTATTATTATTATTATTGTTGTCATCATCATCATTAACAGTAATAATAATAGAAATAATAATGCTGTCAAGTTTTTACAAATCTTTAATAATCCATTTAATAAGAAACAAACCTATTTCTTGTGAACAGTTTATTCTATGACAATGGTTGCTTAACACAAACTGGGACTGGGTGGGGGTGACTGCTTTGGAAATGTTTACGCTGATCTGCAGTATCTTTTATTGGTAAGGACAAGCAAACAAAACTATGTGTCTGGGAAGTCTGGTAAACATGAAAAGGCAAGGACATATCGGCCCCAAGGTGGATGCCAATTTTAATTGCATCAGTGGAAGAGACTTGATGTCAAACACATTAGTGTCTGCAAAGGTTTGTGGATGGTGTAATCTGGAAAATTTAAATATATCATTCCACCCTTCTGACATTTTTTTTATCATGTTTACTTATGTTGTGGCATCTTTACCTGTGGCCCATTTCAAAAGGGAGACTTTTTGCCTAAATATCAGTATGACCTTCTCAGCAAACAAGAATGTAGGAGGAGCATTTATTATGACAGGTAGAAGGTGCTGTTGTTTGAGTTACAGTTTAACGGAAAACTTTGGTGATACGTTTTATATCGTATTTATTTCTTCAGAATCAAGTAACATATTACTTCAATTTTACTGAACAGAAACATATTGTTAAGAGAGGGCCTCTGAGTGAGACTAAATATTGCTCATCGATAAATTGCTTGCACTTGCACTTACTTGCATCTTTGTAGCACTGATGCTGCAAGATAGGATGTATCCCTTGAGAGGCTCATTAATGATGACAACATAAACCCTAGTGCTGCGATAAAATACCTGACTGTGGGTGGGAATCCCCATCTGTGTTTGTTTTTAAGACAAGAGACATAAGTCCAGGAGAGGAGTTTGTATACAACTTCTGTGACACAAATTGGCCATGGATGTGCAAGGCGGTCCACCTTAGCCATAAAATTAGATTACATTTAATTAGATTGAATACTGAATAACACTGAACAGCACTCTACAATTGTGATATCACAGTACATTTACAGTGGAGGAAATCATTATTTGATCCCTGGCTGATTTTGTAAGTGTGCCCACTGACAAAGAAGTGAACGTCAATAATTTTAATGGTAGGTTTATTTTAACAGTGAGAGATAGAATATCAAAAAGAAAATCTAGAAAATCCATCCATCCATCCATCCATCTTCTACCACTTTTCCATTTCCAGGTCACGGGGGTGCTGGAGCCAATCCCAGCCAACGTTCCAGGCGATACCCTGAACAGGGCGCCAGTCCATCACAGGGAAAATTCTAAAAACAAACAAACAAGCAAACAAAATAAATCACATTACATAAACTATGTAAGCTGATTTGCATTTCATTGAGTGAAATAAGTATTTGATCCCCAGCAAAACATGACTTAGTATTTGGTGGAGAAATTCTTGTTGGCAAGCACAGAGGTCAGACATTTCTTGTAGTTCATTACCAGGTTTGTGCACATCTCAGGAGGAATTTTGGTCCACTCCTTTTTGCAGATCCTCTCCAAATGTTTCAGGTTTTGAGGCTGTTGCTTGGCAACTCAAAGCTTCAGCTCCTTCCACAGATTTTCAATGGGGTTCAGGTCCAGAGACTGGCAAGGCCTCTCCATGGCCTTCATGTGTTTCTTCTTGAGCCACTCCTTTGTTGCCTTGGCTGTATGTTTTGGGTAATTGTCATGCTGGAAGACCATCCACAACCAATTTTCAGCGTGCTGGCTGAGGGAAGGAAATTGTCGTCCAGAATTTCACGGTACATGGCCACATCCATCCTCCCATTGGTACTGTGAAGTTGTCCTGTCCCCTTAGCAGAGAAACACCCCCAAAGCATAATGTTTCCACCTCCACGCGTCACAGTAGGGATGGTGTTCTTTGGGTCATAGTCAGCATTACTTTTCCTCCAAACACGGTGAGTTGAGTTGATGCCAAAAAGCTTCACTTTGCTCTTATCACACACATAAACCTACCATTAAAATTATAGACCTTTCATTTCTTTGTCAGTGGGAAAATTTATGAAATTAGTGAGTAATCAAATAATGATTTCCTCCACTGTAAATCAAATCAAATCAAATCAAATCAAATCAGATTTATTTGTATAGCGCCAAATCATAACAAAGTTACATCAAGGCACTTTACATATAGAGATCTAGACCAAACTCTTTATAAATTTATTTAAAGAGACCCAACGGATCCCCTGATGAGCAAGCACTTGGCAACAGTGGCAAGGAAAAACTTCCTTTAAGAGGCAGAAACCTCGAGCAGAACCATCTGCCTCGACCGGTTGGGTTGAGAGTGGGAGAGAGAGTGAGAGAGTGAGATAGGCATTGGGGGGAGGGTATAGGCAGGAACATGTTGCTGCATGAAGTTCATGGAGTTGAGCTGTAATACAGAATTCATGAAATATGGGACCAGCAGGTGTTGCAGGAACATGGGATGGCGATGAGTCACCACCTGCAGGATGAGGACAGGGAGAGAGAGGAGAGGAACTGGGAGAGACAGAGACTTTGGCAGAACATGGTTGGTAAATGCAGTATAAATGCTTAGAACTGGGTGAAACTGTGTTTTTTAAGAAGGATGGTTCTTATCAGCGCATGCAAGGAGGGAGGGAGAGACAAAGAGGGAGAGGGGGAGAGAGGGTGACAGGGAGAGAGGGAGAGAGGGAGAGAGAGAGAGAGAGAAGCTCAGTCCTTCCCCCAGCAGCCTAGGCCTATAGCAGCATAGCTAAAGAGTAGAGGACTTTAACTTTTTAACTATAAGCTCTGTCATACGGGAAAGTTTTAAGCCTGGTCTTGAAAATTGCTAAGGAGTCCGCCCCCCGGACCGATGCTGGAAGTTGGTCCCATAGAAGAGGAGCCTGATAACTGAACGATCTGCCTCCAGATTTACTCTTGGAGACTCTAGGAACCACAAGTAAACCTCCATCTAGAGAGCGGAGTGGCCTGCTAGGACAGTAAGGAACTATGAGCTCTCTGAGATACGATGGAACTTGGCCATTAAGAGCTTTATACGTTAAAAGAAGGATTTTGAATTCTACTCTATATTTTACTGGCAGCCAATGAAGAGCAGCTAACACAGGAGAGATGTGATCTCTTTTCCTAGTTCCTGTTAATATTCGTGCAGCAGCGTTCTGAATTAACTGAAGGCCTTTTAGAGATTTGTTTGGACATGCAGATAGTAATGAGTTACAGTAGTCCAGCCTAGAAGTTACAAATGCATGGACTAGTTTTTCTGCATCATCCTGAGGAAGGATGTTTCTGATTCCCCTAATGTTTCTCAGGTGGAAGAAAGCTGCCCGACTAACTTGTTTTATGTGAGGGACAAAGGACATGTCCTGGTCAAAAATTACTTACAGTGGAGCTGGAAGCCAAAGTAATGCCGTCCAGACTGATGAGATGATTAGATAGTATTTTTCTGAGGTGCTTAGGACCGAGTACAATAACTTAGTAAAAAATTACTAAGTAAAAGTAAAAAATTTCCAGTCATCCAGAGGCCTAAATCACACTGCACTCAGGTATCTTTAAGCATACTGCACAACTAAGGCCCTGATTAAGGAGTGCTGTTCACAGTGTGAGTCAGGCTGACATCTGAGTGTGTATTAAGTTGTTAACATTTCAATTTGCCTAGCAGGGCAATACAACAAAAATGGTCCATCCTCCAATTCAGGGGTTTCATAGAATACTTGAACAAATGAATAAATTCTGTGCTCATATGCCTTATCTGATACAGATGATGACTTTGAATACCACGACTACCAAAACTCAGAAGGCTGCAGGCCCCCAAGCCGACAAGGCTGCAAAACCCAGGCTGAAATGGCTGCATGCACGCAAGCCAAGATGGCTTCAGGCCCTCAGGCCAAGATCACTGTGTTCCTAAGCTGAGGCTATTTGTAAATGAATATCTTCCCATATTTTTGGGCCGATGTATGACTACATTGAAGCTTCCAAATTAATGTGAGGATTCACATTTGGAGTATGTATTTTGTGCTGTTAGACACTGTGGCTTATACACAGCATGAGCTAAAATGCCAATTAAGTTAAGGGGTGCCATAATGAAAGCATAGCAATGCTTTCTCGAGTGAGAAGTTGATTGGCCTGGAGGATCTCCAAGCCGGAAAGTTTACCGCTGTCTGTGATTTTGACTCAACCGTCCCACTTCCATAGTTTGTCCTCTTTTAACTGAAATCTGGCTTTGCAGTCACACACCAGCTGTTCTCACTTAGGCCTCCCTACCAAATTAAAAATTTGTATTTTCTATAAGGGAAGGTGGAGGTGGTTGTCTGCAGCTCAATATTAACAATGGAAGTTCCTCTGAATAATAACCCAATCTTCGAATGTCATGTATCTCTTTTTGGCAATCTTTCTATATTCTGCATTACAATTAACATAACATCAAAACCTCCTGGCGCCTTTATCACTGAATTCTCTCATCTTCTATCATTTACCACTCTTCTTACAATTAAAATCATAATAACTGGTGAATTTAATTCATTCATTGCTTTGCAAACCTCTTAAATTGCATGGACATTAAACGTGTAACACAGCCTACTGACAATAGAGGTCACACCTTGTACCTTGTCATAACCTATGGCCTAGTGTGTCCTCTGGTGTTGACCTGGCTGTGTCAGAACATTATTGTGTATTCTTTAAAATCACCACTTTTACTCAAAGAAAGACTCTGGTGAGAATTACGAGGAAATCCTATCTAACTTCTGAAGTGTCTTCAAATTATAGCACTATTCTGAACAATGCACTGTCTGAAACTTTACCTGCACTCTGTCTTTTTATTGTGGATAATTTGAACTGCAAATTTTAAGTTAGCCATTGACTCAGTGGCTCCACTTTTAAAAATGAAAACTAAACCTACACCCCCGGGGAGAAATTCTGAAATCAAAAAACTGAAAAGAAGGAGGAGAAAAAATAGAGGAAAACCCAACTCACTCTTCAACATGAGATACTTAGTGAAAAAGTCAAAATCTACAATTAATTAGTCAAACTACCAAGAACATCCCATTTCCCAAAATTAATTTCCAGTCACAAAAATTATACCTCATTGCATTTTTTCACAATTGATCTTTTATTAACAGCGATTGGAATAAGTGCTCCCTGATGCCCACAGATGCTCTATGTGAGTCTGAAAGATTACCAAAAAACATCTGTCTTTGTCTCTGGACACGTGTCAAGGCACTCATCTCACTCGCGTGATGCTGCACATAAAAAATTAAGCTCCCAAGCTATCAAAAAATAAGTTCGAAACAAACATCTATGGAGAGGTTCTTTGGAAAGGGGAAAAGGCCTAATGAGGAGACTGACAAAGAAAAACGCATGAATTACAAGAAAAGAAAGGTCCATTTAAAAGACAATATCAGGAGTCCTACTTAAAATACTGATTGAATGCTACAAGTAAGTGTCAGGCTCCAAGCCCACTCTGAATAGTATGTGAAGACAGGGCCGCAAATGAAGCAATGAAGCAAATCATTTTTGAGCATACCAAGTGAATTGATCCTGTACGAGTTAGAAGTTCATCTCCTGGAGATTGAAAATGATGGTGGCCATAAAAGCATGTTTCAGAGAACAATCCTGAGATTGCCAAAAAAAGCTCTGAGTACTTTGCTTCTATTTGCGGGCTTTCCTGCAGTGACTGTGACCAAAACAAAATTACAGAGTAGATTGGACATAAGTCTTCAATTTCCCTTAGGTGGGACCGGTCTATTGAAGAGAAACAACCTCAGACTTCTGACTGACTCAACTTAAAAAAAAAAAAAAAAAAATGCATTTAATGAACAGCATATTTTTTTATCTTCTATTATGCAAATAATAATATATAATATGCAAATAATATGAAAATATTGTTTTATATGAAACCAGTCCGTGATGCAAAAAAGGTAGGGGGCCGCTGCTCTAGAGTATGTATCCAACCAACAGATCTTCAGTGGAGTGTGCAGACTCATTTGTGTCATGAAACAGGATAAGGTTGCCTCAGTTTTGCGAAATTACTTGTCTATTATTCGGTTTGCTCAATCACTCAGTCACTGAAGCTCCATGAAGTGAGACAATGTTGGTGTGCTTTCGCACAGAATTCTGTGTACACAACCAAGAAGATGCAGTTAAACCTGTCAATTTCCAAAGATTTGTGAAAGCTCTGAGGAAAGTTTCAGTTTTAATGAGGAGAAGCATTCACATAAAAATTCAAGACTTTCACTGAGGTTGGGACACTGAGCAAAATGTCTGAGATTATCCAATGTGTGGCACTCACGCAAGAAGATGAAGAACATATTTGGTCGAGAAGTTGTACAGCTGAAAATGGTCCAAGTTGGTGTCCCAACACACAGCGATGCCAAATACCACAGAACTCAGTATTGCCCTTCACTGAAGATGTTCAGCTCCTTTGAGAAAACTGCAAAAAATACCCTTTGCAACTTGAAGGAGGAGGCCAGCCCTCAGAATTATGCTCCACTTGCACAGATCATTGTGTTCAAAGGTAGACTTACTGCAACTTAAAGACGACACAAAGCTTCACAAAAATGTTGCCATGGAGACTCAACAACTATTTCAGTTGAATAGAATTCATGGGAAAGAGTGACCTAAAGGTTGCAGTTCTGTTAACACCAAATGTGATGGATGCACTCTCGCTTCTGACGAGCAGCAGTCTTCCTCAAATGTCTTCCTCTTTGTAAGATCAAAATCACGGAGCCACGACAGAGGACAGGACTGTCCGTTCATGCAAAACAGTGTGGCACAAAGCACCCCGAGGACCTCAGGTCAACTCTACTCAAACATGTAGCCACAATCTCACAAGGTCTCAATCTCAAGAATACAAATGGGACTAGGTTGCGGTGATCCTGGGGCCATGATATGTGTTCGTTATGACTTCTACAGGCTGACATTTCCAGCTGGCCAAGATTTCCAAGCGACTGCTAATTATGGAGAATAGATGTCTTTCAGAAGAGATCATGGGATGAGATTGAATTTGAGGTTTGTATTGGAATTTAGCATCAAAGATCTCATGTGTGTGTTTTTCTGAATATTAAGTCAGATACATCACACCCAAATAAAAGATCTTCAGTTCAGTCAGAAATGTAATTAAATGAAACTGGTGTGCAAATGACATCTTCACAGAGATTGATAGTTGGGATGATTCTCATAGCTTATGGTGGGACTGATCACTCAAAACTGTCCATTTACAGAATTGTGACATTAAATGACTGATTGTCTGGTTTTAAAGCATCACCTTGATGGGCACATGGATTTTCAGTACATTTAGTATATTTCTATTTCTAATACATTGGCAAGGAAAAACTCAGTGTGGCCAGTGCAAAGTCACAGGAATAGAATGTGCTCAGTATCATCTTCAGGTTTTTTTTTTTCTTATAGTGTGACTCTGATTGCTTTAGTTAGTTTTTGTTGAAGTCATTAGTTAAGGGCAGCTCAGACATTGTTTCAGGCCCCACTGAGTATTTGAGTCATGTTTTCAAAATGACAGAAAACAATACATTAATTTGTGTGTTAGTTAAAATTTATGCATTTGAACATCAATGATCTGGCCATATTGCAAACTAAGAGTTAATTTTCCTTTTCTTTCCACTGGATATATTCAGTTGAAATACTACTTACATCTTTAAGAGAACTTAGAGTAAGGACCAGTGTAATCACTTGCAATTGATTGGCTGTCTGATTCAGAGTGGATCTGGAATTTCCAAGTGTCAAGTCAAAGTTATCTATAGCATAGTTTTTAGTCATTTGTTATTGGTGCTCAAGTCAAAGTTGAGTCACAAGTCTTTCTTGTTCTCCCTGCTCCTACAGTGCCTCTCTGTCATTCTCTTTTTTATCTAGTGAATTACCTTTGTGGTGAAACCACATTTACACAGTGCCTTAGTCTGCTCATGACACACACAAGCTGCTGGAGGTGTGCTGTACCAGAGATTGCAGGTGGCTCTCAACACAACAGTTTAGCCGGAGACAGGGTGGACACACATACACAGTATTTTACAAACCTTCCTGAATCTGCTCCCATCACCTTTATCCCAATGTGGATGTTAGCAGAAACACAGATGATATTGATCTTCACATGCAGGTCCACTGGTAACAGAGAGGAGAACTCTATATTTCTATTGTGATTCTGTCACATGAAAGATATCCCTGATATGACGGCACTTACGCTAACAAACTTACATGGAGAGTGTATGTTTCCATTGTGAGCTCATCACTGGGAACTTAAACTAAACACCAGATGATTTGGGGACAAACGTTGTGTCCTTAGTTGGGAATTTTTGAGATAGTGATAAAGGTCAGTTCAGGAAAGTCTTGAGGATATGAATTTAGTGTTTATGATTTAAAAATGAACCATGACAGTGCGTATGTAGCCTTTCTTTACTTTTTCTGTGGGATCCAAAAACCAAAGCCCTGGTACACGTGTTGGTGACTGAAGAGCTGCTGCTGGGGTAATATTTTCTTTTAGTGTTCAGTATTCAGTGATAGGGGTTGAGAAATTACATGTCAGCGGTCACTAAAAGTATAGTAAAGATGTGTTTGTGTAGGTTGGTGAGGCAGTCCAGTCAGGTCTAATCAAATACCATCTTTAAAGTGCTTTGGTATGGTTATATCTCTGCTCTACATACTCATTCAGTGCTGTCCACCACACACAAACACAACCTCTACAGTGTGACTCAAAAATATCTTTACTGGTTAGCAGTGAATCAGTGCTGTTTTTCAATAACTATTTCCACACACCTCAAGCTATAACCAACCTTTGACTTTAACCTTTACCCACTTAAATGATCCCACCATGAAACACCAGATGAGCAGCAAAAATTCTGCCCATAAAAAATTAAGTAAAAATGAGTATTACTGACCCAACGATAGCTCCACAAAGAAGATGACTTTGCTGAGAGTAGCTGCTCAAGGTATACTGTTTGAAAGGGTTTAATTCATTTCATGCTATATGCGCTGACTCTTGTCCAACTTACGTGTTCGATGGCTGACAAGTGAATTCAATGCTTGAGAATCTTTATCCTGGATTCTATCTAATGCCTACCAAGGGTAGCTCCACTTGTTGTTAAAG
Source organism: Echeneis naucrates (assembly GCF_900963305.1). Lineage (NCBI taxonomy): Eukaryota > Metazoa > Chordata > Actinopteri > Carangiformes > Echeneidae > Echeneis > Echeneis naucrates. The sequence goes on from NC_042520.1 coordinate 23,188,498, forward strand.
GTCTGTCCAGGAAAATGTTAACAGAAGCAGTAAATCAAATAATAGGCTAATTTTCCCACAATCAGTTTATAGTCACAGTCTCCAGTTTCAAATCTGCAATGCAACATGACAATCTTTTTTGAATGATGGTCCCATTGACAGAGTATAGATCTACCCCTGACATATCTTTGGTTCCACCTTCTCTAAAATGCGGGGCTCCTTGTAGTTTCCAAAAAATTAAGACGGTGGCATCCAAATTACAAACTGCAGGCTTCAAAACTACAGTTCACAAGCCAGTGGTTTGGTTTGTGGCTTGACATTTGTTAACAACAGGTTATAACCATCCTCACCTGCTCTCCCAACATAACTTCACTGTGTGCGGATGTGTGCGTGCACAAGCACTTACTGTGCAGAGTGGTACACTATGGGATAGACGTCACTGCTGTGGCTCAGTTAATTGCTTTCTTCTCCCGTTCCTTCTCTGGCCATGGCTTGGGACTGTAACAGTGTACAGTAATTGCTGCTACTCTGTCACAGCAGTAAGTGTCTTGGTGGGTGTGAGTGGCATGTAAAGGCATCATCCTGGCATGAATCAGCATGCAGTCACAGTGCAGTTTTTATAGTTATTTTATAATTAATAGATTAAACTCAAAGCTGTCTGCAAGAATGAGAAATAAAAAAAAGGGAAAGAAAATTCAATTATCTACTTATCTGCTTACTAATTATCAATGTGAGATTGAAGCAGTTTCCATTGTAATGGTAAAAAGCTTTTTGTAGGTCCATAGTCAGTAGATTAGAAATATGCCTTGAAGTTTGAATTTACCGTTGTGTAGTCTGACCTAAGAGATCAGAAATAGAATCTAACGGTGAAAACAGCCATCACATAATGGCTCAGGACACATACTGCTTCCATCACTGCCAGCAAGCTGGCAGTTGTTCTTTCTTTCTGTGTGTTCTTTCTTTCTGTTTCTTTCTGTTTCTGTTGGCAGTGGGAATACTAATAATATGCTATAATTACCCTTGCTCATTTCTAATTCAGCCTTGGTGGGAATCTGCACTGGTTGCCTCAACTGCTTTGCAAGACCCAGACCAGCTATGTTCAACCTCCAGCTCCAGCTCCAGCTCTGACTTCCCCCTCTTTCAGCTCAGACTCTCATGTTAATCAGTAAACCCCCTTTGGTTCAAACTAGCCTCTTCACTCACAAGTGCAACATTAAAACTCCCAGGCTTGCCTTTACAATGGAATGAATATCAATTGGTTATTTGGATACGTGCAAAAATCGCAACTGGGTTTGTGCAAATGAAGATACAACTGAGTGTGTGGAGGTGGGTGTCAGCTGTAAGAGAGGGAGGCAGGGCAGGCTCTGCAGGAGCAAGCCAATGGTGACGAATGAACGTCTCTTTCTACCTGCAGTAGTGGCTGGACTGGAGAGCACATGGTAGGATGCTTTCTGGAGGCTGAGGACCAAGCAGTTTGTGTTGCATGTGTTTCGTGTTTAATAAAAAGGTCCTGCTGAGCTCTGCCGTTCTATGGTCTTTGCTGGGGAGAACCCCAGTGGCAGTGAACCTGAGACAGAGTGTTTTGTGCATATAAACAGTGGATTAGTTTAGCTGCCTCTGTTGGAGCTTATCTTGCTGTGTTTTCAGCAACCTGTGCTGTAATTTGCTGAGGATGATTTTTTTTTTTGGTCCACAGTAAACTTGTACATTGTTGTATCGCCACAATAGACTCTCTTTATTGATGAGATGTGGAGAACAGAGAAAAACGTGCTGGGGCACATGACTTCTGTTGCAAACTTTGGTTCACAGAAAGCTGCAGCTCAATGATATCAGCTAGATCCTTGAAACTGAGAGCAGATTTCATTAGTGGTCAGTGAGACACAGGTCTGAGAGCACACATTAGAGGCTGAGGAAAGCACATGCTTAATACATATTTGGATTTATTATATCATTTGGACCATGCAGAAGATGTGAAAAGCCTGTGATTCTTATTATGTAGCTCTATCGCTTCCTCTCTGTCTCTCTCTCTCACACACACACACACACACACCAGTGTACAAGCAGAAACAAAGTGATAGGGTGATAGCTGATGTGGCACTGCCACCTTGTGGTTAACCTAAATATAACTCCACGAAGGAGAAGACAAATCATATCCTCCAATCAATGCAGAAAATGTATCTACATTTTGGTGTAAATGTAGATTTTTATGCATGAACAGCTGCTTATTTACAAACTGAGATTTTGTAAATTATCTTTGTGATTTTTGTGATTTATCAAGCTTGTATCTACTGATCTTGACTTAATCGTGAAAAAAAAAAAATGCTTTCATTTAATTACTCTTTTATTCAATGATTTGTGCATATATGCCATGTCAGTACATGTAAAGTACAAAACATCAACTGCGTAGGCTAAGAGATACAAAGAGTAAATCTATCTCACATCAACTGAGCCTTGTCAATCAGCATAATTAAAAAAAAAAAACAGAAATTATAGGTAAGGAAAATTATTTATAAAAACACAAGATCGTCTACAACTATAAGACATATACATATAAACTTTATTTCCAAATGCTAACTTAAAATATAGTAAGGCTTATTTAAAATAGGCCTAATGAACTAAGGAAGTCAAATACTACACAATTCCAATAAAAGCAGTCAGCTGGGGCTACCTGTGGTGAGCAGACTACATAGATGGGGGTGCCCACATGATAGCTACCTCATACTTGCCTCTGTGGACACGGCAGATGACAAACTAAAATGGAAAGTGCAAACCAAACTTTTGAACCAGTACACTAACTCACACCTGCATTTGCAAAATACAAAAGTAAACAGATGAAAACAGCAATGTGGACAATAACAAACTCAATATTCAAAATTAAATTACCCCAAAAACTCAGAGCAAAGCAACAGTATAAACCAAGCAAACGATAGCTCAAACAAGCCTCTAAAAACAGTAAATCGAAATAAAGCAAAACAATAGTACAAAACAAAATATAAGAAAACTGCAGCAGGTTAGCCTGCAAGGAAATTGAGCAATTCTTGCAGGCAGTTGATTGAGCTGGAACCAACACAAGGGAATTACTTTTAATTATTTTATTCCCAAATTGTTAAAAGAAAACCTAGGCCTTTCCCATCTGGACAATAGAACACATGCACACACAGAGCTCACGACAGCAGCAACAAAGAGGTTGCCATATTGGAAGTAGCTGCTTTGAATAGGCCTCTTAACTAGGAGACAGGTCAAAGGGGTGTAGCCAACAGGGGCACCACAGGCACAGTGGGAAAATTGACCACTCTACTACACTTGCATATACTTCATTAAAATACTTTAGATACCTGTAATAAGCATATATTCACGTGTTTGTATTGCAAGATTCAATAGATACTGATTACTTTTTGCATAAAATATTCAGTACCGATTATCGATACCGATTACTGGTAATTTCATAATTTCAAACATAATATTAGTACCCGTCAAAACAAATCATGTTGAATACTGGCCATTCAAAACAATGAAAAAGATCCTGACAGAAATGTAAATTAATTCAAGAAATAATAAATAACATAAACATGAATGAAATAAAATTGTAAAAAAAAAAAAAAAAAAAACTTTTACTTTGTCAAACTAACCACACCTTTGGTTACCAGCATAATTTGGTCCTGACAGAGATGTATGTGTACATTTTAATACAGAAAGATCATTTGTCAAAAAAAGAATTAGCTTCTCCTTCTGTCGGCCATTTCTCTATTTTCTCCGCTCCGTCAGAAAGTCAGAAACACTCATGCTCCTCACCATTATGTTGTTGGCAGGATGGAAAACACACAACTCGCAGCTCTTCTGGTCATGTGACTTGGATGGACCAGTTTAATAGGCTGCAGGCTGAGGGGTGTTTCAGCACAAAATACTGGAGTAAGTTACCTAAAAAATATTTGTAATAGATATATGCATTTTTATTTCTAAATTTCTCATTTATTAATTAGTAGTTACTAATTTTATTGGAGTAGTCAATACCAAAACGGGCGACATGCGGGTATCGATATATTGATACAGTGGGACCTATCCACCCACCACTAGCGCCTATGTATCCATGCGTAACATGCGCTTAGTGATGCATCTCCCTATTGTCGTGAAACATAGTTAAAAAGGTTCCCACCAAATGGGACAACTATCTGCTGTCAAAAATGTGTACCTCCATCAGGGAGTAATAGCAAAGGGTTATGTAATCCTCAGAGAAGCAGAGGATTTACTCAAGAGGCTATTCAAAATGGTCATGGAAAGCCACTGTCCAGGGAGGGTGAGGGAGATGAGAATGAAGGAGTTGAGGAGGATGTGCTAACAAACAGAGGTTGAGGGAAAAAGGCAGAAACCCAAAGCAGGCAGACCTGGAAAATCAAAGACAACCAGTTTTTTTAAACAATTTTTCAGGAGAGTGAAAAGTGAATGTTGAACTGACAGAGCCTTAGCTCTAAGTAGTGATGATTTTATTAACTTTTTTACAGATAAAATTCTCATGATCAGAGAAAGAATTTATCAGCTCTTGCCAACATTAAATAAAAATCTCCTACTGTATACAGCAACTCCTGAATCAGCTGTGACACCTCTTTTACATCTGGAATCATTCTCACCTCTGAATCTCTCAGAGCTAGCTTCTATAGTTTCATCATCCAGACCGTCAACCTGTCTATTAGACCCAGTACCAACTAGCCTCTTTAAAGAGATCTTTTATTTAATTGAGCCTTTCATTCTAGATTAGATTAATCTGACTTTATTTCTGGGTTATGTACCTCAGGCACTTAAGACTGCGGTCATCAAACCCCATCTTAAAAAGCCTAATCTTGATCCAGATGTTTTGGCAAATTATAGACCCATATCGAACCTTCCATTTATTTCTAAAATCATTGAGAAAGCTGTAGTAAAACAACTACACGACCATCTGGATGGGAACAGTTTGTTTGAACAGTTTCAGTCAGGATTTAGAGCCCATCATAGCACAGAAACAGCGCTGGTTAAAGTCTCCAATGACATTCTAATGGCCTCAGACAATGGATCAGCCTCCATACTTCTCCTTCTAGATCTTAGTGCTGCATTCGACACCATAGATCATAATATTTTACTACAGAGACTGGAACATGAAATTGGAATTAAAGGAACTGCACTAAAGTGGTTCAAATCCTACTTATCAGATAGAAATCAGTTTGTTCATGTTAACAACAGCTCCTCCTCCTGTACTGTAGTCAGTAATGGAGTCCCGCAGGGTTCGGTACTTGGACCAATCCTCTTTACATTTTATCTGCTTCCTCTAGGCAACATTATCAGGAAACAGAGCATCAACTTCCACTGCTATGCAGACAACACTCAGCTGTACCTATCAATGAAGCCAAATGAAGTCACTCAGATAGTCAGACTGCAGGCATGTCTTGAAGACATAAAAGTCTGGATGGCTGGAAATGTTTTACTTCTCAACTCTGACAAAATAGAAGTTATTGTACTCGGTCCTAAGCACCTCAGAAAAATATTATCTAATCATCTCATCAGTCTGGACGGCATCACTTTGGCTTCCATCTCCACTGTAAGAAACCTTGGAGTAATTTTTGACCAGGACATGTCCTTTGTCCCTCAGCTGCTCTTCATTGGCTGTCAGTAAAATATAGAGTAGAATTCAAATTCCTTCTTTCTTACAAGAACAAATAAGGTACATCCGACTGTTCTTCCACTTCTTGGATATGGCCACCGTCAATGCCTAGCAGCTCTACTGAATGCAGGATCCACCAAGATCCATGCCAGAGGATGACCCAGTGTCACTCCACCCCCACCCACTGGTGAAGCGCAGAGCAGTGTCCAAGACACCTCCAACGATCCAGGTTGGCCCTTCGAACCCCTGGCCCCAACTCATCAAAGCCACTGCACGCAGTGTCTTGTGTCTTTGTGCCGTGGGTGCTTCTCCAGTCTTCTCTTTTGAAGTTCCTCTGCATAAGGCAACAATCTTCCTGTATTCCTCAATAGCGGTTGCAATAGTTGAATTTGTATTTATTTGCATTTTATGGTTTTCAGATAATTTTACATTATTGTATTCATTGGGTTAGGGTTAGTATTGCACAGTATTGCTGTGTTATTACTGTATTATTATTAATACAGTATCTTTTCAATTGAAAACAAAAACGCATGTTTTCTACTCAAGTGACTATTCGAAAAATCTGTATTAAAAAAATGTAAGTTCAAATTTTGTTTTGTCACGCCCTAAGAGCAATAAAAACACAGGAAAAAAATCCTGACTGGCGTTGTCATAATTCATGCATGAAAGGGTTAAGAGTTGTGTAAAAGTTATGCTGGCTTTATTTGGTTGTATATTGTTAGTCTTACATTCTGTTTGTATAATTTGAGATCCACTATATGATGAGTGGTGGAGGATTTACTCAAGAGGCAGAGCATGCACTGTTTGCCCACAAGAGAAGATGACTGCACTGACCGTTGTCCTTTGTCACAAATGCAGATATTGAATAAACCTGCTGTTACCACAAGCCTGAGCAGCTCATAGAGGTTCTTTTAGACAGAAGACATAACAGAGTGGTCACAGTAGCATGGCTGACCGGCGGCCGGTGGTGGACGGGCAGCTTTTCTGGGTGCTCTTCTGTGTGTGTTCTTGTGTCCAGGCGATAAGTCAGAGTTTTCTTGCCCTTATGCTGTCTGTATTGTAATGGTACTATTTTATGCAGTTAAGCGCAAGCATACGTAAGTGATGTTCACAGGTAGTGATACGCAGTAAGAGGCTGGGAGTATTATTCCTACGCAACAGAAGTAACTCAGGTACAGTTCAGTGAGTCTCAGTCCAGTGTTATGTTATGAGTGACTAAAGATAGACACTGCGTCCTGACGATATTTCTACATAACACTACATGGTGTCAGAAGTTGTCGGAAATGGCGAAATTCCCACCTCCGGAGAGTTTTGACTTCTCGCGGCCAGAACAATGGCCGGAGTGGTGCCAACGTTTTCACCGCTACAGAATAGCAACGAAACTCAACAAGGAAGACGCAGAAGTACAGGTCTGTACACTGCTCTACTCGCTTGGGAAGGAGGCAGAGCACGTTTATAAGACTTTCACGTTTTCTGATGAGGAAGATCAGAATGATTATGAAACTGTGATGGAGAAACTGGAAAGCTACTTCGTGCCAAAGGTGAATACTATTCACGAAAGAGCTTGTTTCCATCAGCGCACTCAACATGCTGGGGAAACAGCGGAGGGATATATCAGGAGCCTGCACGAGCTAGCAGACACCTGCGCATTTGCTGAAGCCAAGGATGAAAATATCCGTGACAGGTTGGTCATTGGGATATTAGACAAAAGGCTATCAGAAAAGCTACAGCTGATACCTGACCTGACGCTCAATAAAGCGGTAGAGCTAGTGAGACAGTCAGAGCAAGTCAAACAGCACATCAGTGAGCAAGGGGCTAATGCTAACTGTGCACAAGTCAGTGAAGTAGCATACAAGCGTCCGCCACCCAGAGATAAACAGAGGCACAATAACGGTCATGGATTCAATAAAGAGGCCAAGGCGAAACAAGCACAACACGTAAACAAAGGACACAAATGCTCTAGATGTGGTAGTGTGCATGCTAGAGAGGATAAGTGTGCAGCACGTAATGCTGAATGCCGCAACTGCAAGAAACTGGGACATTTTGCAGTTGTTTGTCGCTCCCGTGTGGTTAACGAAGTAACTGCACCCGAAGAGGAAAGTGCACGGAGCCAAGTACACTTCCTTGGAGAAATCAAGCAATGCATGGACAGTGAAACTGCCAATACAAGGTATTGAAATAGACTTTAAGATTGATTCAGGAGCAGATACAAGTGTCATACCAGAAGAGACATTTAATCAGCTACAGAATAAGCCAAAACTTAAGAAAACAGTGAACAAACTTGACAGCCCAGGTGGTAAACTGAACTGTTTAGGTCACTTTGTAGCGACTACAATAAGAAAAGAGAAAAGATTCAGGTTCAAAGTGAATGTGACAAGAGGTTCACATAGCCACCTACTGAGTCGCAATGTTGCTAGTGCAATGGGCTTAATTAAGCGCATAGAGGAGATTAACTCTACTGTACAGCTGAAAGACTCTTGCCCAGATGAAGTGGGAAAACTGAAAATAAAGCCCATCAAAATCACACTAAAAGAGGATGCAGTCCCCTACAGCGTGTCAACTGCCAGACGTGTGTCGGTGCCCATGCTGCCGAAAGTACGACAGGAGCTAGACCGCATGGTAAAGACGGGTGTAATTCAACCTATCAAAGAGCCGACGGAGTGGTGTGCCCCAATGGTTCCTGTACCCAAGAAAAACAAAGACCAGCCAAGATTGTGTGTTGATTTAAAAATGTTGAACAAAGCTGTGAAAAGGGAAAGATATGTCCTACCCACCATCGATGATATCCTGCCAAAACTCGCCGGTGCCAAGGTGTTCTCCCTTTTAGATGCAGCCAGTGGCTTCTGGCAGATACCGTTAGATAGCGAGAGTGCCAAACTAACGACATTCATTACTCCTTTTGGTAGGTTCTACTTCAATAGACTGCCATTTGGAATCACAAGTGCACCTGAAATCTTTCAGCGTGAAATGACAGAGCTCTTGCAGGACCATGAAGGCGTGGTCTCCTACGCCAGCAACAACTTATCTATCTTGGACATCGCATTGATGAACATGGTATCCAACCAGACATGGCAAAAGTCAAAGCCATCACTGAGCTTGAAACACCAAGTAACGTCACTGACCTGAGGAGGATCCTTGGAATGATCCATTACTTAGGCAGGTATCTCCCAAACCTGTCTGAGGTTACCAAACCCCTCAATGACCTACTAAAAAATGATGCAGCATGGTCGTGGACTGCAGCTCAAGAGGAAGCATTCAAGAAGGTGAAACAGCTTGTCACAAAGTCCCCTGTATTAGCATTCTATGATGTTAATAAACCAACTATTGTAAGCGCAGATGCTAGTAGTTATGGTTTAGGAGGAGTCCTGCTACAAGAGCATGACGGACAGCTGAAACCTGTAAGTTTTTGTTCCAGAACACTCACAACTGCGGAACAACATTATGCTCAAATTGAGAAGGAGTGTCTTGCAGTCTGGGCTTGTGAGAAATTCACCAGATATCTGTATGGCTTAGACTCCTTTATCCTGCAGAGTGATCACAAACCCCTGATTCCTCTAATAAATTACAAAGATCTCCATTCAGTTCCTGTGAGGTGTCAGAGACTATTGTTACGTATGATGCGTTACAACCCCACAGCTGTATATGTCCCCGGGAAAGAGCTTGTAGTAGCAGATACACTCTCTAGACATCCACAAGCAGCTGTTACACAAGAAATTGCAGAACTGACAAGCGAAATACAAGCCTACGAGGAAGCAGTTCTCAAATCATGGCCTATCTCACCCACTAAACTGGACTTGGTCAAGCAGCAGACCCTGGAGGATGCCGAACTGCAGATGGTCCAACACTATGTGCTGTCAGGATGGCCCAAATACGCAGTCAAGGTGCCAGACAAGGTAAAAGCCTACTACACCTCCAGACATTCTCTCACAGGGTTAGACAACCTAGTATTGTACCACGATAGAATAGTAGTGCCGGAAAAGATGAGGCCTGAGATTTTGCAAAGGATTCATGATGGACACCAAGGCATCGTGAAGTGCAGAGAAAGAGCTAAGTGTAGTGTGTGGTGGCCCAGAATAAGCAGAGACATTCAGGAAATAGTCAGCACCTGTAAACACTGCCAAGAGTCCAAACCCACTCAGAAAAGAGAACCCCTGATTACCACTCCACTACCTAATCGCCCATGGGAAAGAGTAGCGGCTGACATATGTGAACTGAACACACAACACTACTTGGTAGTTGTGGACTATTTTTCACGTTACATAGAAATAGCCTACCTCAAAGACATGTCAAGTGAGACCACAAGAGCTAAACTGAAGAACATCTTCTCTAGATGGGGCTGCCCAAATGAACTGATCACTGATAATGGTCCCCAATTCTCTGGGAGGGCTTTCATGCAGTTCTCTCAGGAGTATGATTTCAGACATATAACCACCAGCCCCCACTACGCTCAAGCCAATGGAGAGGCAGAAAGGGCCGTACAGACAGCCAAAAAGATTCTGAGACAGGCTGATCCCTTTTTAGCCCTCATGATCTACAGAGCGACCCCGTTACAGGCTACAGGCGTGAGCCCAGCACAGCTCATGCTTGGAAGGCAGATCCGTACTACAGTTCCAACATTGGAAACCAAGCTACAGCCCGTGTGGCCAGATCTCCAGCACGTGAGACAGGTTGATGAGAGAGTAAAACAAGGTTACAGACATGCCTACAATAACAGACATGATGTCAGACCTCTACCAGAACTCCAGTCGGGACTCAGTGTTGCTGTGAAGCTGGACAGCGAGAAAGGATGGACAAAGACAGCCACTGTACTTAAACAGCGTGACTCACCACGGTCATACTTAGTCCAAACAGACGGACGAGTACTTCGAAGGAACCGTCGTCATCTGAGACCCCTCCTCAGTGCTCCAAACACTTCTGAGAAGGGCGGAGAAGATCACATCGAGTGTGATGGAGAGCCGCACTCACCTGCTCCAGCATCCGACCCACCACCTGACCCACCTCCAGTCACTGTGCCAGTGACTGCAGTACACATGACCTCCAGTGGTAGACTTGTGAAGCCACCAGACAGATATGGAGAGTATGTGAAGTAGTTAAATAATATACTGTGCTTAGTGGCAGAGTTCTGTTTAGAGACAAATTCATCAGAGACTGTTCAGGTGAACTTACTGCCACACAGAAAAAAAAAAAAAAAAAAAAAAAATGTTAATGCATACAGATGTGATGATGTAAATTCATATTTGTCAAGAGTTAGTTTTGTTATCAATCAAGCATCTTGAGTTAGACTGAGTCACAGTAATTCATCCAGATGAAAGTACAGTAAAGCTCATTTTGTACATGTCTTAAAAGACTCAAAGTAAGGGTGATGTATTGTAATGGTACTATTTTATGCAGTTAAGCGCAAGCATACGTAAGTGATGTTCACAGGTAGTGATACGCAGTAAGAGGCTGGGAGTATTATTCCTACGCAACAGAAGTAACTCAGGTACAGTTCAGTGAGTCTCAGTCCAGTGTTATGTTATGAGTGACTAAAGATAGTGAATAGTGAATAAAGTCAACTAAGGTAGACACTGCGTCCTGACGATATTTCTACATAACACTACACTGTCAACCACCTGGCTCCCATCTGATTGTGGCTGTATGCTCTCTCCTGCAGTGTAGCTGAGCCAAAGCCACATAAAGCCATCGCTCTCTAGCAGTAGGCAAATCAAACACAGAATGTTTCTCCAAACATTTGTGAAAGAATGGATCGCTCTCAGGAGCTCAGTGAACTCAATCATGGTACTGGTGGATAGGATGCCACCAGTCCAACAAGTCCAGTTGTGAAATTTCCTTACTCCTAAATATTCCAGTCAACTGTCAGTGGCATTATAACAAAGTGGAAGCAATTGGGAACTCAGCAACTCAACCACAATATGGTAGGCCACATAAAATGGCGGAGCAGGGTCAGTGAATGCTGAGGCCAAGGTGCACAGAGGTCACAACTTTCTGCAGAGTCAATCGCTATGCAGACCTCCAAACTTCATGTGGCTTTCAGATTGAGTGGGGAGGGTGAGTTGTCACTGCCAGTAATTCTATCATAGATTTCTTTAATCTTTAATCCCAACTTTCTTAGTCAAGCAGTATGAATAAACACTTGGGAGTATCGTGTTGGAATGTCAATGGTCTAAACCACCCTGTTAAAAGTAGAAAGGTCTTCTCACATCTAAAACAATGTAAAACAGAAATAGCCTTCCTGCAAGAAACCCCATATTAGCAGTTCAGACAGTGGCCATCTGCAGTCGGATCGGTTGGGGCAGACATTTCATTCCTCTTTTCAAACCAAAGCCAGAGGAGTTTCAGTTCTTATAAGTCAATCACCCAGTGTGATATCTGACAAATGTGGGCATTATGTGATGGTCTCTGGTAAATTATATAACACACAGTAGAATTTGTAAATATTTATGCTCCTAATGTAGATGATCTTAATACATACTCCCTCATACTTGGGGGTGATTTTAACCATTGGCTAGACCGAGTGTTGGACCGATCTTCGACCAACCCCAGAGCAGTAAACTGGTCAGTCTGTTTTATTTAAGCTTTTCTCTATAACTATGGTTTTTGTGATGTATGGCATTTGCTGCACCCCTCTGACAGGGAATACTCCTTTTTTGCACATGTTCATCACACTTACTCAAAGATAATTTTTTTCTTGATAAGCAAATTCTTCTCCTGGTCTCCCGGTCTTCTCCTATTGTCTTGACCATGTCTTACCTGGCCTCCCACAAAGGAACAGACAGTGGAGATTTATTTCAACTTTATTGTCAGATGATAACTTCGTCAAATTTATGGAGAGGGAAATAGTCTTTTTTCGTCTTGCAAATATGTCTCCAGACATTTCTCGTCTAATTGTATGGGGCGCCCTCAAGGCCTGCCTCTGGAGGCGAATCATTGCATACACTACACTACAGACTGTCAGACTGATTATGATGACACTGTTAGCTTCCTAAGTGCACGCAATATTCCTACGCGCGCACCTTAAGGAAGGGATTAGAAGAGCCTATTCCCCATGCAGAGATAGTTTCTGTGATCTCCTCAATGCAATATGGGAAGTGCTTGGGCCCCGATAGCTTTCCAGTTGAATTTTTCAAGAAATTCTCTCTCCTGCTTTCCCCATTGCTATACGTGTTTTTTTTTTTTCAGATTTTTCCATGAAAGGCTCCCTACCATTAACATTTACTGAGGCCTGTATCACCCTTATCGCCAAAAAAGGTAACGTCCCGGCTGGCTGTGCCTCTTACAAGCCTATTTCCCTCCTCAATACGGATGCTAAGGGCTTAGCCAAGGTTTTAGCCTATAAATTAGAGAATGCTCTCCCCAAAGTCATAGCCAAAGATCAAACCGGTTTTATTAAAAAATCTTACTTCAACATAAGACGACTCTTTGACATTATTTACTTTGCCTCTGAAGACATCCCCAAGTGTGTAGTTTCTCTTGATGCAGAGAAGGCATTCGACCAGGTCAAATGGGTATGCCTATTTGCTGTGCCAGATAACTTTGGTTTTGGCCCAAACTTTACCTCATGGATCAGACTACTCTATTCACAGCCCACTGCTTCAATTCACACTAATTCACAGCACTCAAGACCCATCCTTTTTGATTTTGGCTGTTGAGCCTTCGTTCCGTACCTCCAAGGACATTGCTATCTGGAGGGGTAACGTGAAGCACAAGGTTTCACTCTATGCTGATGTTCTTTCTTTTTGTTTCATCCCCAACTGCCTCATTGCCCCCTGCTCTGCCATTACTCAGTCAGTGCAGTAAACCTTCAGGCTACAAATTAAATCTCAACAAAAGCAAGCTCCTTTTCATTAATAATGTCGGACAAGCTTTAGATTAAAACGATTTGCCCTTTAAATTTGAGAACAAGAAGTTTTCCTATTTGAGCAAGACTTATTCCAAGAGAATTTTATCACACTGCTATATCAAACTAAACAAAAATTAACACAGTGGTCACACCAAGCAATGTCTCTTGTGGGACCTATCAACTCAGTCAGAACGATCATTTTACCGTCTTTTTGCTACAGCCAACCTGACTGTCCTGACTGGGTAGTGATGGAATTAAAGTCTGAAGATAATCTGTCAATTCTTGCATTGCTTGGATCCTTACTCTCACTTATCTCAATGAAACTGCTCAAAAACCCAGTAGTTACACACTCCCTAAAAATATGGACCTAATTTGGGAAACACTTTTTTTCATAAAAAAAAAAAAAAAAAAACTCTCTGTCTTATATGCCTTGATCTCAGGCATGCCTCTATGGATAAGCTCACATCAGCTTGGGAGGAGGACTTGGGTCTCACCATGTCAGAAGACACTTGGACTTCCATGCTTAAACTGGTTAATTCAACTTTCTTGTGTGCACGTCACTGCTTAATCCAGTTCGAGTTGGTTCACAGGACTTGTATTTCAAAAGCAAAACTAGCCTCCTGGACCTCTGAAATGAGACTAAGCTGTGTCAAATGCAATTATTAATATGTACTGGTGATGTTCAAAAATTATTTGAGGGAAGTCTGTCACACACTTTCACAGGTCTTAAATGTTCAGACCAGACCAGATCCCTTGATAGCTTTGTTTTGGGTTATAGAAGGGGAGGAAGTATTAATACCATATAACATACACACCTTATCTGTCCTCTGCCTCCCCTTTAGCTTGACAAGCAGTTTTGCTCGTCATGTTGATGTTACTCCCCCCACCCATGCACAGTGGCTAGACGACATTATATCCTGCTTAAAACGGGAGAAATAAAGATACTCACTTCAACAATCAAGTGGGGAATTTCAGAAGATGTGGGGTCCTTTTTCTAAATGCATTCCAGACCCTGTAAATCTTTCACCCATTCCAAGTGAAGGCCCTCAGTTAGTTCAGTGAAAGGGGAAGGATTATTTTAGTTACTGTGGTGTTCTGTTTATTCCTGCACTTTTGTTTCATACCTTTCCAACCAATTATGCAACTACATTGGTGGTAGTTGCTGTTGATGTCTATGTATGTGTATATGTGCTCATTTCATATCTGTAATGATTATTCAGCACTGCACTTAGGGCTTTTTTGAAAATGTTAATAAAAAAGATTTTGATTAAAAGAAAATTCTCATTAACAGACTCCTAAACAAATAGTTGAAGCTGTCAGCTGACATCATATTAAACCCTGTGGATTAAGAATGTGATTTCACTTAAGTTCATATGCGAGCCAAGGCAGGTGAGCAAATACTTTTGGCAATATAGTGTATATATAGGCGCGCACCAATTAGTGCGTCAGGGGAACTGGCACAGAGCCGCGCACTGACCGGGGTGGACAACACCTCTCGCCGCATTTGGATGTGACAGTTGTACCATCAACAATCAACAGTCAGAAGGTCATAAATACACATGGCAGGGGCCTGCCCTGAGCTCTGCAGGCAGCTTGTGATCAAAAGGGTCACAGTTATGAAACCCCAAAGCAACAAAGCATTTTGGCAAACAGAAAAATACTGGTTCCTGGTTCCTCCGTAATTAGCTGTGAAGGTTAAGGCTACGTTCTGACTGACGGCTGGCTGGGAGTGAATGAACACGTCAGGGTTAGCAAAGCAGAAGAGACAACATTTTTAGTTCAAAAGCTCATAAAAAGTATCAGTGATTTTTGATGGATGAGACCACATAAGATATTAAAGAAAATGAAGATATGAGATAATTTCTGAATATTTATTATTGTTATATTTTTTATATTATTTTATTTGCTTCTGAGGAGTCATAATCTCCATGCCTATGAGTTTTAAGAAGGAGTGTGAAAAGCAGGCTCCGGCTCTTTGACTGGCGCAACAATGGGGATGAACGATGAGACAGATATTTAATCAGTTTAAACCGATGCTAGTAGGTATTCAAGAAAGAGTGCGAGCCTGACATCAAACAACATTTCACAAAGAGCTGTCTCCAATAGTGGGAAGCTATCATAATAGTTAACTTCAAGCTCTGTAAAAGCATGTTCTTCATCCTCTTATGTATTGTATGACTGTGGACTGACTATAGCTACACTGACTCACATAGCAGTGTCACAAAGTGGTGGTACAAGACAGGGCGGGACAGAGCAGACTGGTTAACATGCTAATTTCAGTAAGTATCTGGGTCCAGGTCATGATGCTATCACTGTAGTTCTTTCACACAGTGTTGATAGTGTTGTTCCAAGAACAACTGGACCAACACAGGAGCATTTTCAATAAAATATCTGGTCAATTTTTTCACATTGCACTGTTAAGTGCTCCAAATTGTATTCCAAATGTTACCTTTTTCCATGTTACGTTTGAATTTGTGGTATTCAGAAGATATATTTGTGGTTTTAAGCACCCAAAACCTTCTCTTGTCTCAGGCTCCTCTCTGGAAATCACTTTTTCATCTTACTGAATGTTTTGCAATGCTATATTGCAGCAATTCTCAAAATGGTGCGCAAAACAATCACTGAACTAAATATAAATAAAATAAAATAGATCTAACACATGAAATACTACCAAACATATTAGGATGGAAGAAAATATTAAATCAAGAAAATTAAAGGAGATACAAATAAAGTAAAGACTTTTAAAACGTTTTCAAACTTCTGGGCAGCCGCGGTGTTGCGGTTTAACTGCTGACTGCCATGCAACGGTTCTGACTCTGTTCAGCTGCAACTGTTCCTTGCAGCTATGCATAGGGCCTGTTTAGATTTTTTATAATTATTACAATCAAATACAGTGCATTTTTTACCTCAGGACAATACAGTATGATTTCATCTTTAGGACTGTTTTGTTTGTTTTTTTACATTTATTTATACAAGTACAATTTATTATTTAAATTTATTTAAATAATATGTGCAATGCATTTTAATTGAATCATTATTACCTTTTTTCTATGTATGCTATATTATTTTGTCAGAAATCGCTGAAATTTTCTTTGTATGTGCACAAAATGTGGGCTGTGTGCATTTCTCCATTGATTTAGCAGCTCGTTATAAATCCTAGACTTGCTTTATAATCAAAACAAACGTTATATTTTAATTACATGAAATATTACATTTATTTTGAAGAATGAAACATTTTAAGCCTCTGAACATTAACTAACACTTTCATTATCTTCTACTGAGAACTAATTAGGTTATGTAAATGGACGAGATAAAGGAGGTCAGATAAAAAGTGTCTGTGGCTCACAATGGCTTGTGCATTACTTCTGGAATGTAAAAAATGTAGGAGGATTGGAGGCAGCCTCTACTTCATGACAGTAAATGTTTGGAACTATGAAGAAGAACAGTAACAATGACCTGATCAATGCTGCTATTAATCACAATAGAGCTTATGTCCACTCAAATCCACAGTGCCATTTTTACGGTGGAGAGAGAGAGAGAGTCAGAGAGAGAGAGAGCAGTGGAGGGTAACCGCATTTATTTTCACATTGTGTTGGGCTGCAGTTGGGAAAATGCTTTTCTATTGATCACTTGCTCTCTCTTCTTATGTTGTTTGTCCTTTATCCTCAGCTTTGTGCACATTAAAATGATTCCATCTAGTTCAGATTACAGCATTTAATGTAGTGTGAAATAATTATATCTAATGTATATCATTGCAAAATGACAGATTTGGGTTTCGGATGATTAGATGGTCTCATCTGAAGTTCCCACAGCCAAAGGTGATTTAAGACTAGTTTTAAGATTTCCTAACCAAAGTGAATTAAAATCATCTGTAAATGAGTCGTTAGTTGTGGCCCTTTAACTTCACAATATATTTTTGCTCACACTATACACACCAATCAGCCATAACATTATGATCAGGATGACTGCCTAACGCAGAGGCCTGGACTCCATTAGACCTCTAAAGGTGAGAGGTGGTATCTGGACCAAAATGTTTGCTGGAGATCTTGTGGGGTGGAGCCTCGCTTGGAGAATTTGACCTGGTTGCTGTTCCTCAAGTCAATTCTGATTATAATGTTGGAGTGTGGCTGGGAGCATTATCCTGCTGAAAGGGGCTACTTACATGAGAGAAAACTGTTATCCTGAGAGGCCGGATGTGCTCTTAACAACAAGGTTAGAACTTGTACAAAATAAATAAAATGCAGAATATGAATCATCTGAATCATTCAAATCAAACATACCACACAGCAGTAAGAACCCCAAAAACAACAACACAGTTAGAACAGTCAAATGCCCAAATTTGTGCTTTTGTTTAAAATAATCAGATTTAACAAGAAACTTTGCTTTTAGCTTTTATCATGTCCTCAAATCCTTTAAACTTAACAAATAGAATCACTTGGTCTTTGTTGGATAAATAAGCCGCTCTGCTCGAAGCCCAGCCTGCATGAGATGTGCCTGTGTTTGCTATTAGTTGAATGCTGATCAGTCAGGACTTGGTGAACTAAGGAGAGTTGTCTTTGTTGTGACACAACGAGGGAGCATCTGGTGAAGTATGATTTAAACCAGAGGTCAGATGTATAAATTATGTGTGCATACAAAAATACCATGTGTGTCATGCCCATCATCTATTCTTGGTTAACTGTGGGAGTCGAAACAAGGCTCATGAACGAGGAGTAACAAAGAAGGAGGGTGGATAGGGTGGTTGTATTTAGGTATTAACATATTGGGTGAAAAATATCAAAGAACATAATTTTGGTTAAACCTTTGATGAGGAAAACTAAAGCAACTGAAATACATTTGCTTTGATTCTGGGTCTTTTCCAGTAATCAGGTAGAAGTTGAGCTTCAAGGTTTCCAGACCAGCACGACAGACAAATTTCTGTACTCAAAAAAGGTAAGTTACTTTTCAGCATAACAAGGACAGATGAAAGATCACAGTCACAGATGGATCAAAGATGAACATCAGCCATATGAATGGATCAGTCCTTCTCATCATCTCCTGGGAGCAAACTTGGGTGGCATGAAAGGGGGCTGATGCAATCTTTTGAAAATGTGAGAAACAAGGGAGAAAGTAGACTCACGGTGGGAAACTTTGCTTCACTCCAACCTCCAAATGTCATTTTTACTGTATTTATGTTTGATTTTATTAAATCCACTCAACAATGATCCTATTTGAAATGAATTCAACTTTAAGGACTCAAACTGCCCAAAAGTTCAGTGCATTCTAAACTGCTTAGGAATTCAGCATTTTTGGAAAAATCTTATTGAAATATGAATAAAAAAAAGCTACAGTGAACATTCATGGGTTTATCGCTTAAAATCTCAGAATATGGAAATTTTAGATTTTTCTTTTTTCTTTTTTTTTACATGGATGTCATCCAAAAAACATCTGAAATTAATTCCCTTTGTTTGAGATGCAGTGCTCAATTAAATGCTCCCACCCCAACGTTTTCCAAAGCTGGAAGGGACAGCAGACTGTCACAACCACATCACTGAGGTTTTATACTGTGGACAGTCATACCTACAGACTTTTCATAAATGACGGAGTCTCCAGCAGAGCTGTAAAGTGAGACCAACTTTAAACCTGTAATCTATCCAAAGACCAGCAGGGGGACTCCACTGGCTGTAAAAAGAAGTCAGATGGTATCTAGGTCAATGTGGAATTGTCCCCACTTCTCAATTGATTTATTACATGAAATAAATAAATAAATCTATACATGAAACAGAATATGCATGAGGATGTAGCTCCAGTGTGATTCACAGACTGTACCATATAGCAAAACTGCCTGATATTCAGAGAGAATACAATGAATACAGGCCAGAACTGAAGCCTGAGGCCCATGGCTTCTCTCCATGTACCTCTTTTTTCTGCTCATATACACGCACAAAAAAATGTACCCATCATAAAATAATTGATTACATCCATATGTGTCCCATCTACCCATTGGTGCTGAAGAATTGGAGGGAATAAAGTAAACTGTGCACTCCCACCAAACCTGAGAGCTGCGACAGGCAATTACAGGAACAAGCAGAGTAGCATATACAATTTTTTATTTATTTTTTTTTTGGAGAGAGTGTGAGAAAGACAGAGAAGTGTAGGGAGAGGAAACATCATACGAAAAAACAAGGAGCTGTGGTGAAATGTAATTGTTGTACAACTGAATTCTCTGTCGGGGTCCCTCCAGTCAGGGGTTGCCTTGGGCCTGGGTTTTGCCTTTCAACTCTGACAGTTGAATGGCCTGAAGAGTCACAGGAGAGCTGAGCGGAGCGGTAGAACAGAGCTGTCGAAGTTGTCAATTAGACATGCACATGTTATATATTATATATATTTTTTCCTAGTTTATAAATGTTGCAAAATAAATGTTCACATGCTGTCACATGCCAGTACAATATACAGCCAATAAAATAAATAAAATAGGCATGTGGTTGAAATTCAGCAACATTGGTTGAGTTGAGTGGACTAGTTCCTCCAAATATGGAGGCCATTCTTTTTCCAGTGGCATAACGTCAGATATATTCTTTCCTCCACCTGTGATGGACAAACTAATCCAGAGGTCTCCAGCTCCGCTCCTGGAGAGCTACTGGCATGTTTTAAATGTTTCCTGCTCCTACACATTTGATTGATTGAGTGGTTCCTTATCAGACCTCAACAGAGCTTGATGACATTTTATCATTTTATATTAATTTATATTATATTATATTTATATTTATATTTATATTATCTAATATAATTTATATTAATATTCATGATGTGCTTTGCATTGACCCTTTATTGTTGAACGTGGACCTGTAGACGACAGAGTATGAGGTGAATCTGTATGTGCACACTTGATATATAAAGGGAAAATTGGGTGCAAGTGTTCGTATGCATAGTTTTATCAATGTTGGGTTTGTTTCTTTTAACGACACCACTTCCCAGTTTTTGGCGTAGGTACACTTTTAGTATGAATCCCATGTACTGATTTATAAATGAAACCCCTGAGCTCTGTAGATGGTGGCTTCTTCTTTGACCATGGAAGATCATAACTTGGTGTGAACATAATAAGGTGACTGAACTGGCTCCAATCAGTGGGTGTGGACACAAAAAATAAAGTTGAAGGTAAGTCCAAACCAGCATATAATGATTATGTTAACCCTAACAGAGTTTCGAGCCATATAAAATGTTCACCCCCTTTTGTTAATCTGATGTTTGTTAAACATGTCAGCTTGCCCTGTGTAAAGAAAACTAAATAAATATTGCAGCGCACCACATAGCACCTCAAGCAGTGAATCAATGCAGATGTAACAGAGCAGGTGACTAAGTAACACCAGGTGACTGGGGGTTTTATGCAGACTTTCAAGAGTTGATGCTTATGTCAGGGATAAATCACTTTTCCCATTTTGCTTTCGAAGCAACATTTTGCAATAAATATATTGCGAAGTTGTATGACGAATGTTATTGCCCTTTCCTTTGTGTTCACAATTTCCCTGTTTATTTCATCTACTTAAATAAGAAAATAACAAACCCAAAATAAAAATGCAGTACACAGGCAACAAAAATCATTAGAAAAATGTCTGCACACTCAAACAAACAAACAGGTACGGGTACGTAGGTAGAAGGCACTACCCAAACATGCAAAACTGAGAAAAAAGGATAAATACATGGAAAGTTATTCAATGCCATTTTAAATATTGACAAAATTGATCTAAAGTACTTTAGTAAGACATAGTGATTCAGGTACTATATCATCGATAAAAATGTTCCAGTCAAACAGTCTCAGACAGCTATGGGTGGATGCAGCGCCTGAAGGCAAAAATAGGCAACTACTGAACTCAGCTAAAGCGCATCAGGTGTTCAGAATTCCTTGCAAACTCCAGTCCAAAGCTCCAAAGGACACTTTACAAGCAAAAAAACTGAAGACAGCCAGGAGAGGAGAGGACAACCACATACCTGACTTTCCAACTGGAGCGACCCCAAAGAAATTGGAAACTGAGAGATTGTCACTTTTAAATGAAGAGCTGAAACGATTGCACAACGATAACTGTGCACATAAAGGAGAAAATGGACAAGACATTTCTCACTGAGAAGACAGGGAATAGTGGGAAAGGAAGCTGGTGTGGAAGAGTTAAAAGAGAGATGGCTGGCATTGTTCACAGTGGATGAGGTCCAGTGTGAAAGGTCTGTAAATTACCCCAAATTGTTAGTGCCTGAGCTGAACCTTTTATTAAAACCCAAAAATTGCATGAAACAACAGTCTGCTATTGCAGGATGAAGTAATACAAACCTGATGAAGTCAAGACCCTGTTACAGTACTTTTGCTGCAGGTCTATACATATGCACCTTTTACAGGTACCAGATCCTTTTGTACCAGCATAAAGATCTTTAAGCCATGATGTGGTGGATATGTATTGTTCAGTAATATAAAAAAGCACTCTTTCTGCTTCATTAATTACAAAATGAAAATGTGTTTGTATTGCCTTCCATTAGTCGTGTGGGTGGTATTAATTCCAGTCTAATGGGAAGTAACTCTTTGGTATAAATAGCTAAATTAATAACTTTGGTTAATCAATTTTTTACTTTTTTTCAATTTTTTCAATTTCCAATTTTTAAGTGTTTGAAATCGCCAAGAGTGCATCTTTTGGCCCCTGGTGTCAGAAATAAAACTGCATGTGCCCTATAGTTGCAGTGTAATATGTTATGTAAAGCATTTTTGTGTGCTCTTGTTTTTAAAGATCAATGCAGAATTTATGAGAATAACAACTGTCCCACTTCAACCATGATTCCAGGCCTCCTTGGAGAAGCATCATATCAGAAACATCAGAAACGAATGAGGAGGTGTCAGAGAGAAGACCTGCGATATACTGAAAGTTCTTGATCAGGTTGCCAAATACAGCAAAATCTGGTTTATTTTACATAAATAGTAACATTGTACGTAGAAGCAACTCGGTCAACATATTTGATTTGAAAATTACATTACTTGTTGGAAAATTTTAAATAGTATAATATTTACTGCCTGAATTTGACAGAGTTTTTTGCTGGTCCACTTAAAACTTTTGTAAATCACAATAAGTGAAACTTATTGTGATTTACAAAAGTAAATCACAATAAGAGCCCATTTGTGCAATTTGTTGTGTTTTCATCTTCAGTTAAATTGCAAAATTGGATTCCTTATTGGATTCCTGAACAAAGATCAGAAAAAGATGCATATTGGTCCTGTGGAACCAGACAAGCTTTGTCTTTTTCTATTGTGAAGGTTATATACAGGTGCAAATCAGAGCATAAACTAAGTGAGACAGGTGAGCTTGGATATTTAAAGGGAATGGCATGATATAACAATGATAATTAAGCGGCTGGTGATTCTAGAGGATTTGGGCGAATGAATGGCAGATCGTGTATCAAAATACAAGGGGGAGTCTGTCTGAGGAAGAAAAGTTAGAAAGGAGTCAGCCTCTATCCTGCTGGTTCGAGAAGAGGAGGGCTCCATAGCTACTGTCTGACTGGGCTGACACTGAGCCTGTTTTCTTATGCTTCAGATGGCTGCCAAACACACAAGCAAAAACACATTGATCAGTCAACTGAGACTTTCTAACACTTTAATTTCTACCACCACTGTAAAAAAAAAAACCTTCACTATTCTCAATTGTTTTGTTATTCAGTTTACAGCAGAAAATAAATTATGGCATTCATCTTGGTTTCATCACTTAAATAGAAATACTGTTGTACCTTCAGCTGTAGTTGTGGCCTTCCTCCTCACTCATTTTCTTTTTTTTGCCCTACAAAATCACAAACACATTAGACTTTCTGTGTGACATCACCTTTGTGCAGTGACTGTGTAGCATTATCTAATGTAATGATATAAACATTTTTCCATCGTGGGCATACATAATTGTCACTGCAGGACCAATTTGGAAACATCTGGTCATGGAGCTGCCTGCTCCCTCGCTGCCTGCTCATAATATGTCACCTGCTACTATTTCGGAAAGAATTTCCACTGCAGACAAATACCAGCACATTTTCAAAGCACACTGCAATGCATGCCGTTGGAAACATTAACAGTTACGGGTCCCACAGTCCTACAACACTGGAAATCCTGGTTCAGGAAATGAGCAATAAAACAACTGATGTGATTTTCGAAGTGTTGCTGTGACCATGTCACCAAAGAGATGCATCTGTCCAGAACCGTGCTGTTTAACCAGAAGCACCATACTCTGAGTGAGCAAAAGCTTAGAAATAATTGAAATAAATTACTTGTGAAAAAAACTCATTACAGATAGAGGATGCTGGACAGTACCAACCATCCTCTCCACAACATCCTGGACAGGACAGAGAAGCAGCTACAGCAGCAGCCAATACCTCACTTCACTGTACTGCAGGACTGAGATGTTCAGGAGATCTTTTGCCCCCACTGCTCGTGACCTGGACTCTTCTTTCAAATCATTTATCTCTCTATCAACATACCTTCTGTCTAAGCAGAGTGTTTATTACTGCACTGTTGTTGCTGTTCAGTTCAGCAGCAGCAACGTTCATTTGCTCCTCCTTATAGCCCATGAAGGCATTGGACAGCTTCTTCACATATTCCCAGTCATCGTCCTGTTGTCGCTCACATTTTATCTTATTGTGGTAAAACAGAACATCACCAATGAGCCAAACTGGAATGAAATACAGAGTCTGGATGTGACATGCTCCTGTGAACCAGTCAGGATGACAGTCAGAATGTGTGCACCACCTCACCGTTCCTGCATGAATAACATCAGATGGATAAATTAGATTACAGAAAAAAAGTAAGGAAGCAGGAGGACAGGAGTGGGTAGGAGTAGGAGTGGAAGTAGGAATAGGAGGAGAAGGAGGAGGAAATGGAGGCAGAATTGGAGAGATGAGTTCATCTTCCATCTTCCATGTCCAGTAAGGTTTCAAAAATCATTTTATTCCTCTGCTGGGATGATCCAGATGTTCTCTGAAGTCCATCTTTGCTGAGCTTTGGACACGAAGAGGAAGCTGTTTGTGAGACATTCACTGTGAAAAACTGTTCATGTTTCTTGGCTACATTTACCTAACAGCTCAACTTTGCACATACTGTGCAAAATAAGTTTGTATGTGTCTCATTTAGAAAAGACAAAGCTATTCAACAACATATAATTATTCTTTTCACCTCAAAACATGTTGATAAATATTAACAATGTAATACTGTCTTCGGCCTAACTTTCAGACAATAAAACAATAAACTGAGTTTCTTCACGTCGTCAAGAACAGAGAAGTTAAAAACTAATATCTCACAGATGAGTTTGGAGTCGATCTAAATTATGATTTAGAAAAACATAGCAAACAAACATGCGTAATAAATACTTTTATTTATTTATTTATTTATAAAAAAAAAAAAACTATTTCAGTACATACTTGTTGCGTTCACTGATGCTTTGGTTAGTTCCTGGTTTTGTTGAGGTCTGTGAGGATTGTTGTGTCTCTCTCTGTGATGGCTGCAGGTGAACTGAGCTGAAACTTGGATCTCTCATTGTGTGAAACATTCTATAGAACTGTGATTAAAACAAAGCTCATTTAAGTATTCTATGACGAGCAGAATCATATAGAATCATGATAACCATGACGACTGCTGCCAGTCTCAGTATTCTCATTGTTCACTCAAGTACCCGATTTCAATATACTCCACATACCACTAAGGTCATTTACTCAGTTTTGAACTACTTGTATTCACAGGTGACAGAATCAGTCAAAGTTTGCTTTTGTTTTTTTTGTTTTTGACGCTATGAGAAATTATGCTTTTTAATACTTCAAATTGAGACAAATAAGTGATTCAAATCATCGGTGAGAAAAAAACTTCTAATCTAGTTGAGCAAACACACATCACTGTAAATTGTAATTTCTTGTTATGTGGATTCAAATTTGCAATCTGTTTATCTCTAGCAGGTTTAAGTTTTCTTGACAGATTATAGCACAATTGCCTCTGTTCTTGAACAGTACACTGAGTGCTGCTTGAAAAATATTTATTTTAGGAAAAGGTTTTTTTTTTTGTTGTTTTTTTTTCTTTTATGGCCACATAGCTCAACAAATGACCCCCAAAATTATTCTACTAAAATGGGCTGGGCGATTAATTTTATGTATTATTTAGAATTTGTAGTTTCGGACGACTTGTTTTTAATGAGAATTATTCATCTTGGCTTCAGCTACATAAAGCAATTCAGCTTGAACAGAAATGGCACCCAACTCAGTGAAAAAATGCTAAATAAGAACTTTGGCACTTTAATCCAGAGGGAAAATTTGTTAAAATCACACAAGTAAAAATCAAAACTAAATAAAAGTAGACTGAATAATTTCTTTGTAATTTGTAGTCTGTTTCAAAGAAGAAAAATTTTGATTAAAATCATATACAGAGTTTGGTGTGAAAAAATCTGAAATTTTATTCTTAAAACATATCAACTAGCCTTAATATTAATATTCTCCAAGCGAGATGGAGTTTTGACTTGTTTCTCTGAACCGAGAGACCAGAACTAATTCAACACAAAGGACACAAATCCCAACTACATAATCCACCCCGACACTGCAGTGGGAATATACTGCATATTGCATACACTATAAATCAGTGTGTAGGATTCAGTAAAAGCGTACCTGCACCAAAAACCTGGAAGTGGTGCACTTACAAACAAACAAACCCCAGAATTATAAAACCATGCATACGCACACTTGCAAAAATGTCCCCTTTATATTTCAAATGCGCACACATGGATCTACATGCCCTAGGAGAAGGCCAGTTGTATGTGGTAGATACAGTAGCGGTGTCAGAAACGTAGTGTGTGCAGTTGCAACAACTTTTTAATCCTTTTAACAATCTAAGTGCAACTCAGAGAACCATCACCAAGGTTAAAAAAAAAATTAAAAGTGGAGGCAAAAAAGATTAGGTTGTCAGCCCACAGTCAAGAATACAGACTTTCGTTTTACTCCAACAAAATTTTTGTTGTCTCTGTCTCTGTATGTTAACTTTAGCTTTGCTCTCGTTTTGTAGGACTATACTCCCCTGTGTTTGCCTGTCTGCTGACATGAAGGTCTGAACTCTTAGCACTTCAGAGTCAGAGAGGTTGCCTGCCCAGAATGCATGGAGCGTTTACACTGGCACAATGGCACTGCGTCACCTGTCAGCTCTATTTTAACAGGCTCACAGTTCAGTAATCATATTTCTACAAACACATTTCCTATCAGGCTGCTGGTGATTTCGTTGACTCTTGCAACCAATCCCATTCGTTTTGCCACAAAAAAGTTAGTTGTATATTGTCCTTTAATGAAAGTGATCCAGTGTTATTTCTTCCCCTTGTACATGGTAGTGGCAAGGAATTTTCCCACACGCGAAATTTTCCCTACTGGGCTGTACACCTCGGCCTGGGAATGACCAGTCTGGGACTCTGTCGTAACCCACTGAATGTCTCTTCTGTCATAACAGTCGTTTCAGCACCAGTATCAACCAGGTAAGCATTCACCGTCAGCTACACATCCCAATCTGTGTCTGAGTCCCGTTCTTCTATGATGGTTGGCTTTGACTCGGTTACAGTTCCAAAAAAATAAAAAAATAAATAAATCCACCTATGAAAAATTAATCATCCTCCGAATCCGGCACAGCCTCGGTCCTGACTTATTTTAACATTCTGGTTTTGCATACAACTTCAAAATGGCCCATCTTGTTGCGCTCTGGCGCACGAGCATTAGATCCGCCTCGAGCTCCAGCTTCTGTCCAATATTCCTATCACAATGCGGGTACTGTTGCTCATACAGGCTCTGGACAGGCTCCACCATATATACATACACGCTGCCGCTGCCGCTGCCGCTGCCGATTGGAGCAACTTGCCTACGTGCTGG
Organism: Echeneis naucrates; assembly: GCF_900963305.1. Classification (NCBI taxonomy): domain Eukaryota; kingdom Metazoa; phylum Chordata; class Actinopteri; order Carangiformes; family Echeneidae; genus Echeneis; species Echeneis naucrates. The sequence goes on from NC_042520.1 coordinate 23,215,827, forward strand.
CCATATGGTACTGAAATTACGAACGTCAGACATGGGGAACAGACAGATAAAAAACAAATAGAACAAAATGAGCCCAGAAAACGTTCAAGGTGTGTTCAAGTCTTTATTTAGATACTTGCTTCATTTGATTACTATTATTGCTATTATCGTTATATTATTATTATTATCACTATCATTATGTCCATCCATTGTCATACACACCACTCACAGACCACGAGCATGAAGTTCTTCCAAAGCATGAACAAGACCTTCAGTGTTTCTGGTGAGAGAGTGCTGGTCAGATAGTAAGCAATTGGAACTTTTAACATTAAGTAGGGTACCTATATTAAATATTCAAATTAGTGTTGCCATTTATTCTTCATTTATGAGGTTCTTCTCCCTCAAACCCTCAAGAAGAGTGTGTATATTCTTCTTTGCCCTTTGCTCCTGGAACAAACAAATTCTCTTCTCGTGCTCCAGACTCTCCACTCTAGCCAGAGCTTCATTAAGTCTGGCCTTTACAGCAGTGGGAGATGCAGGCAAAGCATAATTGTGGTCCTAGTGGAAAGAGGGATGAAAATATTGAATGATGTACAATTCATCATACACAGATGTAGGTGGCCCACATTCTTAATCTCATCCCTCAGTCCTACTGTTGGTGCCTTGGATGTGAGTGTCTTATTGTCAGTGACACATATTCAACAACTACAGTTTGTTTTAATGTATGCTCATGTGTACTTTGAATGTGTCTAAAATGAGTGGCAGAGAGCAACTGCGACAGAGGTTTTAATATGATCAGGGCCTTGATGTTCTCATGTGTTTGAGAAATATTACATGCAGATACTGACAACATTAGACTGAGATTCAGCTTCATGGTACTGCTGAGACAAGTCCACTGGCAGGCTTTTCTTCAGCTTTCCTCAATGCTTGCGTGGTCCTTGATGGTACTTGCTATGTGTAAAAATTATAACACAAGATTAAAAAAAAATAAATGTAAGCATAAGAACGTGTACTGTACTTTATTCCATGCAGACAAAACATTTTTAGAAAAGTGTGGCATTAAGTTGTTATCAAATGCTTACAGACATATGAACCATGGACATGAATTAATTAATTCTTTAGCCAAATGGCACACTCACCTTTTATAAATGAGATGGGAAGTTAAATACACACGGTTTGACTCCATGTCTCAGATGGATAATCTGCCCTCCCCTGTCAAAATCCTCTTATAGTGCTCACTGCAGAGCAAAGACCTCTCACTTGCCACAAAACCTTCATGTTTCACTGCCAGTTCCTATTGTCTCCTAAAAATATTGTCTTTAAAAATGTGAGAGAAGTAGCCAGAGATGTAAAGAATGTTCATCCTTCACATTAAGGTCAAGTAAATAATACATATACTGTACATATAAAATACATCCAACATCTATAATTGATCTTCAAACTGGAGGCTCTGCAGTGTAAGGGCTAAAGTTTTTTTGTTTTTTTTTTCAGACCAGAGGCAGTTTATAGATGAAATAATATTGTATTTTAACCCAAATTTTGTCTTTGAGACTAATCTGAAAATTAGTTATTTCACTAATAAACAGCTGTGTAATACGTACTTGAGGTGTCTTTAAAGTGAGGGCATGACAGTAATGCCTTCAAATTGAATATGTACATGTATTTCAGGATGTTGTTCATCACTAGGAACAATAACTTTGGCTCTTAAATAAACTGTTTGAAAACTATGGCTTTTCCAAAAAAAAAAAAGTGGTCTCTTGGCACAACTTGCCCCCGGTACAGGGTAAGTTGTGCCTTTTCAGAAATTGCATTGGGGTAAATTGTGCCATTGATTGTTTTCATCTCATTCTCTATCAAAGCAAAAAATAAATAGATAAAATAAAAATTCAACACCAAATTTCTTTAAACAAAAATGTTTATTTAAAGAAAGCAGCACTTAAAACAAAGAAGGCCTCTTTTTTTTAAGAGTGAACACCAATTCACCTGCATTATACAAGTTGTAAATGAACAAAAATCAACTGTCAGCTAATTATAACAGAGCCAGGCTACTACTCAAGATCCCACTTGCTGCAATCTTCTTCTGCAAGGTCTATTTAAAATTTTAAGAACAAAATGAGGACTTAATCAACTGCAACTCTCCTCACTGACCCAGCATACTACTTGACATCCCACTTGTCAATGCTGCAGGGAAATATGAACTTCTGTTCCCTTCTGGCTGTACCACCAAGTTTCTTGAGCACATCACTTCTTGGGATGATTCCTTCGTCATTTTCTTTGAATGTGAATTTGGGCTTTCCATCCAAACAAGTCATCTGATTTCGTCTGAGAAAGTCAGCGCCCTCAACCTTCTCCACCAATCCAATGTACTTATAGGATTTGGTTTTACCTACAAAGTGCACAATGACAAAGTCACCAGCACACAAATCCTTGTCACCATTATCATCATACTGGACATCTTCTGAGCTATCATAGTCAGTGGTGTTGTTAAACGGAATGGTTATGTCACTTTCTTCTGAGTTAATGTGGACAACCACTTTCTTCTTGGTTTTGGTTTGTTTTGATCCTTCTTCACTTTTTCATTCTTTTTCTTCTCCTTTTCAGCTTTCTCTTTCCTTTCTCATTGTGTGTCTCCAGCTCCAGCTTTTCTGGTGTGTCAGTCAGGATTTTGGTTTATTAGCATATAGTGTAGATTATCTCTTTATTTGTCCCGAACGGAACCATTGTAGTTTATATTCAGATTATCATAACAAGCAAAAGCTATAAGCTCAAATTAATTAACCAATGTTGCTTCTCTCGATCGGCATCGTGATTGCAAATGTTTTCAAGCTTGTCTATAATTGTTCAGAAATAACAATCAATAAATCTCAATCATAAAAATGTCACTTTTAAAGACAAAAAAAAGGTTTTTTGAACTTTAATGTGCTTACCGCTTGTCCCATGTGCCTCCCCTCTTCACAGGGTGAGTAAAATGGATGCCTCTTGGCACAATGGGGTGCCACAGCTTCCCCCCTGGCACAACTCACCACACTCTCCCCTATAGGGTGCAAGACTCCATCAATATGTCATGTAGCATTTATGAAGACAACTAAATGTTAATTTTTGCACATTGCCTTTTAATATTCCTGCAAGTTCAACCAATACATTTCTCATTTGTCTCAACTCCTCCGTCAGGCTGTTGATTGCTTTGTAGCTGCAGGACTGTATCGGTGAACACTCGACCGCCCACGGCTGTTCACAGCTGCAGCAACCTTGACACTTTGCTTCCTTTGGTTTGTGATTCCGGTGCTGTGACCTCCAAACAGGATGGTATTTCAGGCCTCCAGCTCACCAACAAGAGTCTCCACTTCCACCGGTTCCAACAAGACATAACACATATCTGAGTCTTGTTTTATATGCAAGCCGCATTCAAGATGTGCTTTGCAATGACCATTTATGGTTGAAAATGGGCGTGAACAGTTGATACAGAATACAGATGAAAGAGTGAGCAACAGTAAAAACAAATGTGGGCTGTGATGCTGTTTTAGGGACAGGCTTGTTAAAACTCCTAAGGTCTCGTCTTTGTTTGAGGAATATTCTGTGCTGAGCTGAACTGCTTATGTTGGACTGCTACTCATCCACAGCACAAAGCAGCATAACATAACAGGATAATGACACCTGAAGTTGATCCGATCTTCCACTCCACTGACTTTGTCTCTTCTGTCTCATCAACTATTCCATCTGCTTTATTGTGACTCATGGAAGTTCATTCAGTCACATTTGTATTGCGGTCCGAGGTAAACATTTAGCAGCTAACACTTCGTCTGAGCCCTTTTTATCTATTACTGAAAAAGATGAGTGCAAAAAAAAAATAAAAAATTAGACTAGTCTTCCACAAAGGATTGTATTATCTTACAGGGTACATATACAAGGGTACAAAAGAAGTAACATAAAAAATCAAGATGGGGAAAAGGAGAAAAGGGAAAGGTTTATGTATATTATTCCTTTTTGAAAAGGTTCTGGTATACGTTCAGTTGGGTTGCTTTTTTGCACCATGCATGTTATGATTTTAATATATTCTTTAATTTTTACGAGAAACTTAAAAAAGTTAGGGGAGAGTTTTATGTCCTGATGTGCATCTCACCCCTTCTGAGCACTGGCTGTGTTTCTGTGGTGATGTCATGATGCATGTTCTGCTCTTTCTGCTCGGCATGAATGTGATAAAGTGACGGCAGTGCCCTTTGATGAAACTCAGTCACTGACAGATGCTCTAAATAATGTACATCCAAATGTCGGAAATGTTTTTAAAAACCATGTCACCCTTATTACAAGTTTTATATGGCGATATATTGATATTGGATTATTATCCAGCCCGAACAAGTTCAAAATACCAGCTGACACTGGTACAGGACAGGGTTCACCCTGGTTATTTAACCTGGAGGTTTTATGTCTCAGAGGCATTCTACCGCTTTTTCTGCTTCCAGGTGGTGGTCGCCAGTCCATCACAGGCCCAACACTCACAGAGACAGACAGAGACCAACAAACACTCACACTCAGACCTACAGACAATTTAGAGTCACCAATTAACCCAAGCATGATGTCTTTGGATGGTGGGAGGAAACCCACGCAGACTCCACAAAGAAAGGCCCCAGGCTCGGGAAACCAACCCACAACCTTCTAATTATGGGGCAACAGTGCTAACCACGATGCCGACATGCTGCCCCATGTTCAGCTTGACCAACATAATTTATCATAATTCATTGCTCAAGATCAAAGCTGTTTTTTTTTTTTTTTTTAACAAACTGATCTCAGACAGAAAAGCAGAGGCTGGTTAATATCCAGACGGCAGATTTCCTTCACAGCTCTGCTAACTACATGGACTAGGGTTTACATCTCTTTCTTTCTTTCTCAGCTCTTTGCTTTAAGGAAGCTCCAAACTCCTCCTTTGAAACCTGATAAAACTACGATAGCACCTACCTCCTTAATTGTCTCAGTCAGCAGATAATTCTATCTCTTCATTATATGTGCCCTTCAGTGATGGAGCTAGCCACACCACCACTATCACCACAGACTTAAACTCATTTAACTCAATTTAGAAGGACAGTTCTCAATTTAGAACTGCAACTAACAATTACTTGTCAACTAACCTACTAATTATCTTTTACATTTGTCAATAAACTGAAATAAATCAAACAATAATAATGACCTGTGAAATAATTCAAAATCAAAGTGCAAATAGTCTCCAAACAAAAGAATACACACAAATAGCTCAAAATAGCAACAGTAAACCTCTTTTCAGTTGTGAATGTTTAAAGAATAGCTCTCCATAAAGTGACGGTCTTGTCAAATCAAATGAAATCAAACATATTTATATAGGGGCCAAATCATAGTGGTTAGCGCTCTTGCCTCAGAAGGTCACTGGTTTGACCCCCAGGGCTGGGGCCTCTCGACATCTGCGTAGGTTTCCTCCCACTGTCCAAAGACATCACGTTTGGGTTAAATGGTGACTCTTAATTGCCTGTAGGTCTGAGTGTGAGTGGTTGTTTGTCTCTGTCACTCTGTGTGTTGGCCCTGTGATGGACTGCTCCCAAGTGAGCTGGGATTGGCTCCAGCACCCACCTGCACCCATAAATTGCTCACTTGAAATCTGCATAATGAATGATGTAATAATTCATTTAACAGTGAAGCCCCTGGTGCATTAAAGGTGTGCATGCGTCTCTGAAGTGGTGCAATGATGTATGTTCATAGTTCCGCTGGTATGCTTTCTATGAAAGGTGCATATACTTTTGGACTCCCTTTCTCAGCTATTTCATCTCTGTTCTGCCATGACGCTTACACTCTTCCAACGGTGTGGTGCAGAATGCAGACAGTGGAACTGATGCTGCCACCGGCTCTGACTGTACTGCACTGAAGTTACAAATGAGCTGGTATGTGATTTTGTCAAATGGGATTTTATTATACGGCAAATTTTACGTCGACATAATCAAGTTGGTCCCTCAAAAGTGCAGCCCTAATACATCATGTTAAATCAAAACTTTATTTACTCCACTGTTTACGTCTTTGCTTTGCGTTGTAATTATGTTGAAAATTGAACTGCCGTCTAATGAGCTGCACGTGCGTCACACAAAACCTCATTTCAGATCTTTTATTAGAAAGAAAAAAAAACAAGTTGCTAAACTCCTTAATTTCTCTCCAATAACATAATCACAGTATTTCAAAAATAACATCCCCCCTTGCATTAAGTCATCACACTGCTTCCTGTCCATCACCAACCACATACAGTGGGGCCCCACAGATCTTGGTTCCCCCTCCGCCCACCGTATGTGTAGGTCCTTAGATCACTATTCAACAGGTATTGCAGCAACAATCAAAGTACATAGAACAGTTTATGGCAGCAACAGAACTTCCTTCTTAAGGGGAATGACAGCTAAGCTTCAGCTAAGCTCGTTCTCAAATCCTCTTCTGGTTTCTTTGATTCTCACTACTTCTTCTCGACTCTCTTAGTTTGGATGCGAACTAAGGCCTCATTCTTTAATGGGCAACTTTAAATTTGGATTCCACAGAACCATTTAACTCTACATTTTAAACTCAGCAGAGCTTAAGAGGCAAAGTACAGAGAGCCCAACATTCTTCCCCAGCAAATGAGATAAAAGCTTGATCTGGATATAATGTGTAGTTTTACTCTAGACTGAGATCCTGTGGCCTGAACAAGCCTGTGTGAAATGGCAGAGGAAAAGGAACAAATGGGAACATCTGAGTGGCGCATATTCATTTTTACAGATTTCAAGAATAAGAGTGATGACTTGAAAACCCCAGTTGTGGGTTAGTTGATAGGTTTAGAGTGCACCCAGGGCTCAGGTTGTGGAGAAGTTTCCGATAGAAGTCAAATGTCCTCTTCCCACCTCTGTGGCTGAGCACACTATTAAAACAAGATGGCTATAACTGATGTAAAGCACTGTACAATATTGCAGCATGAAGATGTGGTAAAGCGGGAACAAGTTTAACTCCACCAACATGAACAAAAAAAGTAAACTTACATGTCTAAAAACAACAACACACGCGCACACATACACCCCCCCCCCCCCCAAAAAAAAAAAAAAGACACTCAATGCCAATCAACTGTTTTGGGGAGAAAAAAAAATAAAATAAACTGTTAAATTACAGACACAGGATATCATAGGAAGAGTTTACACTGACTTTTATCTTTTCACTACTTCACTGCCAAAACACAGCAGAATAATATAATATGGTGAGAATGGCTAAAATTCAACTTGTCATTTGAGTCACCCTCCCCGCCTGGTCCACCCCTGAGCCCAAGAGTCCTCTGTTGTCACAGAAACCTCAAGACAACCAAATCCTAAGATTTACTGCTGGCCTTCTTTCTTCTCTCCCTCCGATGAGCTGGAACTGCTGGTGGTGTCGCGCTCTGCTGCCATCTGCAGGAGAGAAGGGGAATGTTCACACATCAAAGGAAACCTTGAGATGACAAGACTGCAATTCAGCCAGGGCTTAAGTGCTCAAGTCAAGTAAATATATGTATATAAAAACCTTTGACCTGTAATGTGACCGCATGGAACATATTCAACCCTTTAACACAGAAGATTCCAGTTGTCCACCTTTACATTTTGCTTCTTTTGACTATAAAAAAGGCCAGAATGTCCTGTCAGTAAGTGCTATTGTCCATTTTCCCCTCTTCGAACCTTTGACATCTGGCAACTTAAAGTATGTCGAAAGAATGTATTAATGGTTAGCAATGAAGGAGCTGATCTGCAGACTCCTGCCAAAGCGCAAGTGAAATTACTTTAATGGCCTTATATTGGCTGTGGAATTTTATCTTTCAGCAAAAACATGACCTGAAGCAAGGTCAAAATCTACCAGGGAATGGCTTCTCTAGAGGAAGTTTTAGAATGGCCCGGCTGGAACACCCAGCTGAATCCAACTGACAATCTGTGGTGACCAAGAAAGAGATGCTATCACAGTCTGACATATTTGAAGTGCTTTTGCAAAAAAAAGGGTGGACAAAGAATACAAAGATGTGTAATGCTGATATCGCCCTTTAATAAAATTAAAAGGTGCTTCAACAAAATATAAATTTTGCAACCAGAATATTGGAAGTTACTCCCGGCACAATAGGCAATGCCTTTGGTCAGGGAGCTGGTAGGAAACGCTGGAATGTGACAGGATGTTGAACATTTTTATTAGTTGTCCTAACATTGTGACAGTGTGAATGCTGCTCTTACCTTTTTGTAGGCCATTTCAAAGAGTTTGAGTGATGCCTGCTGCAGGTTGGTGGCTGCCTGTTTGATGTTCTCTCCTGTTTCTGAGTCTTTGTTGTTCAAAAGATCCCTGACCTTTGTGATCTCCTCCTTCAGCTTGGTGCACTAAGAGTGGATGGATCACAGAGGAGTCATGAATAAATGCTGAGTCATGTGAAACAGTGGAAGGCTTCGGTTGATCATTTAAAAAAAAAAACCCAAACAAACAAAACAAAAGGCTACAAGCTGATACACACAAATGAGCTGCAGTAAAAATATGCAGCACTATGCACGCCTGGATCTAAATATTTAAGTACCAGCTATAGGACCCCCCCCCCCCCCCAAGTTATACCTCATCAGCTGGAAGCTGGTCTTTAAACTCCTCCATCTTGGATTCTGTGTCGTGAACGATTCCCTCAGCCATGTTGACGGCCTCCACTCGGTCCTAAAGCAGGAAACAAAGAAATGGTCAGGTGGTAATACAGGATAGAGATACTATAACAGTGTTGAACAGGTAAAGCTGCTGATTCATCATGAAATTAGGAATCAGACTCATTAGTTCCATTTGAATCCACTTCACCTTCCTCCTCATGTCCTCCTCTGCGTACTTCTCCGCATTCTTGATCATATTCTCGATGTCGTCTTTGCTGAGGCCACCTGATGACTGGATCACAACTGAGGAAAAGGAGATGTGAGAACTCAAATGGCAAGCCACAATCTGACAAGCTGGTTTTAAACCTTCAAATTCAGCTCTGTACTTCAATTCAAGGCCAAATGTTCAGTGGTAATTTAGTTGAACATTTGGAAGATTTTGTAGGTGAGTTTATTTCAGAAACTCACTTTGCTGTTCACGGCCCGTGCCCTTGTCCTTCGCGGAGACATGGACGATACCATTGGCATCAATGTCAAAGGTGACCTCAATCTGTGGCACACCTCGTGGGGCTGGGGGGATCCCCACCAGTGTGAACTGCCCCAGCACCTTGTTGTCTGCTGCCATCTCTCTTTCACCCTGACATACTTTGATCTCCACCTGAGTCTGTCCATCGGCAGCTGTGGAGAACACCTGGATGGGAACAGAGGCATTGTGCACTTTGACTCAAGTGGCGTTCACATATTTACACAATCGTGGTGTTGGTGTGTTATATACCTGGCTCTTCTTGGTGGGGATTGTGGTGTTCCTATTGATGAGTTTAGTGAAGACACCACCAAGAGTCTCAATACCCAGTGACAATGGTGTAACGTCCAACAGCAGCACGTCAGTAACATCTCCAGCTAGGACGCCTCCCTGGATAGCCGCTCCTATGGCAACCGCTTCATCAGGGTTAACAGACTTGCTGGGAGCACGGCCGAAGAGGTCCTGAACCGTCTGTTGAACCTGCACAAAGACATTAAAGTGGTTTGGGTTTCATATTACACAAATGAGGTCACCAAAGTAACCAAGCCACAATTCTGCCACAACCTTACTGAATGTATCATGTGTTTGTTGTGTACCTTTGGCATGCGGGACATGCCTCCAACCAGAAGCACCTCTCCAATGTCTCCCTTGGAGACCTCTGCATCTTGCATGGCCTTCTGACAGGGAGCCACCGTACGGCGGATCAGGTCAGCCACGATACCCTCGAACTGTGAGCGGGTCAACTTCATGTTGAGATGTTTGGGACCTGAGGCATCCATGGTCAGGTAAGGTAGGTTGATGTCAGTCTGGGGCATAGAGCAGGCAGTGTGATCACATTCAATTTCACTCCTTCAGTTCACATGGGAAAAAATGTGTGCCAGCGACACAGATGAGGGTAAAGAAACAGCACTGGGTGTCTATCCTCTTGAGACTTAAAACTACCAGTGACATAAAACTACATAAGGTTTAAGCCATTAAATGCAAAACTGGTGATAAAACCTGGTGGTTTGTGTGACCGCGTCGTGGGCCTGCCCTGCTGTCATAACCAGGACAGGCCACTGTGGGCCAAGCTCTGCAGCAGTTCAGCAATAGCACACTCTAAAACAGAATGTGCAGCAGTGAAACAACAGAAGCTTCCTCTACCAGCTCCGTAACACTGAGCCAGACACAGATATCTGGACAGCTGACTGAAAGCTGGACTGTCGGTCTGAGCCTGAATGCAAAACAAGTGAGTAAAAAAAAAAATAACCATAACCATGTTCAACAAACCTTCAGCAAGTCTTGTGTGCTCAAGATATGCTTGTGCCACTGTAGAGGGAAAACCCCCTTTTACACTGGTCAAACAACAGATAACCACTAATGTCTAGCTTTTAGCAGCAATCTGCATTCAGCCCCAAGTCAATTGACTGCAGTAGTTACAGCTATTTATCATCTCCAGCTAACAGCTCACACTCCCTCTGCTGTGTCTATAACTGTAATGACAATGCTCATCACAGTTTTGCATCCTCACCCTAAATAGACAAAGTGGCAAAGGACTCAATCTGCTTTCATTTGTGGACTAAACTGTATTTAACAACAAACAACTACATCTTCTTGTAAGTGGGGAAAAAAGTCGAAATAATTATGGAGCTGGGGAAATATAACATAGCCGGCGAAAAAAGTTGATACTTTGGATGCTCTTTTTGATGCTCCAATGAAAGAAAACTGACTAGAGTCAAAAGTCTCTGATGGCACTTGATCCCTGTTCTAAATTTTAAGCACTTGACACTTTGCGCTGTGGATGCTTATCGATCGATAGATCGATAGATAGATAGATCAATAGATATAGACAGACAGACAGACAGACTAGGTTTCAAGGTTCTATTGCTTGTTTTTAAAGCCTGCAATGGTTCAGCTCCCTCCTCTATCACAGACTTAACCCTAACCCGTACAAAACATGCATGTCGGTCAGACACTGGCTTCCTCATCATAAACAGGTACGATGAGTGCCAGACTGGAGTGGCTGCCCTCAGATCTGAGGGCTTTTCCTTTCCTTGTGCATTCGATTCAAATTGCTGTGCTTGTTTTAGTGTCTGCTGACATTATGTTCTGTAATCCCAACAAAAAGGTACAATAAAAATAAACTTTTAAAAACAGATTGGATTAAACATACCACCACAGACACTGCTGTCCAGCTGACGAGCTGAATAAATTATTCTTTACAGTCTAAGGCTGTCGTGCAAGTCCTTAATCTAATTTCTTCATTGGTCATGCATGTGTGTAAACCTTATCTGTATTGTGACTGTACCTGCAGCGAGGAGGACAGCTCACACTTGGCCTTCTCAGCAGCCTCTCGAACTCTCTGAAGAGCCATGTTATCCTTCATCAGATCCACACCAGTCTGGAACAACAAGACAAAACAAAGCAGGTGAGAAAATGAACAGATGACGAATGTTGTTCAGGCAAAGACTTAAAGTGAGCACCTCTCTCTTAAACTCCTTGACAATGTGTTTGAGGAGATGCTGGTCAAAGTCCTCTCCTCCCAGAAAGGTGTCTCCATTGGTAGACTTCACTTCAAAAACTCCTTTTTGGATCTCCAGGACTGAGATATCAAAAGTGCCTCCACCGAGATCATACACAGCAATACTAAAAACAGAAATGAGTCTTTGAAGTAAGCAAAAACATTTGTTGACTTTTGTACCAAACACCAGTGACCTCCACTCACATCTTGTCCTGGGTCTTGTCCAGGCCATAGGCCAAAGCAGCAGCTGTTGGCTCATTGATCACACGTAGGACATTCAGACCAGCGATTTGACCAGCATCTTTAGTAGCCTAAGCAGAGAAAGAAAGACAAATTAAATGAAAAGCGCTACCATCTACTCAAGTCTTCAGACTCACATGAGGCTTTTCAGTTTTTTTCATGCCATTGTACATTTCCTTTAAAAATAATTTATCTATTTTCGCAATTGTAGATTCTACATTCTATAGAATGAGCAAAACCACAATTAATTATACATGTCAGTTAAAAAACAAACAAACCAAAAAAAAAAAAAAAAATTCACTGTAACAGGGGATAATACTAATATGTGCAGGGTCATAGGGGGCTGGAGCCAATTCCCACTGACACTGTGCAAGGTCTGGGAAAAGGACAGGTAGTAGCACTGGACAAACTGCCAGTCTATGACAGGGTAACAAGTGGAGAAAAAGAACCATTTAGGAAATTTAGAGTCACTCATGAAACTGAACTGCATGTCTCTGGGTTGTGGGGATTGAACACAGAACACTGTTGCTGTGAGGTGATAGTTCCAGCTGCTGGACCACTATCACCTTATAGCAGACAAAAAACAAAAAAAACATTGCCATTAGGGGTGTAACAATACACTCAAGTCACAGTTTAGTATGTACCTGAGTTTTGAAGTGATGGTTTGAAATAATGGAATAATGGAAAATAAAAACAAATAATAAAGTAAAGATTACAGCATGTTTGCTGTAGACACGTTTAAATCCAGTTTAAAAACATTTTTCTCTTGCACTCATGTTGAAACCTGCACTGTGTTTTCTTGTGTTTTTGTGGAAAAAGTCCAGTTATTTTTATACTGTATAATGATTTTATGCATGTCCTTTTAATTATGCTTAAATATGATCTTTTATTGTTTTAACACAGTCCTTATTTTTCTCTGTATATTCCCTCTCTTTTGTAAAGATTTTAAGTAAATTGAATTACCTTTTTCTATGAAATGTGTGATATAAATAAATCTGCCTTGACTAGAGGTGATCTTTTCTTATGGGCTCTTATGATTTAAAAAAATAAAAATAAAAAACGAAAGAAAAATTTGCTCCAAAGCCTAAATGCTCTAAATATCTTTTTATTGTCCATGAATCTCTGTTTACTGTCTGTGTCAGGAAAATAAACTCAATGTCTCCTCCCCCTGAGATCAGAAAATGCAGGAATTATCCTTTTCACTTTGGCTACAGGAGCAGCTGACAGCAAAGGCTCTGAATGACACACAAATGCCTGTGACATCACCTACTAGAGCAAATAAAAGTGCCCAATGTACATTCACTTGCAAAGATTATGGATGAGAATTGATAAAAGAACAGAAGAAAAGTAACAATTCTCAGTTAGAAAGGCAAGACTCAACTAATCTAATTTCATTGATGGGTAACTGTAAAAAGGGTGCTGCAGGGTTCAATTTAGACTTTTCCAGAACTTTTAAGACATGTCCTAGTTGTTGCCCGTTTCTCACAAATTGCCTGTGACTGGATCCAGGCTCTCACATCACCAAGCAGCCCAGGTTTCGTCCTTTCTTACTGGAGCCCAGGGATATGACTTGGGATACTGCATACTGCTTAAAGTTACTAAAATCTAATTATTTTCATGTGCTCGGACACTAGACAGCCGGCTAGGTGGTACAGTGGTTATCACTGTCCACTCACAGCAAGAACGATCTGAGTTTGAACACCAGGCCTGGGGTGTCTCCTGCATAGGTTTCCTCCAGGTTCCCTAACTCCTTCCAAAAGGTGAGAAACAAGATCACGAGGTTCTGTGTGTACCTGTCTCTGAGAATCATTGAAGTAGGCTGGTACAGTGATTACAGCATTCTTCACTTTTGTTCCCAGGAAGTTTTCTGGAGCACAAACACAAAATTATTAGAACCAATGCTCTGCTGGAGAACGCTAATGGTAAAGAAACACAGAAGACATATCTGCAGGCTCATACCTGCAGTCTCCTTCATCTTCATAAGGACGAAAGCTCCAGCCTGGCTGGGTGAATACATTTTCCCATGAGCCTCTACCCATGCATCACCATTAGATGCACGAACAATCTTGTAGGGCACATTCTTCCTGTTACCAACAAGAGGGCAAAGATTTCACAAAGTGTCAGCTAAGTGATCAGTGTTCCATGCTGCAGAATATTTTAAATGGCAAAGCCACAGATGAACTCACTGGTCTTTCTGGACCTCTGGGTCATCAAAGCGTCGTCCAATCAGTCTCTTGGTGGCATACAAGGTGTTCTGAGGGTTGGTGACAGACTGGCGTTTGGCAGGCATGCCCACCAAACGCTCACCATCTGCTGTAAAGGCAACAACTGAGGGAGTGGTCCTGGCTCCCTCTGCATTCTCCAGCACCTGAGAGGTAAAGAGAAACATTTTATTTGCTTAAGACTGATAGCATCGTCATTCAGAATCAGAAATACTTCATTCATTTTGGTGGGAAATTCTGCATTTACTACCTTTGTTCTGCTGGGCTGCTTTAAATTTCTCAGGTGTCACTAATAAACTGAGTATATTTATTAGGAGGCAAAACCCTCTGAAGGCATTGCTGAGCAAATCGGATTGGATTATAGACATCAATATGTCCTCGACTAAAGAAATCAGTAAGACTAACAAATAATACAAGTAACCATCTGTTAAGGACTCATTGCTCATGATCTGATCACCAACTCAACTCTAAGACAGACATAAAATAAAAGTGTATCACAGCGTTTATTGTGAAAAACAGACATGGAATATGTGCACTAATCCTCACCTTGGCCTGCTTTCCCTCCATGACAGCAACACATGAGTTGGTGGTTCCCAGGTCAATGCCAATGACTGCACCCTTGATAGCCTCTGAACTGCAAGGCACAACATGTACACAGATAACTAAATATATCATTTAGGCTTTATAAGTTGGTTCTAACAATCAAAGACTCTTTATTTCATCTTCAGAGGATATTATGCTTTACAGCTACAATTGATGACGCACAATGCTTTAGGTTCATTTCTGAGAGAAACGTATATCATCATATGCAATCTTAATTCTACGAGAAATGTACTCCTTTTGACTCTGAACCAATTTCTCATTTGAAAAATTTTTGTGGCAAGACTTACGCGTAGTCTCTCCTGGACAGGGCTCTGAGGGCTTCTGGTTGGAAACCGCTCCAGCATGCCTACAAATGCATCATAAAAAAGTTATACAAGTTATAACTTAGTTACAAAAGTTGTAAACTGGGAGCAATCTCCCAAAAAAAATCTAAATAAGAATAAATCTAACTTTCATAGAATGTATAATTATACAAAGATAACGTAATGTCTATCAAGATGAACAGGTACTATGATTTGTATAGAAATGAGAGAAAGAGCACAATGAAAGCCATTAAAATAGATTTTTGTGAGATGAAATGATGAAAGGTAGCAGACAAACTGACAGAAATAATTCAAATTATATATAAATTAAGAGCATGAATTGAATTTTTAATAAGAATAACTATGCCAGTCAGTAGGTTATGAGGGACACGATGCATTTCGGATCATGAGAGAAATATTGCAGCATGCAGGGGGGTGGGGAGACGTGACTGAAGGTCACCGATTCACTCATGCTACCACAGATCCGACCCCCATTTCACATTAAACACGTCGCCTTTCATATATAACAAAATGGGACATTAAAATATTTTACACTGACATTAAGTGTAATGTGTAATTCACTGATGGGTGAAAAATTTTACTTTAAACGCAAAATTACATACATTAGCTTAGCTGCTAACACCTCAAGATACCCCCTTAACAAAACGAAGTGGTGTTCAAGAGTGGCATTATTTTTTGGAACATTACCTAGATTACGATTACGTTTAGTTTAGAGTAGTAGATATGTTACTTAAATGGCAAAGATTGCGTAAGATAAACTAAATGCTAACTTTGTTAGCGTACTAGGCTAGCCAAACTTCGACACAAAACCGGGGACAAAATATCAGTATTCCTGGACATGAAATACGTATTTCATTGTTAGTACTGGTTAATTTGAGCTCACCTTCTTGACCAAAGAAGACACATCTCTTGTGCAGCTCCTTGTCGGTAGAGTCCTTGAAACGCTTCTAGCAACACTCAACATTTTTGCCAATCTGGCTAAGCGAGACTTAATTCAATTAAAAAAACGAAGGCGGCGTTTAGAGTCAAACGGGAAGTCTGCCAAGTGAAAAATATCCAATTTCTGGGTGTCTTCAGATGTCCTGGGGACAGCGAAAGAGCTCAGGTCCAGATTTACCACTTGTCTGTGCACCTAGACGGCAAAAGGACTGCGAAGCTTCTTCTGGAATTATCCAACACATGTTGCACCATGCAACGCTAAAGGACCCCAAATCGGACTGTCTGTTAACTGCCTGAATGTTAAAGATTAAAAAAATATATGGTTCCATTGATAAATCAAGAATGTATATTTTTTTTACAGAATTTTATGTAAATATAATAATTAATGAAACAATATCCCCAATTTTTCCTATTGTATATGTAACTGTTTTCCAACCTTGTGACTAGGCATAAACAGGACAGCCATTAACGGTAGGCATGTGAAGGTCATGATGTAACTAGAGGTACGCACTACGCAGGGGTTTCACGTGTGTTACATCTTATGGTTTTTATCAGGGATGCGAAACATGCAGACCTGTTGTACCATGAAATACGATACTTAATTTAAACTATTATGTAGAGACAATTGTATTTACAAGCTGGGATGGTAATAACAATACGTACAGTGTGTGTAGCTGATCAATGCAGGTATTTATAACTAACTCTCATCTATTCACCTAATAATAATAACAACGTAAAAATTACGTAAAATGTATTATAATTTACATTCATACCCTTACTTACCTGGGAAATAGATACCTATAAATCAGGTGCCATCAGCCCCTCACAGTGATAATCTACATTGTTCTCAGGGGTCTTCAACATTCATCATTCACCATATTCCTGAGAGCTACTGAAACTAATTTAATTCTAATGTGCACTGCAAGGCAGATATCTATCTATCTATCTTATCTATCTATCTATCTATTTATCTATCTATCTATCTATCTATCTGTCTATCCACCCATCCATCCATCCATCCATAAGTGTGTCCATGCCAACCTTAAAATTCTGACTAGGTGGCCTCAACAAGGACTGCCACACAAAATGTTGCTAGCAATTTGTCTTTCTGATTAATAATGTTTTTTTTTTAATCGGACCAAAGGCTAGGATATCTGTCGCAATACATTTCACTGAGGATCTTGTTTTAGAAGACGTCAAGAAACCCATGGGGTGTGAGTTTCACATTGTCCACTGGGGGGCAGTAATTAGTAATTATAGAAGCCAGTATGTAACAGCAGTTACATCATCTATGACGAGACCATGACCAATTCCCCTGCTTACCTGCTTGTTTTAAAATTTTGTATGACAAGAAAATCACATTTTTTATTCTTCATATGGGTGGCTGAAGGGCAAAACCCCCCAAAATGAACTTTTTAAAGGCAGACTGATGGAAGATGAGCAGCCTCCCTTATTCTCATCATCCATAGTGAAATCCACCAATCAGAAAATTTTGCAGATACGAGGTTTTGTGTTTCGACCATTGATATATACTATCAAATTCTTGTTTATCCATTGTATAAAATTCAATGGATTCTTATATTTTCTCAACTTTAAGCAATGATTTCTGACTGTGTTTCTGTTTCTCATTTAGTCACTAAATGCACTGCCAACAATCACATTTTAAATTAGGATGGAATATATTTTATATCAGTATGGGCAAGGAAAAGTTTGCTATAGCAAATAAATAATGCTACCCCTTTAGCAATGGGATACAGCAGAGGTTCCCTTTCTTCTACTGTTTTTTCTAGTTTTATATGCCATTTTCTAAATTTAGCCCATAGCATCAGTTTTCTTTTAGAACTAGTCGTTCTTCTATTTCAATCTGAACCATGCCGTGTATGACATCCTTTGTTGATGCCTCTTGTTGTGATAAATGTAGACTTGGTAAATGCTAAAGAGTATTATATTTGGTTAAAATCTGTTCTGTAGCTGTTTCAACAAAAGTGACAAATTAAACGAAAAAAAAAAACTGATCTCTTCAAGTTATTTCAGCTAAACACGAAAGGACAGGTCAAAAACCTTGATGCTATTGATCCTGAAGGAACGTTTCAGCCTTTTATCATTTGATTCAGATCCTTTATCTGCCTGGCTAATGACAAAAAAGAAAAAGGTAATACATGCTTTTGTCTCTGTCAAAAAGACTGACTAAGACTCTTCTGTCTAGTGTGTCTTTAGTCTTTAACCACTCTTTTTCAATACAACATATATATATATATACATGTACATGTATATATAGTGAATTAATGTGAATCTGATAGATGGCGACACATTAATAATGCCTGTTTGAGAAGAAGTGAAAATGAAACCCATGACAAGCAAACAAGCTCATGAAATATGATCTTATTTGCCTCTAAACTGTGAACACATTTAGCAACACTAGACATTCTGTTCAATCAGCTATTAGCATTAGTGTGAATCCATGGATGAAGACAGAGCAATCACTGGATTTCTTCCATAATTATAACTTTAAACTGTGATGATTCTCAATCAAGGTTCTGAACCATGTAGTTATTATATTATTATCATCTGCAAATAAATTTGTGTTAGTTTATTTGTGAAGGACATCAGAGATAATAAGAGAAGTCACACAGAATGATATCATTTGGTGTTTCCGTTCTGTTGACTATTAATCCCATCCGAATTGGATTTTAGGGAGCTATTGGTCAGACTGAGCAACCAGACGGTGAGCGCATGTCACTCTAGTCTGAAAACCACTGCTTAATTACCTGTCACAGAATTAATGACATTGTTTGTTTAATGAAATGAATGGCTCTGTCCCGTCGTATCTGTCTGATATGGTTAAGAGCCTGTTAGCTCTCTAAGATCCTTGAGCTTGAGACTATTGATTCCGCCTGTAGTCAAACAGCATGGAAGGGCAGCTTTTGTTTGTTATGTCTAATAAGAGAGAGACAGTAGGCCTGAGGTATTAAGGGACTTTTAAATGACAAAGTTTTTATTCACATCAGCAATTTTTTTTTAAGTTTTTTTTTTTTTTTAATTTCACTTTATGTTCTTGTCTGCATATAGTATAGTAGAGTAGAGTTGAGTATAGCATAAATGCAGATTAATGATATAGAATAATACAGTACTTGTATTATTACATTTATGGTGTCACAGAAATAGAAATCTTCACCTTATTGTTATCATCTTGTCAATAATAAGGAAAGTAATGGGTAACTGGCAGGTATTCTATAGTAAGAGGTAGCCTGGCGGGGTTCAACAGAGCAATAATTTACATCTAATTAATAAAACTATTTAGTTGACACTGCTTTCAGTTTTCATGCAGGGAATATAAATAGAAACCACCTCAGCACTCAAAAACTGATAGCACTAACATCAACATCATGTCCTCATCAGGGTTGGTGGTTAGTGCTGTTCCCTCATAACAAGAAGGTTGCGGGTTCGGTTCCCAGGCTGGTTGGCCTTTTCTTTGTGGAGTTGTTGAGGCCTTCCCTGGACTGTACTCCACCCTTGCGGGGATTGGCTCCAGTACCCCCCGCAAGATGGAAATGGATTAGCGGTTGAAGATGAATTAATGAATATAATTACAATATTAGGCATTGTTTTAAGTTTGTTCTGGTTTGTTATTGTTTTTTATTGTTAGGACCCAGGTTGTGTGGAGAGGATAAACCAGATATATCTGGAAGGAAAAGGAAATAACCAAAAAGAGCTGGGGGATGATGCTCAAAATAACAAACTGAGCTAAACAAAACAAGACTACAAACTGGAGCTAAAAGCATAGCTACAACAATAATTTAACTCAAACTCAGACAAATAGACTGAGTCGAGTGGAAAAAATGCAGAGGAGGAGCAGCACTAATGTTTTAACATAAATTGTCACTAACTGTGAGTGGAAAAATCTGTAAACACAAAAGACTAATGCTGGCCTCACAATACAATGCAGTTACAAACAGATGATCTAGCACACACACACACACAACCACAGGCTTTCTAAACACAGAGCAAGCGAGATGAACAGATCATTTAGATCAGTCACACAGACTGAGGGCTTTTTATCTTGCCCGCCTCCATCAACTGCTACCCCTGGATTCGTTGCATCAAATTGCAGGTATAACCATTAAACAGAAAAGTGGGAGGGACCAACTGTCAAAGTGTGCCTGTGGGTGGGACTAGCACAATGGGCCACACATGCATACATACAGGCTACATGAACAGGACCGCAACATTTATTTAAGTCTCTCTAAGGACAGGTTTCCACCTGGTCTCTGACAATAAATCCGATCTATATGCTATATTAATACTTTTAATGTATGAGAAGTCTCAGTTCAAAGAGAAATATTCACAGCCTGTGTTCAGAAACTGAGCCTTTAGACCAGTCGACAGGACTTTTGGAACTGCTGTCATGATAAATCAGTCACCGCCCTCAGCCCCTCAGCTCACCTGAACACACCAGCCAGCCTTGCAGGATTTGGTTTCTACCAATCCTGTGATCTACTCTACATTTGTTGCAACACCAGAAAACAGTCAGCCAATCAGAGGAGAGACTCACAAGCTGTTGTTGCTTGAGCTCCAGAGATAGAATTAACAGAGCTAATGTAAAACATGCACTTCCATTAAATACTAGAGAATAGTAATATATGGCCCTTTAATTAAAAATGATGTCAAAAATAAACATTTAAAGTGATATCTGTTGGAGGTGTAGAAGTTGAAACAGGAAGATGATGGCAGAATAACCACCTCACCACCTCACCTGCCATACTGAGGCAGAGAGCTCAATATGGGGAACAAAACCCTCATATCACGATCAGTTCACACACATTACGGCAGAGTGGAGTGCAGTCTGAGGTTTCATCTGCAGGGGGCAGTAGAGCGCTGCAGAAAAAGGTGATATTTCCGGGGGGGAATGCTAAGATAAAATCGGTAATGGCCTCAGCGAGAGAAAAGAAGCTACCATTAACAACAGAAAAACATAAGTGAAGTTAGAGTGATTAGAGGTATTACAGGGGACAGTGTGGGTGTAAGGCTGTTCTTCCTATACATGAAAGAACAAGTGTTGGAACACATGAAATGGCAGAAATAATGGCAAAAACACTATTACGTTGTTCAATCCCTGGGCGTTTGACATTCCGTCAGATTTGATCAACAGATCCTTTGGGTCAGTTTATTGTGTTTATTTTATTATTTGAATGCATTCGATATGGTCATCATTTGTTTTCAGACAGGTTCATGGACATGCACCTTTACTTTTCTCAAACATTATCTTTATCAAATAGCCCATCAAGTGATGAAATGTATCAAAACCACTTTTGAAAAAAACAGACTCACTGCAGTTTCCCTCTCAAGCTTTGGTGACTGAAACAGATTCTACTGCTCAAACTCAAAGAAAAAAAATATATTTAAAGGGTGGGGGGGTCTGCTCTTTCCTTAGAGTTGGACCAGTAACCAAGTGGATAAAGAAAGCAAATCCAAAATCCAGGATAGGACACAGTTGTTAGCATTGAGACAGAGACAGAGAATAGATAGATGTGAAGGGCTCCACAAATAAAAGGCAAGCTAACAGAGCTGGGGAGATAACACTGCAGGAATGCCAATATTCTGAGTCTGCTGGAGAGCAAAACGACATCAGGATCCTCTCCACTGCTGTAGCCATGTTTAATGGGCCTGATCATGTTCACGTTAAGTTGTCTTCATGGAAGGACCTCAGTTTAAATCAAATGTTTAATTAAAGTGTGTGTACTATGGGCCTAACAACTACCTAGTCTAACCTTTACTTTAATTTTAACTTGTACTTGACAATACCCTAAGGCAGACTCCAATTTGTAATTTGGACATTGTTTTTTTTTTCTAAGCAGCAAAAAAGAAACCATGTTGAATCTGACCTGCTCTATGCTTTCTCCAGTAGGTTGCTGTTTCTTGTACAGTCAATCATAGGGGCAGCCATGCCCTCATGCATAACCTGCTTAATGGTCTATTTGCCTCTAAATGGGACCTTCGTACAAAAAATTGCCATCATCATTTTATAAATAAATTGAAAAAGACTTGAAACTAGAGACTGAGATTGTAAAACCATCAGGAAAACATTTACTGAGCAAATAAATCAACTGAGAAGTAGTGCCATTTACCCTCAGACTTCAAAACATAATTTTTTGTTCTCCAATGGAATTGCCTTCTGATGGCCATTAGATAAAATCTCAATTTAAGGGTCTTTATCATTGGCTTCTATGTCCACTTGTACATACAGTGTGTGGTCCAAACCCCGAAACTCACCAGCTTACATTAAAGGGATTTGCTTTCTGTGCCCAAAGTGATGGTAAACAGATTTAGGTCCTCACAACATAAGTAATACCCAAGCCAGACAGAGATATGTACACACACACACAGACACACGTACGCACACACACACACACACATACACACTTGTCTTATCAAGAATATAGGGTGATTTCACTGGTATCATACATTGTGTTGGAGTTTTATGTGTATTTTTGGATTTAATTTCCCATCAATATAGAAAGACAAGATTGTGGGTGCTTGTTTTACTACATAATTTATATAATTTTACTATGTTTGACAAGCGAGAGCACACCATAATTAAACTAAAAGGTGGCACGAATACAAAACACGCCTACTGCTTTTAGAAAGCACAGTGAATGAATAAATATGATAATAACAGAACTTGTTACAACCCCTGTGACAGATCCACTGGATCCTGATGTGCTGAAACAGCAGGTTCGATGTGCTAATTACTTACAGGAGATTGTCTGACCGTTAGTTCATTCCTCAGCCCCTCTTACTCTTGGACTTTATCAACCAGATCTCAGATTCGCAAGGTGAGTGTAAATTTCTGAGTCAATCTCAGACTACCTGACAGCAAATGTCAGAGGCACAAAATGTTTCCCTATTTTTGCATAGCAATTCCAGCAATTCAATACAAAATTATATTACATATTCACTAGACATACAGTATATGTATAGACTAGCTACAGATATAGAGACTCAGCAGTGCTCTGAACACTGTCTACTGTAGTCGGCCTAGTCACATCATATCCTCCTGTCTTGTAAAACAGAGAACAGAGAGGCTGGATCATTCAAGGATGGTCACAAACTTGTCCTTATGCCACTCCATATTTTTCTTTCTCCCTCTGTGCTGCAGGCATTCGACATCCTGAAAGGTGAATCAACTCAGTCTCAGATTGTGCGATCTCACCAGTGCGTTTTTCTTCAATAATCTCTCTACCTTGCTGCATTCAAACTTCCCTCATTGCTTACTAGTTTCCCCTCATCCTGCTGCTCAGAATCCTCCCATATAGAGCTGGGATCAGACAGGTGAGTGCAGTAAAATGTTGAAAATTTGTTGGATTTCTACCCAGAAAGGCTGAAATTTTAATCTTGTCGGATTAGAGATCCCTAACCCAAAAATTGAGTTTTTCAAATTATTAACATGTCTATGTAGTGTTTGGGTTCTGCTACAAGACATTTCAGCTGCAAAGTCTGTAGTGCGCACTATAACTGAGCATTTTAGATTTGAAAATACAGTTTCAAAACCAGATCTGAATAATTTGGATTCAGTTTTTCAGCTCCTCAATTGGATTTCATACGGCACAAATCCTAGCAACCTATCCCGTGGATTTTCTTTCCAAGTTTATTTACATAATATATACAAAGACTGGAATGCGGTAGCAACGTAAAACAGACAGCGATGGCGAACGCTTGCTCTGTGTTTGGGTGTGGAGAGGCTAATCGTGATACCAGCCTTTATCTTTTACCAAAGGATCATACCACCCGGGAGAAATGGTTGCAATTTATTTGGAATGATAATATTCCAGCTAAAACACGGGTCTGCAGCAAGCATTTTGAGGACAGCTGCTTCTTGAACCTGGCGCAAAAACGGATGGGGTTCGCCACGAAGCTCATCTTGAAGCATGATGCTTTTCCAAGCATTTTTCCTGGGGTTGGACAGCGCACCTCTGTTACCGAGCAACCCAGATCAGCGGTGGGCGGGCGCAAGTCTGACACATTTGCATACTCATGAATATTCATAAAACCTGAGTTTTTCAATGAGGGAGAAATAGTGGACGTGTTTTTAGTTTCTTTGAGAGCTTTTAAAAAAAAATTTTTGTGGGAAAGTAATTTCAATCAAAAAATAGTCATAGCAGAGCATTTTTATACATTTAAATTTTTTGGGTTAGGGGAGTCTTTAAATAATTACATTTTGTTTTACAAGCCCAACATGGGTTGTCGCATATCTTTTATATAAAGTAACTTCTGTGAAGCTACTCTACTTTCTCCATCCCTGCAAATGACACATGTGGCTCTGTAAGAGTGACCTTTGGGTTTTTGTCACATCCCTTCTCCCAGGTACTCAGTTTGGCAGACAGATGTTTGGCAGCTCACTGATTGGCTGCGGGCTGCAGTGTCATCTTGTGATCTGATGAAAGTGGGTGGAGCCAAGGACAGTAAAAACGTGTCCTTGTGACTTAAAAAGTGTATGCATGGGGATAGTCTTCGTGACTGAACATTTGCTAAACTTCACACCTAATTATAAATGAACAGAAAAAGGAATAATGCATTAATTGGTAACAGAACATAAAATACACATATATAGTCCCAGATAGCAAGACTGTAAAGATGTTGATTTTCCGTATGCATCATCAATATGGTTGAAATTGATATCTAGATTCAAAATAATTGTTGTATCACCATTGCAAAACGATGAAACCTGATGATCGAGTGGATAACATTGACATTGAAACAGCACTGATGATTATAATTGATGGTGCATGATGACTGATTCCCGGTTGACTGAGGGAAATCATAATGATGTTAAAAAGTAATCGTTCTGGAATTAAACGGAAAATAACATGCAAAATAATAGACCTGGGACGATGATTGAAAAGTCACGGAGTTCTAGTTGACTGGGAAACCACCACTGCACTCTGCACGTTTCATTTCAAGAGCCATGGCAGCTATAAGCATCCTTTTATCTGACCTATGAATGCTCGATTTTACCCAATTGATGTTCGTTAACGTGTAAAGTTAGTTTATTTACAACATGCAACTCGAGTCACCGCATGCTTTCACCCTCCTTTCAATCATTGATTTCTAAGCCAATACAGTGATGTATTATGATTCTCTTGAGTCAACTATCAGTTAAATTGTTTTTAGCACTACAGGAAGTTAATTTAAGTGCTTCAACACACGGGGGTTGTTTAGAAACCCTTTGTGTATCAGTTCATTTCGTGGTTAGCTATAAATAAACAGGATGCTCACTCATAATATTGACGCTACCACATGCATAAACTTAGTGTTAGCATTAAGCTAACGTAAAGTCGCTTTAAGCTAGGCTATGTTGTTAACCTAAAATAAGATAATGGGACAGTGTTAGTTAGAATGCATAAAGTCCATATAATCGGCCAATTTAAAGCATTGGGATCCGCTTACAGACATTTTAAGTACACAGCCATCGGAATAGCCATGTTACCTTCTCTTCTTCTTCTCTATTCTCTATTCAACAACATGCGCTGTGCTCGGCTACAGTCGGCAGCATCTCATCGCTGAGGTTACTGATTGTAAATAGCAGTTGCAGCGCATTAATTTGGAACAGTAAACTGTTGATTCAACGGGAATTAATTGATGGGATCCGTAGGTGTCACTTCTTCTCATCACGTTCAAGTCTTTGCTTGAATCTTCACCCCAAAGGCTAATTGACCCAAAACGTCAAACCGGAGGTAACAAAAGTTTACCAATCAGCACAAATATTTGCATAGCGACAATCAAGCTCTCACCAGAGAGAGGGGCTGATGAACAAATATATTTACTCTTGCGTGTATTTGTATAATTACTCTTTAGCTGAAAGTGTGTTTTGCTTGTGCTTTCCATATAAGATGCCTTGACATGACAAATGGGGGAACTGCAAATGAATTCGCCATTTCTCAGGAACGGCTACTTCACAGCCCCAGACGGGAGAAATGGACTGGATGAGAAGTTTATCAATGAAATTTGTTTAAATGTATTAATTAAAAAAAAATTGCATTTGTCAGTTGGATTTGTCATTTCCTCTGTGGTAAAAGGCTCAATATTCAACAAAACCATTAATATTTAATTATTTATAACATAAAATGTGGCTAAAACATTATTTATATTATTACATATTTATTTTTATTTGGGCATATTTAATGATTATTGTGGTTTAATTTGAAATTCTGTTGTTGTCAGCTGTCAGTTGGTGGGAAATGTTAGGCAGTAGGTGAACATTTAGTGCTGAAGTTGATATGATGAAGCAGAAAAAATGGTCAAGTTTGAGGATTCGAGGGAGAGGGACCAAACTATTGAGATGGCTGTAGTTGTTTTGGTGGCAAAAGGGCGAAATAGACAATACTACAGCTTATTGTTCTAATATATGAAATAATATTGGTGTCAGGAGAAGATCAGTGAATATGTGATGACTATCATTCATTCATCTTCGACTGATTATCCATCTCCGAATCGCTGGGTGGCTGGAGCCGGTCCTAGCTCACATTGGGTGAGGGTGGGGTACACCCTGAACAGGTTGCCAGTCCATCACAGGGCCAGCACACATGGACCAACAACCATTCACACTCACATTCACATTCAGACATCGCCAATTAACCCAAACATGAAATCTTTGCATGGTGGGAGGAAAGTGGAACATCCAGAGGAAACCCATGCAGGCACTTGGAGAACATAAAAACTCCGCACAGAAAGGTCCCAGGCCCGGGAACCAAACATACGACTTTCTTGCTGTGAGGCAGCAGCGGTAACCACTATGCTGCTGTTCTGCCTCTATGTGAAGACATTTATCCCAAAAAAGTTCTTTCTCTGTCTCAGGATTCCAGTGCACATATGAGGATTTTCACCTTGTTTAATTTTATTACTGTTTGAACTGCTCATCTGAAGACATCACATATAAATAAGCAGTAAATTTAGCAAAATAATCACGATTGAAAATAACTGAAGCCCTAAAAGGCACTGTGATTTGGTGGCTGACATTTTAGATTTTTCATTGCAGCCAGGGCCTCCTGGTAGCTTTGTGGCACTGTAAAAACTCCTCTATGGGTCTAATGGGATGCAAAATAGCTCATGTTTGAATGTCTGAGGCTCTGCTGTTCTTCTCTTTCACAAAGATAACGCATGAACTGGAAGAGAATCAATGGAAGATGTTATTTAAAAATACCAGGCCCACAGTGAAAGAATGCAGACATTCTGACAGCAACTGGCAATACTATGGAGGTAAGCAATGTGCAGACAAATAGCTAGATATGTAGAGATATAGAAAGGCTGAATGGGGATGGGGGGGCTGATGCTTCACTGGCTATTCACTCTTGCCCTGTCTCCCTTGCTGACTTGTTAACCTCTTTGCTCCAGTGCTGATATGGCCAAAAAGCTAGTATGTACACACAGTGCCAAGATACTAATAATCCGGTTTCATGCTTGACAGTCTCAAAGTGTCCGGACTTAACATGCTTCAGTGCTCCTATCATTGGCCCTGCCAGGCATGCTCAGACAAGAGATGGTTCCTGAGCTGGGGGAGCGGAAACACCGATGGCTGATCTTTCCTTTTTGCCCTGTCCAAGTGAAGCCAATCCTGTGCCCTGTGGCTGTTTGAAGTCCTGATATGAACAAGTTGAAAGAGCTCAAAAGAAGCCTCACACATGGCTGTATGTAGGAGGAGAGCAGGGCTAGTGTGATCTCTGGCGGATAATATGTTTTCGGCATGATACAACAGCAGGGATGGGTATCACTACAACAGCACTGATGTTACACCCTCCACCTCCAGTTTTATGAAGGAACACACCAGAGGACGCTTTAATACTGTGGTATTAAGCTTTAATACAAATTCATTAAAATTAATGATGATGGTTGAAGTTGGGGGATTACCAAAGCTCTTGTCCTCTGGGGAAAGCCTGTAAAAATAAAATAAAAAGTAAATTATATTTCCAAGCCATTTCTACTTAGAGATGTTTCAGTCTACAGGGCTAAAGAATCAGAATCAACCAGCTCCTGAGCCCTGCTGCTGGGATAGAAGGCATTACAAGGTCTATAAATACAAAACATACAACATTGCAATTTTAACAAGACAGAGTTTTATAGCTATATCAAACTCTGCTCATATGACACTGTGCTACAACGGTTAGCACTTGTCTCACAGCAAGAAGGTTCTGGCTTTTAACCGTGACTCTCTGTTCTAGAGTGTATTCTCCCTGCGCCTGCGTGGGTGAACCTCCATCCAGACAGTCCAAACAGTCCAGACATGCAGGTTAATTGGGGACTTTAAATTGATTGCCAGTGTGAAGAGCTGTTTGTGACTGTCTGTTGGCCCTGTGATAGACTAGTGACCTGTCAAGGGTGACCCCCGCCCTCCCACAATGTCAGTTGGGATTGGCTCCAGGCGCATTGCGCCCCTGCACTGATAAACATTCTCGATAATGGATAAAACTTCTTGTCCTTCTAGTGAGAAGGTGAATGGAACAAATTTTTGATATCAAGGATATATTTATACTTTATTAATCCCATAGGGATATACAAAATCATCCAGTCAACCACCAAGACACACAGTTAAGATTTAGTCCAGTTCATAAGCCACCTCTGTCTTAAGTGTTATACAGTCCCCCGAACCTCTAGGTCCTGTGGTGATGTAAAGAAAAAAAATTTCTATCTTGGAGAGAATCGTTGTCACAGTCTTGCTTTTTACAGGGCATGTGTCTCTTCACATAATAAGTGTAGCTGTCAATGGGTTTAGGTGGTTGTTCGGTTAATATTAAATATTGTTTCAATTATCAGCTTATGATACCGATCAAAAAAGAAAAAAAAAAAAAATGTTCAATCTTTGTTTGCCAAATGATGACGATGGTAGATCCAATTTTTTTCAGAATGCAGCCCTTGCAATAGAGGAACAGCCTGCCTTTAGTAGCTCCAACAGCTAGCAGTGGTAAACATGAACAATCATGGTGGAACAAAGCAGTTTGCTGAACTTTGTTACAAAGAGATGCCCTCAAGACCCTAACAATAACAAACGGTACGGATGAAAGACTTTTCTCATTTGGATAAAAACTTGCTTCAGATCATCAGTGGTGACCTACAGATGGAACTCTGTCTTTGCTGTCTTTTGAAAGAGAATTGGCTGAATCCTTAGACTATAATGAAATCAATTCAGTGTGCAACACCAAGACCCGTCGTCTCCTGTGGTAATTAATTAGTAAGTTAAGTCCCAATAGCCTGTTGTATTCCTAATTTAGTGTTATTGTTTACTGGATGTAGTTTTTGTTGGGTTTACAGTTGATTGCGATGTTAGAATAAATGCTGATGTTGCTGTCTTTGTGTGTGTGTGTGTGTGTGTGGTTTAAGTGGTTACTGTGCCTTGCTGTATTCACGTGTAACTTTGCTTTCAGCTACTGAGCATAATGGTGCATCTCAACAAGCAGCGCGGTAGTTAATAAATCTGTCATATTGGTCTGTGTATACTGTAAGCGGCCGCTGCTCCAGTGCAATTCTGTGTTAATTTTGGTGCCTTTACCATTAGCTCCAATTATTGGTATTAAACTGTGGTACAGATGCCATGGATTATGCTGTTTTGGTTAACATAATTAAGACTGGTGTGGACACCCACAAGTTGATTTCTTGCGCGACTATTGCTCCACATCTCTCCTGACTTTGTCCAGAGTTCTGTCTAGCACAGACCCAGCTGTTTCGATTTATAAGTGCGCGCCACCTCAGTGTCCCAACCCTGAACAACCTCTGGGTGTCAATGAACATCTCTTTCTTCTTGGAGGATGTTCAGGAGACACTATCTCCAGAAAGTACTCCAACATGGTCGTAAATATCAGGGACCAACAATAAATACGTGGACTGTAATGAGAACGAGACATCTACCTTGGTTGCCATGGTTACTCTGTTGAAAGCTCATGGCTTAGCAAAATATCGCCTCTTTATTTGTCATTAGATAAAATGCAGGTTTAAAGGACTTTAGTATTGGCTTCACTTTTCAGGCCTGGAGCCAGCATCCACTTTTACATACAGGCAGTAATTACATTAACCCTGTGTTACCATCTTGAAACCCTTGCAAAAGAATAGCTTTTTCTTTGTTTGCAAATCCATAACTTAACTGGTACAAAATAATATCATCTAATAAGCCTATTTTGGTGATCATTTTTATTTGTGGTTTTGATTGATCTGAAAAGCTGGAATGCTTCAGTCATGATGCTGCAAATGATTAAAGCAAGACAGAAGAGGAGAGACATATTTTAGCTGATTTGTTCATTGAGAGCAAACATGCAGCAAAAAAAAAAAAAAAAAAGAATAAATAAAATAAAAAAATAGAGAAGGCTTTCTAAAGAGCTTCCTACAGACAACTTCTTCACAGGTTTGTTTCACTGCTGCGGTTCTTCTTCCACAACACTAGTTTTAGAGGAGTCAACAAAAGAGACATCACATTCACCTTCCCTCCACTACCTAAAAAAACATTCAGCAAATGGTTTTTATGTTCTTCCTTTGCCTCCGTCCTCCTGCTGTTTACAGAGCACATCTCTCCTCTGAATGAGTGCAGCGGGGAAACAGAGCAGGTGAAATTGGACGCAGAGATTGTTGTGGCTAATAGCAGGGAGGAAAGCTTTGTTGTGACTGGCAAGGCTTCCCCATTAAAAGAGGAGAAGGCCATGAAAACACGTAGACAGCACACCAGGAGTGACCAACAAGAGTTCAGGAACCTTTGTTAACTACAAGCCTCTGTTGTCAAACACCTTTATTGTGGTCTCTGCACAGTGCACTATGGGAAATCCTGAGACTGGATTGTCTGCAGTGACTAAAGAGGGCAAAAAAATGTGGTATGATATAATAATCAATTATAAATAATATAAATAATTTTAATTGTACAAATGAAAACTCTTCATTTAAAATACATTTTAAAGCAATATTTAAATCAATAATAGAATGAAGGAATTGAAATGAAATAAACAAATAAAAAAAATCAAGAAAGTACAAAATAAATAGAAAGTCATTTTATGTTAAATGTAATCTTCATCTCCCAAAAACTGAAATGGTTGATACATTTAAAATATACTGTAAGCCAATCCCAGCTCACACCGGGTGAGGGCGGGGTACATCCTGGACAGGTCACCAGTCCATCGCAGGGCCAACACACAGAGAGAGACCGACAACCACTCACACTCAGACCTACAGACAATTTAGAGTCACCAGTTAGCCCAAACATGACTTTGGACAGTGGGGAGAAACCCACACAAGAACGGGGAGAACATGCAAACTCTGCACAGAAAGATCCCAGGCCCAGGAACTGAACCCACAACCTTCTTGTTGTTGGGCAAAAGCGCTAACAACTATGCCGCTGTGCTGACCTGGGCTTATTTTATCATTAATAAATCTTGCTTTAGATCATAATACCATATATTCTAAACTTGTTATGAGTTGTAGGACTTATATATGTAATACCTTATATGTATAATATTAATGTTAATTATATATATGGTTATTTTAATGTCCACAAAATTTTTTTTCAGTCCAGCTGATGGCTAAGAAAACTATATTTTCAGTTGCTGAATGCACCACTATGTCCACTGCTGTTCTGCTGTTGGGGTAGGAGTTGCACAACAATCATCAAAACTTTTTCTCTAAAAATGCTGCTCTTGAAAAAAAGAAAGGGAAAAAAAAAAACAAAAAAACAACAACCCACAAACAAACAAACCACTCAGACTAAAGCAAAACAGTAAGGTGCAGGTTATCAACCAAAGCAAACTCTCTTTGCTGAAAGAGGGTCAAATACAAAAATCTAGTTACATAAAGGCAGATTGCTCTTTCTCTTTCTCTACAGCTGTGACAAACAGTCCTTGTTGAGAGGCATTTAAAATGTAAGGTAACTTTTATTCATAGACCTCAGACTACTTCATTTACAATCTCTTACCTTTCACAATACTGCCCATCCTTTACCATGGGAGCAAGGAGACAAGATTATGCAAACTCTGTCCCTGTTTTAGTGGGAAAATATATTTCCTTTAAAATTCAGATTGCTGGTGCTGTGCAGATAGCAATTAATGAAAGTCTTGTGACAGGCATAAGATATTAGGGAAAAATTAAGATGCTGTTTGTTAAAAGGAATAAACACAGAGCCATAGAGAGGGAGGAGAATAGAAAGTAGGCCCTAAACCACTGAGAGCTAGAAGTGACTAGGAGATGTTCTCCTTCAGGTCCTTATTCTGGTGATTTGTGCATTGAATTGATGAAGTAACTTTAATCACATTACACATGACATGTAACTAATTTTTACTAAACATTTTTCTCCGTAAAACCACATTTATTTTAACATTGATCAGTCATATTATGCTAGGATATGTCCATCTTCAGTCTGCAATAAATGTACAATTTGTCTACAAAACCTTTTACAGTTGATAGTCAAACCTTTATTCCAAAGAAACTGACACTTGAAGCTCCTGTGAGTTTTATCCAGTTGATCAAATCTAAATTGACTAATGGCTGCCATTGAAACTGACCTGATCCACTGGAAGCATTTATAATCTGTGTAAGGTAAACTCGTTGGACATTAAACTGCTGTTAGTATCTCTGGTAATACTGGTGGCAATGTATGTTGCTGTGTTGGTTGTTGTTAATTTCCTATGGCAACTGTTTCCAGTAATGATAATCAAATCATGTGCTGTCACCATCTAATCACATCTATAGTGGTTAGCAAAATATTACCTAACAAGCTATCTTTGTACCTTAACCTCGGAGGCAGCCAACAGCTTAATCCACAGATCAGGAGTAAAGTGGTTGTTCATTCCTCAAAAGGTTGGGCGTTCGATCCCCAGTTGCTCTCGTCCACATGTGGAATTGTCCTTCAGTGAAACACAACTTCCCAGAGGCTGAGTCGAAGGCACTTGATTGAAATGCTGAATATAACAATTTAAATGTGATCATTACCTCATTTTGGCTCCACGTGACCAAGCTGTAAAGATAACTTCATCACTGGTTGTGTCAGCGGGTCAATAGGGGAAGCAGTGGCTCCAGAGCAGTGGAGCCAGAGTGGGTCGCCCATCAATTGAAAGACGGTGGTTCGATCCCAAGCTCATCAAGTCTGCATGTCATAGAGTCCCTCATGTACCATTAGTGACTGTGATGGAAATCCAAAAGCACTGCATGGATGTGTGAGTGAATGGGTGAATGTCGCTGGTAGTGTTAAGTGCGCTGACTGGTCAAAGGGACAAGAATAGTTATATTCCTGCTTGTTGTCCTGATTGCACTGGTTTCTAGTTTGGAGGATGTATACTGTCGTCTTTCGCAAACACACACATCCATACACTAATAAAAAACTCCACTACACCTTGGCAGATCCCAGCAGTGTACATCTGGTGGGTGTTGTGTGGTTGTTATGTATCATTGCTAAAGCTAATTCTGTGCATTTTGGAAGGTAGGTAGAAATTCTTGCTTCTCGGTATGTGGCCATTATGAGGAGTCAGAGTACAATGTGCAGAAACACGCCAGTCTGATATGAGAGTCAGCCCTGGAAAATAGTGAAATGTTTTTCCCCGTTCAAGTGTTTGTGGCTCTCGGGCAGCTGTGCCTCTGTCAAGTGTATAATTAAAACTCGGGTCTGCAGTCTTTGGTGTCACAAACAGTAAAAGCCCAAATATGTTTGGCTTCAGTGGCTAGCAGTTGAGGAAAACACTGTTTAATTCATTGGTCATAATTCAGAAGCCATAGCAATTTCTCTGCAGTGATGTGTGCTCACAGATGTCACAGTCCCTCTCCCTGTTTATTTTTCATTACTTGAGTCAAAAGCTCATCACACATGCACACTGGTGAGCCAGTTTAAAACACCATTAACTATACTTACTATTTCTCCATAGGGCACAGAAAATGAGGAAGGTCTATAATTGTTGTGATTACACAACTGTACATGGACCAACGCTCTGCAACTTCACAACATTGTTAAGTTTTGAACTGGTTTAAAGTTTAATTAGCATTCAACTGAGCACTATTCTAAATGATGAAGTAAGAATTATTTCTTTTTGTTATTTATTAAATGTGTTGTTTTCTGTTGTTATTTTGCTAAGCAGGATCAGCTGGGATTAACTTTTGTTAACTGGGGCCTTTGGTACAACTTTAACACTTTTACACACATTTTAAGTGGAATCCCTTTTTATTTGAATTTCAGAGTATTAAAAATAGATTTAATACATGTATATGTATGTACGTGCTTGTCCGTTTCTCCTCTTTCAAATGTAGATATTTACGAAATTTTATAGCTGCCTTCACCTGGAAGTTGTAGCACCTGAAGGACAAGACAGGATACGACTGACTGGTCCCTGATGGCCAGTCTGAAGTTCATTCGTCTGTTAAAAGACTCTCTATCGCTGAGAAAAGCCTGGCAGAAAATTTAAACTTTACTCTAGTCTACTACAGATCCTGGTTTAAATGGGCTGAACCCGGCCCAGATACTTCCTCCTCTGGCTAGATTTCAGCAGGTCTAGAGGTAGCATCTGACGATCATTCTGTATATGGGCCAGACTTAGGCTGTGGTACTGGGGAGGATACTGGGCCAGTGGAAAGAGAAATATTCGGCCCAAGTATGAGCCAGATGTATGTTGCTATCGGGTAAGTTTAATTATAGCCATCTGCAATATCCAGTTATTTTGAACACTTAAATGGCAGGTCTAGTCTTGTCAACAACTCCAACATCACATCAACAACTCACCCAGTGATGATACTCTGGGGGGAAGTTTAGGGTTTAGTATCTTGCCTGAGGACCTTTTCAATCAAACTGACACTTTCAGCAATGGACAAGTAGCTCCCCTTCTTCAGTTATAAAAAGCTCTCCCTTCTTTATTTCAAATATAACTGGACTTTTTCAGTTTTTCCTTTCACCTTTATTATAGTCACAATGAGAGTAATGGAGAATAGCTGGGGAGAGGGAGGGGATGACATACAGCTAAGGTCCACAGGTCGGACTCAAACCTACAAGGTGACCCACCAGGGAATTGCAAACTTGACTGACAAGCTTGTTTTATAAATTGTGTGAAAATGTTTTCCTGAATGAGATGACAAACTTTAAACGTTTAACTTACATCATATGTAGCATGAGCTGCTGATTTTACTTGCAAAATCAATAATGAAAGTTCATTGATGGATGAGTCCTTTCTGAAGGGCACTGGTTTTTCTTAATTTTAGGTATGGGTAGTGCTAGCCACTGGTTAGTGTTTGCGTTCAGCAAAACTTGTGTCTACTGTAACTAAAAGGTTAAACTGAACTTTTAGCCCATTCTAAACAGAGCTAAAGGTTTTTTGTTTTTTTTTGATATGTCTTCTAATTTTAAGACTGAAGTGTCACAGAAAGCATCATCCTGCTGAAAGAGGCCACTGCCATTCAAGAATACTATTTCCACTAAGGACTGGACTCTGGAGGGAACAAGGTTCTGCTAGGTCATATGTGACAAACTGACATCTACAGGCCAAGATTTCCACAGGTAACTTGGCCATCCACTACTTTATGATATTATTGTAGCACTCTCACCGCTGCCACAATAGACAAAATTTAGATGAATGAAAAGTTCAATCACATATACAGTACATCAGTGGAATAAAAAATATTTGGATTCAAAACCATTTCTATCTGGCTAAAGGCAAAAGTAGACATAACATGCTTTGCACTGCAAGCACTTCAATCCCCTCCTGGTTGGTTTGTCCCTAATGTGACTGTTTCGTGTCAGTATGTTCTTTGCAAGGCACCATATGTTCCTCCACAGAAAGGCTTCTGTGAGATGATGATTGAGAGCCCTGCAGGCTTTCTGAGGCATACGCCTATCCAGCTCCCCCTGAGGAAAAATAACTTACAGAGGTCCAGGGGAGTTGGGTCATCCCTTGTGCTCCATAGCTCATTGGGCTTACTCGCAGGAGGAAATGGCATCACCATCACAGTCTTTCATTCGTGACAATGTTTCATGTTGACATTGGGCTCTTGTCTTTGTAGGTATTGTAGGTAATTTGTGTCATAAATATAAAACAAATACAGTTTTAACAGTTGCCCTTTCTTCATATGCACAGATTATGCAGTTTTGGCTGGTAGTGACGCTGCCGAGATCTTTTAGCTGTAGAATTAAACATGATGCATCTGGCTGGTGTTGACAGATGTACAACAATTCACTTCCTCACAAAACATATCTTCAGAAGGATCAGTTCATTGTCTTATGTGGATCCTCAATAGTTTGTCTTGATAAGGAATGATAAGGTCTGTTCTGGATGGGTTAGGCTAGCCCAGGATTTGACCATGAATGCCAAATGGACAGTTGAACTTTTTGATGTCTCAGCATTTGGGCCAGCTAACCATTCCTCACAACAGCTAAGGTCAGGTGGGGTTGTCCCCCAAGACCTTCCCTTTCCAGTTGAATCAACTAGTCTTGTCTGATCTCTGAAGCAGCCAATCCTGTTGCATCTTTGTTTTAGTGAGAGAACCAAGAGTCCTCTGGTTCTTGTGTTCTTTGTCCTTTTTTTTCCTCACGCACACACGACAGCTTAACATTAACATTATCACACAATGCTAACTGCTAGCTCAAGTCAATACAGGTTCACCATAAGCAGTGACCTGAGCGGCTGACACACACGTGAAGCTAAATTAGCGGCTAGCGGCGCTTTTAATCAGCGCCTTTTATCTCAAACACACAATTAAGCAGAAAATGACAACCTAACACTCCGTGGGTTCAGCGAACAGCGAATTTCGGCCATCTTAGACTCTCGACAACTTTTAAGCAGAGCGCTCTTTCTCACACACAGTCAAACAGTGCAATCTCCTCTCTATCTCCCAGAGCGCTGTGCGTAGCTGCAACCCGGTTGGCCCGCGTGACGTCATGATGCCATAGTATTGGCTAATCCTCAGGGAAGCGTGGTTAACCCCATAAAATGCCAGCTATCAAACACACATAAATACAGACTTAATGATGGACTCTTTCTCTTCCTCTGTCTTTTTTCTCTGGTTTATGAAGCATGGGCTACAACGGTACAGAGTATCCTATGTGGGGGGAGATAAGAAAAAGAGTCTCTCTTCCATGTTTGTGAAGAACTTGACCAGCTCTTAAAATGGCAACTGCTTAGATACTTCCTGATCAATTCACTCTCGTAGGAATTTACAAAGTCTATTTCTTCTGTGCCTTCCTTTCCTCTTGTGTCAGTTCCTCTTTGTTCCTTGGTACTAGAGTTCTAGCCATCTCTACTGTTAGATTTCTTACTGTGTGACTTTAGTTCAGATTAATGACTTTGCTGTGGTCTGCTCTGTCGGATTTGTCTGCCTGTGTTTATTTGCCCTCTTGTGTGCTGACCCTTTTTGCTCAGACTTTGCCTTGTGGTTATCAGTCACCAAGCACGGGCACACAGTTAATCTTGAACCTCTAAGAATGGGGGAGTCTGGGGGCCCACTTTGCCTGGTTGGTAATACTGGCTTGACATGTACAATCACACACACACACACACACAAAGCCAATGTCGCCATTTGTGATATGAAACAATATTGTTAGTATCACAAGCTAAGGCTGCTTTTTCTCTTTTTTCCTTTTGTATCACTGAAGCTGACACATTTTTATTAGTAATGTTTGATAGGCCTTGATGTTTTAACACTCCAACCCATGCCATTAACAGTCTTCCAACATGCGTTTACCTAAAGAGTTATTTTTCTCACAGCTGGGGTAGCAGCTCTGCAACATCAGCCAACTGTGGTCCTACCAGCTAATTACGAGGCCTCACAGACACATTATGACTTCAAGGAGCACAGAAACACTGAATCATAGGTGCAACCCATTTATTGGCTCATTAGCTATGTTTAGCTATAGTTGAGTTCAATATCAGGAAAAAGCAGCACAATGCCAGCATGAAACCAACACAAACATTTACTAGATTAGATGTAAAATAACCACACAATCACTGTATGAAACGGTTGCAGATTTCTCATGCATGAAAGCACAGTCATGCTGCTCTCATTGCTCCACTCCTTTGATTCTCTTTTACTTAGAAGAAGCAGTCTGATTCAATAAATAATTTCAGTTTCTTTCAGGTTTTTGTCATTTGTATAAACGTGCTGTGACACAGTGAAGGGTAGCAGCAGTTCTGGCTGCACCAGCGGTTGGTGTTTTCTGAGTTTTGAAAGGCACAGCTCTCCCACTGTAGCCCATGGTTGCCTCTGATCCTGCCCACCTGCAAAACACAGGGTGCTGCTATCCACTATTCATTTAGTATAATCTCATGAAGCTAATAAAGCAAATTGGAGCTTAAAATCCAGCCCTGTAGACAGATGTTAAAGTGGACGTATGAATTTTGTTTACTCACATCATTAAAAACAATATGATTTTCCTGCTACGCCTGTGCATAGAGGGTGAAATTTAGCCAATAGAACAAAAACAGTACAGTTCTACATTTATAATATGGAGTTACTAATAGGTGCAAATCATAACAATAAATGGGAAGACTATCTAGGAATATAGGTAATCAACAGAGTCACAACTCATCTCAGAACACCAAAGCCAGATTCACCATTAGGGGAACTAAGCAGTCTCCAAGGGGCCCAGGACAAGCAACATATCTGGTTAACATCTCAATCTCACGTGAACTTGTCCACAAGTGCCACAGTAGCCAACAGTGACATTTCTTTATCGGTTGGAAAAGCTAACGTCTACAGCTCTGCAATATTAGCAGCACAGAGATGACAGCCTGCCTGTCCCTTTTCATACCAGGGAGTGCTACTACTGGCCTCAGAGCCTCACCTAGACTTTAACTAAACCAGAAGATGCATCTTAGTTAAACATGGTCTCTTATTATTTTATTATTTTGGTGTAAAAGTTGTTAATTTTGTTAGGCTGTTTAATTAATTGCACAAGTATTTATCTTGTCTCTGAACATCTTCTTTATTTAGCTGTTGAGAGAATTGGTATGAACAAAATACTCTCTGTATATAACCTCATCTGGTTCAAACTGTGAGAGTGACAGGTTGGTGTTCTGTTTAAAGTAGGGCTGATGGCTTTATTTTGCCTTGGTAGCTGTATAAAAATGCATTTTCTTATTTAGGAGAAAAAGTCATTTACTTCTTTATTGCATTTCTTTTATTGTCCTGTCTCAAGATTTCTCTATGGAAACGAAAGTTCTTTCAGTTCCTTCCTTCATTATCATGAGGCAACTCAGTGAAATGTTTATGTGGGGCAGACCACAAACACCAGAAATGTTTTATATCCCCTTCCTAAAGGGCTTTCACTGATTGGACAGCCACTTTGTCTGAAAACACTGTATCTTTCCACCAACACTGTCAACCTGAGAGATTACACCCTGGTCTTAGATATACCATGCTGTCACTAGTAAAGTTAGCTTCCAGGTTTGGACATAAACTTGAGGGGTAAGTTTCAATCAAGTTATTGCATTCGGAGTTATGTTACTATTACATTTCCTTTGTTTAGTTAGCTACCTGTTAGCTGTGACCATTGCCGCTGCTGAATAGTTGTGGTAAACACAGATAAATTTATAGACTCAGGTTAATCTGAGTCACTTAGTAAAGTGATCCGGTTCACTTGAGTCACTTGAGTCGGTGTTGTTGGCAGTGAACTAAATCATCTGTGTTGTTTCCATTGAGTCTGCTGACTTGGGTCAGTGAACTGATTCAGACAAACCATCTGATTCAGAACTGTATTCCTTTGAGATGAGCATGAATAAAGTGATCCAGGTTAATTAAACATGATGCCCGCTGCCTTGCCTTGTATATTTAACAGCAGCCAACCAGAGGACTTATAGGACTTATTGTGGGTTAATGTAGCGACCTAAGACTTGGGATTGGCGATTCAGTACAAAGATTTGAATCATTAACCTGGGTGATTCAGCAACCGACCAGTTTTAGAGCAGGAAAACAATTATAAGCAAGATTCTATCTATCTAAGGCTGAAGAGTATAATTCAAATGATTTTCAAATAATTTTAATTTCAACAAATAGATTCTGACTAAGAAAAATAGTAGAGGCAGAAAGTGTTCTCTGTCAAACACTTTCAACAACAACAAATGTGTAGATTTATACACAAAACAAAAAAAGAAAAAAAAACAAAAAACAAAAAACGAAAAAACAAACACCATTTCACAGTAGTTTGAAATAAATGGAATTCAAACGGCAGACTCCCCCCTTGGGCCAGCTGGTAAGCTTCACCCACTACCTGTCTGCTGTATGAGGCTGCCTTAGGCAGCACTGCTTTCATTTTGTCAGGGGGAGCTCTTGCTAGATTTTTGCGTGCTGAGAATGTTGAAAAGAAAATGCTGACCCAGTTGGCTCACTTGCATGAATAAAGCCCAATTCAGTGGTATGTGAGAGTGCATTAATATTAATGTTCTTCGATGGAGTTACGGAGGTTATTATTTTTTGCAGCTCCTGTTCATATAATGTTGTTGACGGACGTTGGAACATCTGTTGGACTGATTCTTCCTTCTTATTCAGAATAACATCACTGAGAGCTGGGAGAACATCATAACGTGCGCACCTACACAAAGCTGCTCAAGTGAGTCTCAGATAAATTCCTATTTTTTACAACTTAGCTGAGGAAATACCGTATTTCCAGATAAATGTGTAGAGGTAATTGGATCAGTGCTGTTATTCTTCCCCTTTTCTCTGCAGTCTCAGTATATTTGTTATTATTTCTAAAGTTCTTATCAACATATGAAGATAATTTTCTCTGGCATCAGCCCAGAGCAGCAAGTGGACAATGCTGCCAGTCTTATTTATGTTAATATATATATGTATATATGTATATATATATACAGTATATATATATGTATATATGTTTATGACTGGGATATTTGCCTGGAAGGTGTTGGATTGGTATTGAATGGTTTGTTTAATATGAGAGATGATTGAGAGATGAGAGAGAGAGAGATGATTAATTTGATACACAGTTATTGGTCTAAGGGGGGGAGTAGTGCACAAGTGGTAGAAAACTGCCTGGTCAAATGATGTTACTGTATTTCTAGATTTTTCTGTTTTTGTTTTTTTCACTATTGTAAAATAAAAGCACCTCAATCCATTTTGTCACTTTTTGTAGACAGTGGACCAACAATCTTTTTGTAATGCCCTAAAAATGGGTTGTTAAGGGATTGAATCTGCAGTAAAATTCTCCATCAGGTCTTTGTTGTGTTGACCAAAGTAAAACCAAAAACTGTTCAGAACAACTTCTTCTGAGGCTGCTACACATGACCTGTCTCAACCTAAGGGCTGGTGATGGTAGGTGCTGGACTTCCTGCACCTGAACTCTACTGCTTGAACTTTGCCTTAAGGTTAACTGACTGTTGCACTATGCTCACTTTAATTATAAAGGCAGCTTTTATTCCTGAACTAAGTCTTTTAACTTGACTAAAAGAGTTGGCAGTCTGGGGCACCAAGTACTGTAACCTATGAAGTTTTCTTTCTTTAATAGTGTGGTTTCTGACATCAACATTTTTATTGTAATTTTTTTCTTCTTACTAAAAATCTTGTTGCACTGTCCATCAGTCCACCTGTCCATTACCTAGTTTGGACGATGAATGAATTGGTCATCACACACAGACTTTGAGAGGTAAGGATTTGTCTTTGCAGTTTCCGTTCTCCTCAGCTGTAACATTCTGCTTTATGTATGAGGTCCTCAAGCTACTCGCAATCAACCATCACAGTGTGGATACCTTTTCAATTACTTTAAAAGACAAACATTTTGGTGAAGTTATTTACAGACCAGGTGTCAGGATGGGTGTCAGCTCTACATTGTTGTATTTTTTATCATATAATTTTTTAAGATATTCATCTCAAAAGTGTCATTTGGTCATACTGAATATGAGAAAATCTGCAGTGAAAGTGTAATCATAGCACCAGCATGAACAACACTGTTTCATATCTAATTAATACATCACTAACATCCTTCTACTTCTCAGTGAAGGACTGATTTTCATTCTAAGGATGCGTCAACAAGTTTGCAACTTAGCCATCTTGTTTTTATTAATTAATTATTTTTTTTTTTACAATTATTTGTAGGTATGGGGATTGAATATGACCTGCTTTGTAATTTTCATGATTGCAGGGTAGGTTGCCAAGTGTGGTGCAGTCTGTCTTATGATCTGTTTTCCTCTAAATGAGACCACCATTTTAAAAAATGTAAATCATATTATATTGAAAAAAGACTTGAGACTAGAGACACAGACCATAAACTCACTGGGGAAAATGATTACTGAGTTAATAAATCAAGTGAGAAATAGGGCCATTTTCTCATTGACTTCAATACAACCTATCTTCTTTTTACACCCAGTGGAGCCTTGACAGTCATTACAATACAGGTTTCAGGCTCTTCAGCATTGGCTTTATTTTCCAGCCATGGAATCCGCATTCACTTATTAATATTCCCATAAGTAAATCCACTAATAAAAGCCCTTCGACCCAAGGTGGTGTGGATGGTCCAGTCCCTAGCCTGCATGCTACATTATTCTAGTGTGCTTGGTTTGACTTCATCCACATGCCTTTCCTCTTTCTCTCTCTTACCTCCTGATGGCCTCTCTGCCACTCACTGTTGTCAGAATAAAGGTTACCTCCTCCAGTCTAGTTTCCCCTTAAAATCACTGCAGCAGTAAAACAGATATAGTCATCTGGTTGCCAGTGTCGATTGGTGCCATAGTTGTTAAATACCCACGTCGATTGCAAAGTGATTTGACCCAGGTAAAAGTCCGATATGGGGCTGAACATACAGGGTCGCTACCTTGTCAGTCTTCTGTGGACTGTCATCAGCATCCAACTGGA
This sequence comes from Echeneis naucrates, assembly GCF_900963305.1. Classification (NCBI taxonomy): domain Eukaryota; kingdom Metazoa; phylum Chordata; class Actinopteri; order Carangiformes; family Echeneidae; genus Echeneis; species Echeneis naucrates. The sequence continues at coordinate 23,258,546 of NC_042520.1, forward strand.
GCTCTGGGCTGATGCCAAAGATGCCATGTGTGAATATGTTGGTAGTGCAAGTCTTAGCTCTCCCTAATGACCCAGTCAGTGGCTTGATGAAGAAAACATTGTTATAATGAGAATTATATTGTAGGCTTTAGAGAAAAAGGGAAGAGAAACAGAACTCTGACTAAGTTATACATTATTCCCTCAGTTAAGTTGTAAAAAAGAGGAATTTGACTGAGCCTCACTTGAGTGTCCAAGATGTTCTCCCAGCTCTTAGTGAGGCTAGTCTGAAGTAGAAGGGAAGAATCAGTCCAACAGATGTTCTAATGTCCATCAACACCATGATATGAACAGGAGCTGCAAAAAATAATAACCTCCAAACGCTCCAAACTCCACCGAAGAACATTAATATTAATGCACTGTCACATACCACTGAACTGGGCTTTATTCAAGTGAGCCAATACATGTTAATCAGTATTTCCATCCGCTGACCATCTCCTGAACCAAGACCAACGTTAGCCTTCATAAATCCACAGGGAACATTCTTATAACATTTTTTTTCTAGTCAGTGGTCACAACAATGATGTAATCAGGTCAGTCAGGCTGATGATGAAGGTACAAAGTCACAGTATCCTCAGACAGTAACTTTTCTAGTAGGTTAATTAATTTTTTTCTTCTTTGTGGCTGTGGTTTCTTGGTTAGTTGTTGTTGTGATTTGTAATTCCTTGTGTACTTGTTTGTGTTATTGCTTTTTTTTAATCTAGTGTTTTCCCATCAGTTGTGGTATTTTGCTGTTCACAGTCACAATATTACTGTCCTTCCAAAATGAATTCAGACTATACATCACACCGCAACAGTGTCATGGTGATACGATGGCAACAAAGAGCCACCAGTTTTAACTTTCCTCAATACTCTTGATGCAGAGGATGGTGGTAATTGCTACTAAGTGTTTTACTCGTGAATTTGGGGAGGTAGGTAATGACTGGGCATGTGGTGCACCATATCTCCTAAAGCCGCCTTGGTAATGGGATTATTAAACTGGGGGCATGCCAAACAATAAGTGAAATGACTCTTCCTATAATCTAACCAAACTGAGCTCCCAGGAGGGAAGGAAACCCAGAAGCTATGTGTGTCTCTGCATAAACCCTCTGGCCTGGCCCACATGAAACAGATAAAGGATTGTGACAACATGAGGAAAAACATTTTCTTGTTTGCTCTCAAATATGTTCTCAGTAGGACAGTTCTGGGCAGGACCAAACGATTGCAGCATTTGTGTTTTACCATAAGTAGTGCACTGCTCATTGGTGGGGGTTGGGGTGGTGGTGCTTCTCAGTGAGAACGTCAGAACCATGTAAGGATATAACCACAGATTCCTAAAGATCGGTTTTGAAGCTTAGATTAGGTAGGTACGATTAGGCAGGTACGTCGTCACATTCTTGCCAGTGTCTGACCTCAGTGTCAGAACTCTTGGCTAATTCGAAAATGCCGTCTGTACCTGACCTGAGGCTGGCTCTTTCCACACAACAAACACCCCAAACAGTCAGCCAAGAAAACACTGTTGGGACTTACAAACAAGTTTCTGGCCTTGAGTGGCCCAGCCAAAGTCTACCATTAAATCCCTGGAACATGGCAGTTCACAAACTCCACAGACTCCAATGTAGCCCGTGTGATAAACTGCCCAGATCCAGGTGAGCAAAGCTTGTAGAGACTTACCAAAGAAAACTCAATCCTAATAGCTGCCAAAGTACTGAAATAAAGGTCTGAATACTTTGTCACTATGGGTTACTGAATCTAGATTGATGGTTAAAATGGCAATTTTATCCATTTGAAATTAAATTTGCAAAACAATAACGTGTGCAAGAAGTGATGGGGTCTGACTTCAGGAGAGACATGGATATTTCCTCAGGCAAATCACCCTCATTTATCTGTCTCCCTCTACCTTCCCTCAACTCTCTTTTCAATATCTTTTCAATTCTAAATCTCCTCTGTGCTCATTTTTTGGGACTAAAAGTTGTCACCTCATAATGTGCTGCCTAATGTTGCAGTTAATTAGTGGAGTCTGTCTCTGGCTAGAAAGTAAAGGGCTGCAGAGCCGGGAGAGGCACGCTGACACTGTCTTCGACACTTTAATATATGCTAAAAGAAAATACATTTATCTGCATAGTTTTACATAAGAAAGGGACCATCTGTCTGGGGTTTTTAATAATTCTCTCTAAAAAAATGTCAGAGAAAGTCATAACTTAGCTGTTACACAGAATAACATTTGCACTCTTATCTTCTGTGGCTGTGATCTATTTTAAAAAATGATTAATTAAAGAGTAAGAAAAAAAAAGGAGGCAGGGAGATGGGGTGAGTGCAGATTAGTATAATTTTATGCAGAATAATTTTATGCTGCCAGTGAAAAGTTAGAGGGTTATTCATTATAAGTGCTACATACTCTGACATATTAATGTCAGATTGACTATATGCAGTTAATGTCATATTAACAATTTATAATAATTATAACAAAACTGTGCAGTAGCTTAATTCTCGGCTAATGATGATAGACATGACTCACACCAAAAATGCCTTATTTCGTGCTTGTGGTTTTCTCATTTTAAAATATTGTTTCCAAAATGTAAATTCTCTTTTTCTCTCTCGCTATCTATCTATCTATCGACCTATCTATCTAGCTGTCTAGCTCCCTGCAAATGGTTGAACATAAATTCACCATTTCTTTTTGTGTGTTCCATTGGTTTAATTTCAAGGACCAGGCTTTTATTCTGAAGTACAATTGTGTCAGCAGGGAAATTAGAAAGAAAAATGTGAAAATTGTTAAGTACATTTCTGAATCATGAAAGGACATATTTTTTATTTTTCATTCTTTGCACCTGGTTGACGCATAGGGTTGCTGGTTTTTCATTACACATTTTTATAACACTGCAATGCCATTTTATAGTTTGGCAGTAGTTACGAATTAGTCTGTGTAAACTAGGTAAATTGTTAACCTGAGTTATGTGTATTTTTTCACTATGTTGGCAGCAGGGAATACATTTCATTAAATAGAAAAATTTAATTCTGTTACAGTTACGAGCCAAACCAACTTAAATGTCTTGAAGCTTAAATATAAGCCATGAATAGATACAAACATAGAAACATATTAAAGTAGTGTTTTTTTTATTATTATTTTTTTTATTTTAGCTTTTATGGTGAATTCCCAGCATATACACAACATGTTGTGGTGTACAATTGATGCTCAAAAATAAGGATTGTGAACCATCAGAGCATGAGACCATGAATCATCAGGGATGTTCCACTACCTGTCTACACTGTGTACACAAAATCTCATATGCAGGGTTAACTTCCCTGAAACCCAGTTCAACAGCTGAACATATCCAGCTGTGCCCTCTTAAAGGAAGACATCCCTCAGCTCCCTCTGTAGGGAAAACAGAATGGGGAGAGATAATGCTCACGTTTAGTCTTGTTCACATAGTCTGATTATAGAATTCCCTTTATTACAGGAAACAAGCTGGAAACAGCAGCTTTTTGTTTTTTGTTTGCATTTTACACTTTTTTCACTTGATGTGTAATACAGAGAATTCTAAACTGGATTTATCTGCTCGGAGCTTTTCTGCCATAACCATTTAGTGAATAGGACTTCAAGTTTTGCATATGTGATTGCTGCTGATGACACACAGTTGTGCCCCCTCCAACTTATATAAAAAACAAAAACAATGGAATTTCCACAGCTGTCAAAAGAAATAAAGGAGCCAATGACATGAAATTATTCATGTTCTTGTGTTTTCACATTTCCTAAACTGCCTTTTCTCAGGGCTCATGATTGACTTCAACAGATTTTTTTCTCTTTGGAAATTAAGGCCATTTTCTGTGACTTGTTCGTGATATGCTTGAATTTATGACACTAATTAGAGTTTGAGAGCACATGATGGGTAACATTATTGGATGTATTACAGCCATAGTGCTCTGTTTAATATTTGCTGGATGTTGGTGCTATTTGCCCGCTCATTAGTTCACTATGTGTCACAGTAGGTTTGTGGGTACAAGCATGTGTATTTTTACCAGCCTTGACAGCAGTGTGGGTATTGTTTTCCCCTTGTGAGTCTGCCTGTGTGTGTCACCTACTGTAGCAGGAACTACCACAGAGTTCATTTCCAGTGCTTTGGCAGGTGGAGGAGTACGTCCTTATTAGTCTAGCACTCCATGACACATGAAGGTGGCTGACTGACACCTACAAGTTTAGGAAGGAGTACCTTAGGGAGCACACCGCAGACTTCACACACCATTATGATATATTGCATCAATCATAACCCAACATTGTGATTTATAGGTTAACAATTATCATAGTTCACATTGTTGTTTTAAATGCATCCTTTAGGGCTTTAAAAAGCAGGTTTGTAGACTCAGTAGTGGGTGAGAGAAGGTAAAGGAGGGGAATAACACACACACACAAAAAAAAAACAAAAAACATCAGGTCAGCTGCAAACTCCTTAGATGTAGGACAGCCTTTGGCCAAGTGGGCATTCCTAATGAACAACCATCCATGCCTATGTGCTCAAAGTGGCTGAAACCACTCTGTAAAAAATATCCATAGAAATTACGGTAAAAAATGGTCAAATAGCAGCAGTAAAAAACAATATATCACAGTAGTCAACACATTGGATTACTGTAAATGAAGAAACAGTACATAACTTTAGGAAATTGTCAAATTCACGGAAAGATACCGTAATTGCACAAGCGCATAACCACCCAAAAATTTACAATATTGTTCTGTCAAAATTACAGATTTTGCTGATGTGTACATTTAAATTTACATTAAAAAACCTTCAACCCCTCAGCAACATCATACCTTCATTTCTAGAGAGAGTAGAATGTTAAAAGTGTTATATATTTGTTAAATAATGTTAATTTCAAGGAAATTGAATACTTTCAAATAAAAAATATCCAAGGACAACCAAACAACGGGCTTATAATGTGTCTAAAACAATCTAAGTATACACAGTTTAAAAAGAAATAATAAATATTTTTGTGCATGCTATTTGCAGAAAAGCAAACTAAAATATCATGGAATTATATTTTATTTTTAGCTACCATACACTGCTATAAGTGGCATTGAGAACTATTTTTCACTGTAGGGGAGGAGACGTTTCATCTGGAGGTAAGCACATTCACAGTTCATTTTCATGGTCGACTGAAAGTGCTGGTGCCGCTCTGTCTGAGCCATGTTAAATTAGTGCTTCACTGAGAAATTTTGGCAAGTTTTCTTCGACATTTCTTCAAGGAAAAGAGCTCAGGTCTATCTTAAAAGTCACTAATTAACTTGGATAACTGCGTATCATTCTCCGCATTTTTGAGGAATAAAGTCACTAAAGGGGTCTGGAAAATGTATTTTTCACACTAACTAGCTAACTGTTGGCTGAAGAAATGTTAAAGTGTAATTTCTGTGGGAAGTCATCAAGGGGGTATGTATGTCATTGTAAACTTCATTGAACAGATATAGAGCATTTAAGGTTCATCTTTACCTCCCAGACATAATGTATCTGCTCCTTATGTTGAAGTTGAAGAGATTTGTCCTGTTACACAAATGTTTTCAAGGTGAGATCCTCATTTACCACCAACATGTCAGGGAAACAGCAGTATCGGTGATGTATACAGAGAATCTGCTTCTCATCATCATCAATCATCATCTGTTCAAACTGAATCAGATGCCTTTGGTCCTCAGGTGAATGAGACAGGTACAGATGAAGGAGATATGGATGTGTCAGAGGATTCTTCTTATTCTTAGAAATGGCCCTTTATTCTACCCTAAAATTTCATTGGTGGTTTCTACTACCCGCTTCAACCATACAGAACACTGTTGAGGAGACGCAAAACATACATGAGTTGGGTCAGACAAATAGTTTGAGCAAACTTACCTCACTACTAAAAAATGAAACGCCATTGTCAGATAAGGGCATCTTCAAAGTGTGTTAGGGGATTTGGTCTGTTCTCTGAATGCCACACAGGGCCACTGAGGACAGCATACCCAAGAGCTCAGATTTTCAAACAAAAGTTCAAGTTTTTAAGAAGAGATGAGAAGAGAACAAATAGATCTGGCTGTGAGAGAGACTTTGATATGCTTGTTAGAGTCTGACCTGTGCCACTTGGTTGTTGTTGGGCGGGAAAGGGAATGTTCTAAGTGACATTAGTTATTGTCAGATTTTCAAATCCAACAATTTTTTGGTCAGAATCCATCATGCCTCATGTTAGTACTGTACCAAGATGCATTTGAGGTTGCTAACCTTTGTAGCTCTGCAAAGACAAGACATAAGGTGCAAAAGTGCATCTGTTGCTAACATACCACCGTATGTACGGTCAGACACAGATCATATGCCACTTGTTTTACTGTGCAGTGGGAAAGATTTCAAAGAATATGGGCATGCTAAGGTGTTCTCTGAATTACTAGCAGACTTGAAGGAACTAGAGGAGAATGGCATTGTACTGTCAGATGAAACGGTAATCAAAGAAATCTTGTATTGCATTGCTAGAGATAATATGGGCTCTATCTCTGCAGATACTGCCTAATAACCTGGTCTGAATTTCAGGGTAAGGATCTAAATCTGTGCAAACCAGAACACACCACTGACAGCTACAGTTCTGCTGTCGATTACCCCTCCAAATTAAGATACAACGAATAAAAGAGTAAAGCTCAAGTCAGTATTCAATTCTTTGAAATACTTTAATGTCTGTCAGCCAGGTTTTCCACATTGCCTCGGACATAACATTTTCAAAGTTGTTTTGTGTTATGATGTAGCAATGTATCTTAAGTGTTTCATAAAGTAAAAGGCATGGTTCATGTATCCCACTCTCAATCAAGTGCATTATGCCGTTCAAATACTGCACCTTTGATGCTTCTACAAAGCCATGTGAAGTCCGCCCTCAAGCAGCTAAACTCTCTAAAATCTGTTCAGGCTGCTGCTTTGGTGACATAGTGAAAGATACAGCAATTGAGGTGTGGCAGTTTTCTCTTCACCTAAAAGACATTGTGGACCTGATATGTGCTAAGAAAATCTCTGTGCCTCAGGTTGCATATCTCGATGTTCTTATTCAAGAATATTTAGAATCACAAAAAAGATTTGTTACCAGAAAGTAACTGGAAACCAAAGAACCATTATTCATGTCATCACCCAGCACTGATTCTGAAATTTGGCCCCTTGATCAGACTATGGACAGTGTGCTTTGAAAGTTATTTCAAGAGATGTGGAAGAAATTTGTAGAATTTAAAAACTTCTGCATTTCACTCTCTGGAAGACATCAGATGTTGCAGTCTTACCTTCCAGCAGGACCAACGGGTCAAGCTGTCTTAGAAGTTAAAAATGGTTCTCTGACCAAATCCACACCTTCATCTCTGCCATCTGTTTGAGGCTTGGAGAATATCACTGCTTCAATAATAACCATCCCGTGGATCTAGGCTCTACACTTGAGCTTCTTATAAGGTAATGAAATATTATTGCATTTGTCCTCATAGTGTGAACTTTTTATGAGATTGGTGCACTTGTAGTCTCGCAGCAAAATATTTTATATTTCAGTGTGTGTATGTGACCATCACCAGCCCTTCCTAGAAGCTAGTTTGTTGATCTTCATTGAGTGGAATGACCTTTGTGGGTGAGGGAGGGCAATGCTACACCTCATTGAATACGGGGGGGCGGCGGGGACCACCACCCTGTGTGGAGGAGCAAAAGAGGCACCGAAACCAGAGAGCCACTGCAGCCATGCGGCCCACTGCAGCCCCCAGTGTTCTGGGTGGGTAACAGCGAGCACCACTGAACCGTCCAAGCAAGGGCATGCAGGACCGGGCCAGGAGAGCCATCCACCACTGCCACCACACACTCCAAACCCTACTCCTCACCTGCTGGATGAACTGGAGGCACCCCACCAGCTGAAGAGACCCCTCACCCATCACCGCACAGCCCCAGGAGACAAAGCCCAGCCACAAGGCCACTGAAAACCGTAGCCACTGTGAACCAACACAGGCCAGCTGTCGAAAGGGCTCCTCACCCTGATTCAGGGAGACCGCACAAGCCTCCCTGGCACCAGCATATCAGGGACACAGGACATGGTTACAGCCACACAAGAAAGGAGGAATGGCCACCTCCCCACTGCATTCAAACTTCTATGAGTGGTTATGGACTTAAAGGGAACACATTGCTGACCTTTGTGAAACTCATGAAAATGCTAAGTGTCTAACCTATTAAAGACCAGAAAAAAAGTGTTTGTTTTTTTTTTGTTTTTTTGTTTTTAACTTTTAAAGACATTTTATTTCCAAATAGGATAATCCTTCATTTGTGACATTTCCCTATTGGTTATTAAATATATTGTTTGTGTACATTAACAGAAATCACATTGTATTAGGGTTAGGGTGATCATTCTACTTCATGTTTATTACTGAGGCAATAATGGTTGATGCTGGTGTACTGGGGTGCGTTGTCTAAGCCATTAACATACATTGTGGCGGAAAAAATATTAGGAACACTTGTCAATAGAATGCACTCCAGTATGCCACTACCACCCACTACAACCTCACAATAAACATAAAGTATAACTATCACCTTTCTGACAATGTAAAAAAAACCGAAAATTTAGAAGCGTCACAAAAGTGGAATGTATGGCAGAGCTGTTGTGTTGGATTCCAATGAATTACGTAGGTGTACCATTTGTTTACTCCGTTGACTTACAACAAAAATACACACCATAGAGGCCTCTGCTCATGCATTCAGACAATCAACAGAGCCAAAATCACAGATCCATCATTACTCTAATTGTAATGCTGTCATTTTTGGAAATAACAGTATGTGGTATTGCAGTTCTTTTCTTGCATCAGTGCAACCCAATTTGACTGGTTGTTAGTCAGTGTTGTAACAAATGTGATGACTGAATGATCGCTTTATGACTCTGTATTTAGGCTGCAAGTCAACACACACCGATGATCACTTGATCCTTAAAAATGTCCGTTTCCAGCTTTCACACTGACTGCTGATGACCTTCAACACTATGTCCCAGAGTTCTGGTTTCTTCTATGTATAGCTCATTTTCTATAGTGCTACTGTACATACTTTTTTATCTTACTTATCTATATTACTTGTTTATATTATCTACTCTGTACATTGTTATTTATCGTCTAATTCTATTTTTTTTCTTTTTTTACTGATGCCCTCTTTTGCAGCTGTAATACTGTAAATTTCCCCGCTGTGGGACGAATAAAGGAATATCTTATCTTATCTTTATCTCTATGTGGGCATCATGCATAGGCACTGCATCAGTCCAACTTGTGCTTTGTTTCTGTTTTGTGGTTTCAGAAAGGATCATGTCAGTCCCCAGTGAATACCTGATGGAGTTTTAAGCAGAGCTGTTAACTGGAACACCCTGTCCAGTTGAGCGCCCTCTTCAGTCAAATCAGCGATTCACTCGATGATTCGTTACTCTTGATCAACCCAGGGCAAGCGGCTGATTTTTTCCTGATGTTTGTTTCCTCCACCACAGATTATCCTTTGGCACATGCTGTCTTTTCAAGATCGTGAGACTGCTTTGTCAGTGCACCATACAAGATATGGGATCAGTTACTTTTTCACAGAGAATGTAAATGCGGAAAGAGTTTCTGCGAGTTCATCAATGTTAGCCTGTACTCTGCTTTTTAACTTTTTATTTCCTTTATAACCATAGGCAGTTGCTGATTGTAAAATCTATGTTTACAAGCTGTAATATCTGTATCATATTTTTTACAGTGAAATTCTGGCAACCACAGCTCTCAGTATTTTACCGCAAATTATACAGATTTTTTTTTTTTACAGTGCAGGTTCACCTCTGGAATTAAAAATTCAACACAGCCCACATGTTTTAATTTTTTTTAATGTCTAACATTATTCATATCTTTACAAGAATCAACATTTTTACACGTAAAAAAAAAAAGTGTCCAATCAAAGACAGAGCTCAGCTCATGCTCCTGTGTGTGCTACTATATAAGGAGTGCAGGTTGAAAACTAACTCTTATAATACATGCACTTTTAAATCTGATTAAAATTGCTATAAAGAAATGGTCATCTGGGGCATTGTTTGAATTGTTATTTTTTTTTTTATTTGAAAGTCTATGCACCCTTAACATAGAGCTTCATGTGGTCTTGATGATGATAAATCAGGTCTAGGTTATAAATTAATAAAGTAAAACATATCAAAGAACTCAATTCACAGAGACATACTCACAGCCTTTATTCAGAAACAGCCTGCTGTAAAGACTTTGTGAAGTCATAGCAAATAAGTCACTGCTATATTTTTATCTTAACACTCAGAAAAAAGCCAATCAGAGGCACGCCTCATCACCTCTCCTCTGATTGGCTCCCTGGCCTCATTATTTGAGAGAGAGTAAATGTAAAACTGCACTGAGATGGTCTTTTTTCTTAGGACCACAAATTTTGCTTTTTGAGGATATTAAAACTTCACATGGAAATCAGGGAAAGTAAAATATAGGACCTTGAAGTGTGTACCCATTCTCATTGAGAATATTGAGAATTCTAACATTTCTTATGTTAATAATAATTTGTATTTTCTCATCTAAAATCTGGATTTTGAATTATATTTGGAACTTTTAAAATGAAGTTCAATTTGAAATGCCATCATCGAGCCAAATGTGAATACACTTACATTTTTGCCACAATGGAATAAAAGACTGATGTTGACTGAATTCAATTCAATACTGTTTGCAAAGATTAAAAAGTCCAGGCTTGTGTGATATCACTAACAACCACACCAGGCTTGTTTCAACCCCAATAATGGTCATTTAAATTTGATCCCTGCTGAGTCTCTGCTCTGCCCTTACTATCTGTGTGGAAGCTGGTTGAGATGTTTCATTTCTTCAGAAGGAAAAGCTGTCATTTGTTTTCATTTAATGTCACCTGCGCTGATTGTAGCGTTTCTTGTGGAGGCAGTGCACAGAGAGCCCAATTTGAAGCGTTCTAACCAATGGGTGAAGAGAGAGGCAGGGGTTGGGTCCTGTCAATCAATGTATGACTGTGTCACAGGTCTGTTACTCTCCTGCTGAGGCTTTATGGTAAATTAATGTCCTTTCATGTATTGATATGGTAACATTTATGTTGTATAATGTTTATTTTTCAGTTAGGAAACTTCAGATGAATTTTCAGACCTAGAATGACAATGTGTGAGCCACTTAATCTGCTGTTCAAGCTGAGATAATTCAATATGTTCTGTTTACATGACCTTCCAAAAGCCAGGGCAATCCGGTCCAGAGAACAGCTGCCATTGCTGTTGCAATTTTCTTCCCATGTCATGAATTAAAGGAGAGATGATCCATCATGAGATGATTCTTTAATTCTTCAGAGACACTCTTGAACAAGCAGAAGGAATCAATATCATAATAATGATAAACTTTGACAGGTGTGCACTCGGTCAGACTCCTCCTCTCATTTACGTCAGGAAGGAAAAAGAATAGAGGGAGGTGGTGGCTATTTGTTATGCTTGTTTACTGGGTGAGGAGACCATCTCTGACAAATGGCTAGTGTAAGGTGAAGGTGAAGGTTTCAGCTGTGGTCAGTCAAACCTTTGCCTGGCAGACAGAGCTAAGCTATACAGCTGGAGAAGCATATAAAGCTAAGCTGCCATCTGTATTTGTGTTGGGGAGGTTTATTGTACTTTGATTTTACTTTGATACTTTGATGCAAAGCCACTTATGCAGTGGCTTTGCAGTAAATATGAAATCAAAGTAGACCATCACTTTTGCACCATGAGTTCCACCCACATCAGTGTTGGATGGGCTGGTAGTGGGAGTGGGAATGTTGGAATACCTGAAGGTGACAGCCTTTCCTCCCACGGTGAGTCATGATTGTATTGCATTTTCAATTGACAGACATGGTATGGATGCTGCCTAGGAGAACATATTGCCATGGCTCATCCTCCTCAATCCAAGCCATGCCATACTTTTATTACAGATAAATGAAGGAAGCTGGATAAGGCATGTGAGGGTGCTGGAAGGTGAAAGTGCAGTGTGCTCACCTGCAGTTTCATGAGGTGGTCAGAAAATTTTGTTTTCATTGCCATAGCCGTTAACTGCAGATATGTCTGATTGTCTACCACAGGAGAGTTATGTATTATTTATAATTGTGTGTCATTTAATTTTATGTGCAGTCCCAAGACCATGTGTTTCTGAAACTGTGTGCCAGTGAGCGCAAAGCTTTCTGGTGAGTAATGGACTTGTGTCAATGTTTTCTATGAACTCAAGCTATTTGAACTGGCTATTTTGCAATTGTGTCAGACTTCAGTGGAATTTCTCGTCTTGCTTCTCCAAGTTAACCTGCTCAGGCCATAATGTTACCACCTATTCACATTCAAACCTCTAATATGATGGACACGAGGCAAGTGCTAAGTATGACTAGTTTATATTGTCACAGTAACATTGTTGACATCCGGCCATATGTATAGCCACTGTTTCTGTGCAGTGGGTGAGGTGGAGGGGTTGCTGGTCATTAAAATTGTGTTTGGGGACAGATGATCTGATGGTTGAATGCTCAGAGCATGGCCTCCATGGATGCAAATTCTCTAAATAGCTGCAGTGGTGAATAAAGTTTGAGAAACTTAATTGCTCTTGAGTTATTCATTTTCTGAACAACTTGAATGTTTTGTGTTGCATGCTGACACAACAGAAGATAGTTTCTCATCTAAACAGGTATTTCAATATCCAAGCAATATTTGGGCGAGTCTTTGGGAGGGACAAAAAGGGGGGGAGGCATCTGCTCAAATGGATGTTGGATTTCAGGAGTTTCCTCCAGGACTGTGAAAGCCACCACATTTCACATATCCAGACACTAAAAATTGTGAATTTGTGAAAAAGTTTATTTGAGGTCAACTTGGTACAGAGATGTGGCACTGGGTTGACAAAAAACAAAAAAAAAACAACAACAACAAAAAATAAATAAAAATAAATACATAAAATGTCACTCAGGTGGATTAGTCAAGCCCTGTTCCATCTGTGTTGGATTCACTGGGTGATGCTTATTGAATAATTGCTGCATATATTTTAGGGCTGTTAATTACTTTAATAATTAATAATAAGATCAAATGATCCTTTAACAGTCTATTATTGGTCTCATCTTCCAACACTCTCCATTTTTTTTGTTTATAATTATGCTCTTAATTCAGGTATTCTGCTACTTGTTTCTAGTCTAAATAACCATTTTTTTAACATGTTCCATGAAAGTTTTTACATGCAGGCTCACTATTTGGGGATCAACTTGATACTTACACATCATTAATCTTACTAATGAGTTATTGCCACTTATAGGCGTTCTCATCATTTCACAACGGGGCTCATTGTAGCAGTATGTTTTATGCCTAAACAACACTTGCGATTATAATGAGGAGAGCTATTGATTGAATATCAAGGTAACAAAAAAAACCTTCAAAGTAAAAATGAATCTGGTAATTTTCTTATCATGCCAAATTTATCCTTTTTTACTTCTAAGATCATGATGGTGGTTAATTGCTAAGAACATAACAAATATCTGATCAGCCAGACAGGAAAGTACCGGAAACAAAGTTCATGCACTGTAAATTCATTTATTAAAAAAGTTCACAAAGCTTTCGGTCTTCAACTCAAGTTTATTAAAGTCACAAATTTCAGTTAACTATTTCTGCTCATAGACAATTATCGTTCATTGCTAGCATACATTTTTACTTTCTCACTGCATACCACCATTATTTTTGCTGAAGACTTTATCAAACAAATTTGTATTTGCTTGTATATTTGTGCAACAATTCAACGTAACTGCAACCAAGACATGAGATAAACCAATAAATCAAATACCAAAGATTCATAAAAAAATTGACTAAGTAGCACTGACCCTAGTCAGTCTTAATAGAAGCTATGAATAGAAATGTTCTATTAAACAGGTTTAGCAAAGCCTTACCAGCTCCTGTTGGCACTCATCAAAAAAAAATGATGAGACCTCCCAAAATGTGCTGAGTTACTCACCAAACCCAACAGAAATCTTTTCTTATGTCCATTGTTTACTCTTCTTTGTCTCCCTGTTGGGCCATTTTCTTCTATCAGAACTCTCACATTTCTTGTGATCAACACTGTATTTCTTAGATTCCCATTATCATGATGGAGGAGTTGGAACCAGCGGAGCAACATCCTCTCCACTGTATACTATAGTGATGCCAGTTTTCCCCTTCCCTGTTTATCTCGTCACGTCCATTTTGTCCTTTGTTTCCCCTTAGATTGACTGTGATGTAGCCCTGCCCTCTCTGCCATACAAAAGGAAATTTCACTCAATAAAGTTTGATAAGCTCATTTCCAGGGACATTGGGGATGGTCACAGACGCACACTGAAATAATAAAATCGTTGGCTGTAAGACTAAAGGCGCATTCATCTTGTAAAAAAACCTGACACCCCATGTGGTGTTAAACTGAGGACAAATGATGACAAAGAGAGAGGAAAAAAATAAAACTTCAAACTTGTGCCAGTAGGCATCCTATGTTGTACAGCAAATTATGCTGTGACCGTCTTACGCAAATAAAAATACCTTCCAGTGTTTGCAACGATCATTTTAAAATAGTCCCTTTGAAATCATAGATTTCTATGAGTGAGGGGGGGTCCTAATGATCCTTTACACCGCCCTCACCTCACCTCCTGATGCAGGTCCCCCCTATCCTCCTCAGTGCAGCTGGTGTACTTCAAAGTGCAGCAGTAAATCAAGAGGCTCTCATTGGCTGCCCAGTCAAAGTTGGTCAGCAGATGATGAGGGAGGCTGCTTTATTTTCATGAGGAAGGAAAGTCTCTTGTGCCTGCTCCACCTAATGGGAGGTGTTTTGCAGTCCAGGTGAGGTTGGGCGAGAGATGTACACCAAAGAACTTGAAACTCTCTCCCTTATCTACTTCCTCCCCATTGGTGCAGAGGGCAGAGTGCTCAATACGTTTGGCTTTCCTCAAGTCCACAATCAGTTCCTTGGTTTTTGTAGTGTTCAAGTCCAGGTTGTTGCTGATGCACCAGTTGGTCAGATGCTGGACCTCCTCCCAGTAGGCTCATGAGTGAATTTTCCAATTGTGTTGGTGGAGTAAATGGAGGAGGAGTCATAAGTGAGGAGGGAGTAGAGGAAGGGGCTGAGGACACAGCCCTGTGGTCTTCCGGTGTTCAGGATGAGAGCGGAGGATGTGCATTTTCCCATCCTGATGTTCTGGGGTCTGTTTCTCAGGATCCATGTTTCTTAGTTTCCTTAGAATATTCTTAGATATGTGTTCTTCTCTTCCAGGTGTGTTAGAACTGTTGAACGGGTATGTAAAATGGTGTTAAGAGCAACTAGACAACAGTTGTTTGGGCAGTTCACTGTGTTCTTCTTGGGTACTGGAACAATGGTGGCTGACTTAAGGCAGGTGGGGATGGCAGATGTTGTTGCAAGAGGTTAAAGATGATGGTGACTACTGTATGTCTGCTAACTGGTCTGCACAGGTACATGTCCCGTGATACCATCTGGAGCAGGTGCTTTCCTCAAATTTACTCTGTGCTGGGTGGCTCTGACCTGATGCTGTTTTCTCTGAACAGGGTTGGCGTCCCCTGGTGGAGAAGGGATTTAGATATGTCACCACTCTGACGGTTGAAGCAAGCAAAGAACTAGTCCAGTATGTCTTGCAGAGCACTGTCTGTGTTGTTTGTGGCCATGTGGTTGACGCTCTTTTTGCCAGTCAGTGTTCCAATATTGAGGTTTTGCATTCACTCAGGCTAAAATGATAAAATAATTCTGTTTTCAGGATAAGGAGTGCAAAAATACATATAACCTAAAATATGTTTTGAAATTTCAAATAGAACTGATGAAAACTACTTTAATGGGAAAGTGAAAGTGAAAAGGGTGAACATTGTGCGCTAAGCCAAAAAAAAAAAAAAAAAAAGAAATAATCAAAACAAAACCCTGGACTTTGGAGAGCCTCAAAAATTATTTCACAATGTCGAACATACAGTGCATTGTAAAACCTGTTGAGCATAAAATGCAACCAAAGCTCCCTAAGGTTCAGTGAAGCTGTGAACATCAGGGCCTCTGTCATCATGATCTCTTGGATTCAGGGGATATTACGTGGGGGTGGGGCTGCAGGTGCTCAGGTTGTGAGGCAGTGTTTTGGGCAAACACAGTCCTTGACTGTCATTTGCCACAACAGCAAACCAATAAGCTTGGACTTAGGACCGTGTTTGTTTTGGTTTAATGTCATTTAATGTCATTTAATCTGGTTTCAATGATCATCTCAAAGGTGAGCCTTTGCTGCCTGGTTTGCCAACTGTATGAGAGCTCATGACTATTAACACTGCACACAAACCTTCAATCAAAAGCATGAAATGGTCAACAATAAGCATTAGACATTATTAGCAAGGGCAGCATGGCAGCATAGTGATTGGCTCACAGCAAGAAGGCCATGGGTTTGGTTCCCAGGCCTGGGGCCTTTCTTTGTGGAGTTTGCATGCCAGGGTAAGGAGTTTAATTGTATATGGGTTGAGATGCAAACCTAGTCAAAGTCTGGTGTCAGATAAGAGTGTCCTGCTAAATTTTTGCTGAGCTTGGGCTGATTTCTGCCCCCTGACCTTTGCCTGGCTGCTATGGATGCTGCTAATGATTTTGGTCCACAAGCACCACTTATTAATATGTCTATTTTCAGTGCCACTGAGAACTTGGTGCGATCATATTAAGAACAGTTGGTATTTTGTCGTCAAGATCAAGGACTTCTTCAAGGAGAACTCCATCAATTTTACAAGTTAAAGCCTATTTACTGGTCTTGGGGTGAATAAAGCCCATTTGTGGCACCAGAGGGAGCTGTGAGAAACAAGATGACTTATCTTTAACAATGTCATTTGGGCTAGTGTCAGTCAGGATTGAAAACAACAACAACAAAAACAGTGTTATGGAGCTATGAGTTTATGAGTCCTCTGCAACCTCTTTAATTTCTTTAATTCTGCTTCAGAATGGCAGTATGAATGTACATGCTACATTAGCTACTAGTAGCCAAATAATCAGAAACCAAATAAATAAAACAATCTAATAACTCCAATCAAAATTGTTCCAATCAGGAACTAAAACAAGTATCACTCTGCAACACAGCAAATGCAGCAATATTCACATGTAGTCCTTCATTTTAGTCCTCCTTCATTAGTACATGTTTGGTCAATTTTGGGGTTTTTCCAAATTGCCCTCTTTGGTTGTGTGTTTCAGGAAATCCAGGTGTCATTTCCTGCTTTATGATCCAGTTGAGGTGTTAAATTCTGGGAAGAGTCTACCAGGGTGTGATGAAAATAGATCTAAAGATGGCAGCCAAACTAATGCTTGGTTATATTGCTGTTTTAAAATCAGACATTCATCTGTCTAAGGGTATCACAGTGTCAACAGCAAATTGAGATTGCTCTCTTGTCATGCAAGTGTGCGTTTAGAGTTTTTAATCATCTCCCCAGCAGCTGATGAAAACTGTGATAAGATGAAAAGCTTCAGAAGTTAAAACTGATTTTCAACTGCAGTTAAAATCAGGAGTGTGAGCCCAGTTGGCTCCATAATTGGCTGTACAATGTAACCTAAAGGTGATATGACCATTTTAAACTATTTTCTTGATATATTTTCTGCCCGAATCTGAGGAAGGAGTTCACTCTCAGCGTCTAATTCAAGGGAAGATATGATAGAGCTGGAGATTGAAGGGTGCAGGACTGTTGTGGGGGAGAACTGAGCCAGAGGGCAAATCTCTTGATCTAGTTGTCCCAGCCCTCACCTACCTATGGTTCAGTTTTAGGATAATGGCTGCTGAAGCAGCTTAAATGAATTTCCTACTTTGCCTTAGAGATGGAGCGACGAGCTCAGAGTGCTCATTTACCTCAAAGATAGCCAATTGAGGTGAGTTGGACAGCTGGTAAGACTGCCTCTTGAGTGTGTTCATTGGCAGCCTTCCAGGTGCTTCCAACTAGTATCAGGCCCTAGGGTAGAGCCAAATCACACTGGAGAGATTACGTTGCTGAGAAACATCTTAGGATTCCCCAGGGGTAACAGAAAGGGGACGCTGGGGAAAGAGACGCCGGACTACTTTTCTTGAACCACTGCCATCGTGACCTAACCCCACGCAGAAAATAGATTAACAGATGCAGTTCAAAAAGTAACCCAGCAATGTGTTAAAATCAGCAGTGCCAATAACCTTTCTTCTAACATCCCAGTTGAAAAAGATCAATCTGTATTAGATGGCTGATGAGTAATTTTTAAATGACTATGAAACCAGATAACTGTATGTATGTGTGAGTTATTGTGAGATCATATACAGGCTGACAGCCTGCATGACCATCCGCTATTTTTTCTGAAATGCACAAACCATATTTCACATGTCAGACCCGATGACCTCATGTTGTCAGAGCGCATCCCTTTCACTAGTCTGTGCTGTTTTCATCGACACTCAGGGATCTGAGAGAATCCGATGTGTGTACTCCGCATAGAAACAGATGCAAAGCAATGTCTCTGGGCCTGGTTAAGCATGCAGAGTTTTAACCACATTTTAAGTAGTGTGTGGGCAGCGTGGTAAAATTTTCTACTTATTACTCCCATTCTGAAGTAGAAGTGAAGGGGCCGATACATTGTGACAGTGTGTGGCTAATGAGATCAGGGCAGAATTAGGTTATTCCCATATTCTGTTAGGATACACACACATGCACAAAAGGTATGCAATGTATAAAGGCAGAAGGCAGTGCGTTAATGTGTGGTGTAAAGCATGTGAATCTACACCAATCAGCTTCAACATTAAAAGCAGTCACTGCTTTAGGCCGACCTTCATGCTGCTCTGCTTCTTGAAGCTGATGTAGTGCTCAGATTAGGTTGAGGACGTTACTGACCTTATTGTTCCCCAGAGGGAAAATAATTCCAGTTCTCCATATGCAATTACAAAAGCTGTACAAGTAGGAACAATGTATTAAATTGCACATCAATATAAACAGTAGTAGTAGGTATATTAAAACAATTTATCATCTTATTAATAAACAAAAACAGCCATAAGTGATGCATTTAAAACAGCACCATTAGCACACAGAGAATAAACATGTTTAACTCCTTTCAACCTATATTGAGGCTTTTCAGCTCTTTTTTACAGTTGTGTTTTTCTTTATTAACCTGTCATTGAACTCCATTTATTCAGAATCAGCACAACCTTAGCTGATTATACATGTCTGTCAGACTGTTAACTTTATCAGGAGATAGTAGCTCATAAATCAAGCCAAAACAAAGCAAGACATGGGTGTTTACTTTTCAACACTGGATTATGCTGATAATTGTGTCTCTCTGTTTTTATCCTGTCATTAACATTAACTCAGACCAACTTCTGCTCACTCTGAGATCAGAAAAATGCACAGCTGATTTCAGAGGATTTGGCTGTACAAAAAGCTGACAGCTAGGCCTCTGAGTAAGACATTTGATTGGCTGTGAGATCACCTACTGGAGATAGTAGGAGCGGCCGATGTAGAGATATGACTCTAGATCTTGTTAGCAACAATGGCGACTGAGAATCAATGTAGAAACCCACAGTAAAGCAGCAATTTTCCAGTGAAAGGGTCAGTCTATCCAGATTTTACCTACGTTAATTCCTGAGTTTACCAAAGTAAAGGTGAAAATGAACATTGGTTAGTAGAAAATAAAAACAAAAAACAAAACAGGTGCCATACCTCAGGAAAGGTATGCCAACTTTTCTATAATTTTCCAATCAGGGGCAAAAACACCCATGTAAACCCATATAAACAATTCAATAAACGTAGTTTGCAGAGTATTAAAAGTGGCAAACAATATATCCGTCAAACTGAGGCCTCACCTTAACTAATACAATTTATTTTACGCACTTTGGATTTCATAGTCAAGCCAGCAGGAGGAAATGAAACACCTCTACCAGGAGCATATTGTATTCAATTTAGTCATTCAATTTATGTGAGCTTCCTTCAGTGTTTCATATTGTTCAGAGAAATAAGAAACAATAACTGCTGAAGAAGGCGCCGACTATGAAATTAGTGGGCTCATCCACGCTGATATCTAACATCTAGAGACCATTAACTGACTATGTTCACATTCACACTGATGTCCTATTTAGAGTTGCTAATTACAAACCTGCAATACGTTTGGACTTTGAGAAGAAACTGGAAGAAACCACAAGAGGCCTGAGGAGAACTGCTAAAACACAAATCTGTCCTCTTCTTGGCATTATGGTCAAATTTTTGGGAGAAGGTAAATCAGTCCTGTACTCTGCTTTATCCTGCGATTGTCATGTTGTCGTAATGGTACCATCTGTCAGTCACATGGTAGCCATGCCATAATGCACACCTCCCTAAATTTTCCTGCAAATGGGACCATAGGTTAAAAAAAAAAAAGGTATTTCCAGAATTGCCAAACCACTATAGCACCAGCATTACACAGCCTCATATCCTACCCAGCAAGCGATTACATCTCTGCAGAGGAACGTGCTTTCAGTGTAACAACTAGTCTGATAATTGACCTAACCATACTGGCTGTATTGTTGGCAAGTGCTCTAAACAGCACTTAAAAAAGAATGACATAAATGTCTGGCTCTGCCACAATAGCATGCTGGCTGCTGGTCCTCCTCCTCTTCTTTCTCTCTTCTTTCTTTCTCTGCATTTCTCTCTTTTTATTTGCTGCAGCTGCCACAGCAGCTCTGGTAAGCTCACCGGTTGACTGCTTGGCTGTCCCATGTGTGCTTTCTTAAGTATACTCTATTTTGCTAATACCTCTGGTGTAGACCACATGACGAAAGGCATACACTGATAATAAAAAATATCTCCACATAGAATGAATTTTCAACATGGATTAAAAATGCTCTTAAGCACCAGGGGTCGTTGTGAACTTAAAACTGCCAACGGATAAAATTTGCGTACTGATATTAGTGAGGGTTAATGCTTCCAAACATCATTTTCTATGAATGGTAAAATAAACCCGCTTATGAAAAAGTCAAAACAACAACCGCAACACCAACAAACAAAACAATAACAACAACAACAAAAACAGACTATGTTCAATCTCCTTGACCACCTCTGAGGAAATCCAAATTTCTTTTTAATCATGATCTCTGCTAACAAAATAAGCAAACCAAAAATCTATCTGAGAGAATCTGTGTTATCTCTCTCACACTGCTCTAAATACTTTGGCCTTTATTTATTTCAACTCCAAAACAAACAGACTTTTATTTTAGACAGACTTTTTCATTATAAGCAGGATTTTCTGTCCACAACCAAGTGTTAATATAAACTCAACAGTTCTTGTAATCATTTGAAATTAAAAGGTATTTTAGTATATGGGAATCCTTTATTTCTACACAGAGCTTCTATTGCTTTGCTGCAGCAAGTGTAATGTCTTATTACTGGTTGCTAGTGTTATTGGTAGTTTCTTCATTCAATTTGCCACAATCTCTCTCTCTCTCTTACTCTCTCCATTATTGTATCAAATGCTCTGTGGTTCCTCTGCCTTCTTTATTAATAATGATACATGTAACAAAAGTGAAGTTCTCCACTGTAATAGAGGTGAGGCAGAGAGGTGAGGTGACGTGCTCCTGCTCCTTCCTGTAGCTTCAGGTGCAGGTGGGAAGTCAGAGTAGTGTTGTGGCCTGAACAAAGTGTTGCTCAAAGTTTACTTTTGGCAGCCACACAGGTTCAGTCATCGACCAGGTTTATATCCAGTCTTCTTTAAAATACTCTTTCTACATCTACCAACAGTGCACTAAGTATGCAACACTGCAGACTATGAATGCCCCACAATTGAACCTGTCACACGAAACAAGTCCTCACAGGTCCTGTGAACCTAATTGTTACCGTCTCTGTCAGAGGATCCTCCACACATTCTTAATACCTCATACGGTTGTGTTTTGCAAGAAAGAAAATATCACACACTAATGCTGCGCAATGTCCCAATGTCTCACAACAGATGAAGGTCTCATCAGAACTACTTCTGAAAAAAGGTCTAGAAAGATCGAAACATTATAATGACCAATAAATTGTGATGCTGATCAGGAGCAGCTTATAGAGATGGCTTTGCTGTTGTGATTGAGCCAAAAAAATATCTATACTTAATTGATTTTTCTCACCACATCATCAACTTATGTCCTCTTCACCTTCAACGGGAATTATTACAGCTTTGTAAAGGGCATTGCTTCCTGGTAGGTGAGTAAAGGTTATGAGCACCTCATTTGGACCTTTTTACTCATGTTGATGAGATGCTCACATTTTTATTCATGATACTACATTAGTAATTAGTTAAATTTCTTCATAGTCACTGTCATGGGGAGCATATCCACTATAATATGAACTTATCATGGACACTGGTTGAAGAAGTAAGAGCATAAAAAAGTCAGAAGTTGCAGATGTGAAACAATGTGTTTGATGATGAGTAGAAACTGAAATGGGATTATACAAATTTGACATAAACATTGTTCATATGAGTATAAAAGTATCCCATTAGGTTATATCTTTTATATCTTTTATGTAATTTTTGATATCAACAACACAATATCATTTCCCATTAATTTTGGTTAAGGAAATATGTTTACAATGTCATTGTTCCATTCCACTCGCCCCTCAACCCCGTGTCTTGTAAGAATCTTTCACATCTGCATTAGCTGTAAAGAAGACTGAGTCATGTGTGGCCTTTGGGTCTATCGGCCTGTTTTCAGTACTCACTCACAGCAACATGCACTGAAAAATGTTTTATCTGAGGCTTGTTGTCCTTGGCTCATTCTCCGTCGACAACGTATTACAAAACACATTTTTCACCCTGTACCCCACCCATACACATTTATATAACGAATGGTGGGTTCACTGCACTCGCTGGTAATAAAAGCAAAGGAACTGTGGGTGAAAATGTGGCGAAAATGAAAGTAAAAGGTTTGCTGTCTACTCTTTCCTCCCTCCTGTCTGGACCTGCTGTTACTGTGTGTGTGTGTGTGTGTGTGTGTGTGTGTGTGTGTGTGTGTGTGTGTGTGTGTTTGTGTGCACGTTGACAGAGAAGCTGGAATTTGAATTGAATTTGAAAAACAAGACAAATATGTGTGTGTGTGTGTGTGTGTGGGGGGGGGGGGGGGGGGGGGGGGTGTAGTGATGGGAAAAAGTTAAGGACATTTGGCAATATTGCTTTTAACATAGTGTATAAGGTTGTGTTCACTATTTGAAATTTTGTAAAAGCTTTCAAGGGGCCCCCACCCCCCCCACACACACATACACACACAATTACACAAAATGAAATCTGTAACGTCAGTCTCCCCGTTGCCAAGGAGGACACTCATAAACATAATACATTACCTAGCCTATTACCCAGCCCCTCACGCTGACCTTGACGCAATTTTAACCTGAACTCTAAACTGAATTCCTATACCTCAAGTCTGATTCCAGCTCAACAGTGAAATCCAGAAATACATATGAGCATGTCGTTATCACAAAATATTGATTTAATATTAAAAAGCAAGATACTTTTTAACGCTGTCATGTGACTGTGTTGCCTTGGTGGAAAATAGAAATTTCATGGTCATTTACTTGAGATAATCCTTTAATAAGAATATTGCCCTGGCAAATTACAATTTGTTTGCATTTCTTTCATTGCTTTCAGAGGTTCTAAAAGAAAATCCATTCTTCTGCTTCTACTTCTACTTTTTTTTGCTGTAACCAAAAGAGAGTTGTACAGTCATCGATTGGACTCCATTAGAAATACACTACCATGATGATTTTTTTGTTCAATGGCATATCAGACAAATGAAACCCTTTTTCATCTCTTTTACACGTTGAACCGTGACACCTGCTGATGATGATGTTTTCATAGGGTTGTGCTCTCCCTCTAGCTTGTGTTATATGTCACTGTGTTATGGCCCCAGATCACATATTTGAAGATATAAAAAAAAAAAAATAATGACTAATTCACAGCCATCTGTAATAGCGTTATTGTTTATAACACTAAAAGCACCCGAACTCTATGATTAGACTGCTAGAACTGCTGTCAGCGGCCATTTAGGAAGTTGAGGGTCAGGGTTAATGTCAGTCCTGAGCATTCTGTTATGACAGAGTTTAACCCTTAATTCACTTACCTGGTAATGGCATTCATTCAAAAACCAACCGCACTGTTTTCTGTTTTGACTGTTTCTGTGTGTGTGTGTGTGTGCGCAATGTCCAATGAAAGCAGTGAATATATGAACAGGAGTTTCATGAATTTGGGTTTTCACCCTGTAATCTGATATGATCAGATAATAAAGCACTGGCATTGCTTTCCTGAAAAATGTATTTATATATTATTAATTTATTTATAAAGCACATTCCATCAAAGTGCTGTACAACAAGTAAAATATGAGGATAAAAACACATTAAAACAATGCCAATAAAAAGGAGTAATATATGTTATATATGTATGCGGGAAGGACCAAACTTGTCTCACCCTCATATAATGGTAGGTACCCTGAGGGTTTGGTGCTCCATAGAGGATTAATCTGCTGGAAGTAAATAAATCTATGCAAAAATTGCAAAAGCAAAAAAATTATGATGTCACTGGGTGGTGAACATCTTGAGTCACAGCATTTTCAGGAAAAAGTGGATTTTTTTATTTCATTTTAAGCATACATTAAACAAAACAAGTTAATAAAAAGCAAACAAATAAGAGTGAAGTATAACTATAACTATTACTAAACCATAATTATACAACTATTATTGTTGCATATTTTCTGTTTGAGACATTTTTGCCAAATCCATTTGTGACCAGATGACTTATTCTCATCTCCATCTCCAAGGTAAATATTCTCCCCCAGAATCAGAATTGGTTGATAGCATAACTTCTTTTTGTTGCATTTGGTGTATTTCTGCTTAGATTTACTGAAACACAAAGGACAGAGTTGCTCTAGGATTAACTCATGCCAGCATATTCAGAGAACATTTCCTTTGCTCTTTCATCCACCACCTTTTGTCAACTACAGTAGCAGTAGACAATATCAATTCTGTAATTTGGCACTATAATGGGAGTTATAATATTTTTTTTCACTTTTTAACATTTACTATTGTTTTTTATTGGAATGTATTGATCATATGCAAGTATTAGCTCACACTTGGAGGAAAGTGCAAAGGAAAGTGCAATTTAAAAGCACCATGCTAGACAAGAAGCAGCAGGAAAAGTTAATACATTCACCCAGGTGTAGTGTTCACACCACTGCTGATCAGAGCTAGAGAATATAAATACATGTTCTATTGACCTAGGTCCAAATGCTGATTGTAGCATTTTCCATTGCCAATAAAAACCAGATGTTAGAAAGTCTAAGCAGGTTTTTTGGACCAGTGAAAAAGGGGCTTCACAGGTCAGCTGGAAACTTTCTGATAGACTTTCTATCCAGTTCATCTTTAAAATTTGTCAATGTCCCCTTTGGGCAGACTCCAATTTTGAACATTTTTAAAATGAAGAGATTATTTCCTTGGTGAGAAAACTATTTTTAATCCAAATAATCATACGTTTTTATTGAAAAATGAACATAATCACTTTGCCCAGTGGAGTAATATATTTTTTATTTTGTACTCCACTGCCTGAAAAATGACAAATAACAAATTTCATATTGCTTTGAAAGCATTTGCAGTTTGCTGAATAACACCTTGATAATACCTTTCCTCTATTCATTTTGTTACAGGTGAATTGAAGCAGAGGAGTTTGGTAGGTTGGCTGGGCATCTGGTCACCGAGTGTAAGGGAATATTATAGTAAACCGCAGATTGAACTAAATAAAATAAAAATATAAACAAACAAACAAAACAAAACAAAACAAAAAAAAAAACAATACATTTTTATTTGTTAAGCAGACAAGTCTTTCAAATCAAATCAAATCAAATCAGATTTATTTGTATAGCGCCAAATCATAAAGTTACATAAAGGCACTTTACATATAGAGCAGGTCTAGACCATACTCTTTATAAAATTATTAAAAGAGACCCAACAGATCCCCCAATGAGCAAGCACTTGGCGACAGTGGCAAGGAAAAACTTGATTTAAGAGGCAGAAACCTCGAGCAGAATCAGGCTTGGGGGGGGGGGACAGTTATCTGCCTCGACCGATTGGGTTGAGAGTGGGAGAGAGAGAGAGAGAGATAGGCATTAGGGGGAGGGTATAGGCAGGAAGATGTTGCTGCATGAAGTTCATAGAGTTGAGCTGTAGTACAGAATTCATGAAGATATGGGACCAGCAGGTGCTGCAGGAACATGGGATGGCAATGAGTCACCACCTGCAGGATGAGGACAGGGAGAGAGAGGAGAGGGAGGGAGAAAGAAAGAGGGAGAGGGGGAGAGAGGGTGACAGGGAGAGACAGACAGAGAGAAAGAGAGAAGCTCAGTCCTCCCCTTCAGCAGCCTAGGCCTATAGCAGCATAGCTAAAGAGTAGAGGACTTTAACTTTTTAACTATAAGCTCTGTCATACAGGAAAGTTTTAAGCCTGGTCTTGAAATTTCCAGTATCGATCCGCGCCCCGGACCGATACTGGAAGTTGGTTCCATAGAAGAGGAGCCTGATAACTGAAAGATCTGCCTCCAGATTTACTCTTGGAGACTCTAGGAACCACAAGTAAACCTCCATCTAGAGAGCGGAGTGGCCTACTAGGACAGTAAGGAACTATGAGCTCTCTGAGATATGATGGAGCTTGGCCATTAAGAGCTTTATATGTTCGAAGAAGGATTTTGAATTCTACTCTATATTTTACTGGCAGCCAATGAAGAGCAGCTAACACAGGAGAGATGTGATCTCTTTTACTAGTTCCTATTAATATTCGTGCAGCAGCGTTTTGAATTAACTGAAGGCCTTTTAGTGATTTGTTTGGACATCCAGATTGTAATGAGTTACAGTAGTCCAGCCTAGAAGTTACAAATGCATGGACTAGTTTTTCTGCATCATCCTGAGAAAGGATGTTTCTGATTTTCCTAATGTTTCTCAGGTGGAAGAAAGCTGCCCGACTAACTTGTTTTATGTGAGGGACAAAGGACATGTCCTGGTCAAAGGTTACTCCAAGGTTTCTTACAGTGGAGCTGGAAGCCAAAGTGATGCTGTCCACACTGATGAGATGATTGCATAATATTTTTCTGAGGTGCTTAGGTACAATAACTTCTGTTTTGTCAGAGTTGAGAAGTAAAACAAATTCAGTCATCCAGATTTTTATGTCTTCAAGACATGTCTGCAGTCTGACTATCTGAGTGACTTCATTTGGCTTCATTGATAGGTACAGCTGAGTGTTGTCTGCATAGCAGTGGAAGTTGATGCTCTGTTTCCTGATAATGTTGCCTAGAGGAAGCAGATGAAGCGTAAAGAGGATTGGTCCAAGTACCAAACCCTGCGGGACTCCATGACTGACTACAGTACAGGAGGAGGAGCTGTTGTTAACATGAACAAACTGATGTCTATCTGATAAGTAGGATTTGAACCACCTTGGTGCAGTTCCTTTAATTCCAATTTCATGTTCCAATCTCTGTAGTAAAATATTATGATCTGTGGTGCCGCATGCAGCACTAACTTGAGAAGGAGAAGCATGGAGGCTGATCCATTGTCTGAAGATATTAGAATGTCATTGGAGACTTTAACCAGTGCTGTTTCTGTGCTATGATGGGCTCTAAATCCTGATTGAAACTGTTCAAACAAACTGTTCCCATCCAGATGGTCGTGTAATTGTTTTGCTACAGCTTTCTCAATGATTTTAGAAATAAATGGAAGGTTCAATATGGGTGTATAATTTGCCAAAACATCTGGATCAAGATTAGGCTTTTTAAGATGGGGTTTGATGACCGCGGTCTCAAGTGCCTGAGGTACATAACCAGAAATATAGTCAGATTAATCAAATCTAGAATGAAAGGCTCAGTTAAATAAAAGATCTCTTTAAAGAGGCTAGTTGGTACTGGGTCTAATAGACAGGTTGACGGTCTGGATGATGAAACTATTGAAGCTAGCTCTGAGAGATTCAGAGGTCAGTGGATATCAAATTATTCACGCAGTTCATCTCAACAAAATGGAAACCCATCATGACATAAGCCACTGGTTTCCGCTAGATTTCAATACAATCTTGCTTCTTTTTGGAACCAGTAAAGTTATCTCAGACAGCACGGCTGCATAGTGGTTCACACTGTTGCTTCACAGCAAGATGGTTGTCGATTTGATTCCTGGCCTAGGGACTTTCTGTGTGGAGTTTGCATGTTCTCCCCCTACCTGCTTGGGTTTCCTCCCACCGTCCAAAGACGTCATGTTTGGGTTAATTGGTGACTTTAAAGGTCTGAGTATAAGTGTGAGTGGTTGTTTGTCTCTGTCTGTCTCTGTTTGTTGGCCCTATGATGGACTGCTGACCTGTCCAGGGTGACCATTCCCTCGCCTGTACGTGACTGGGATTGACCCCAGCACCCCCTGCGAGAAGCTGGAAACAGATAAGTGGTAGAAAATGAGTGAGAGTTAAGTAGTGAAGTAACCCCTGATGGTCATAGAATGCAAGTTTAAGGCTTTTCAGGTAGATAGATATATAGATGGCAAAATCCTTTATTTGCCCCAAGGGAAATGCAGTCTGTTGCTCAAAAAAAAAAAAAAAAAAAGGGTGGGGGGGGGTGGGGACAAACACAAACACATAGAAACAAAAGGAAGATAAGAAGTGAAAGAAAAAAATTCCCATCATCATGTTGTCCCTCCCTTCACCATTTAAGCATTGTACAGTCTGATGGCCTCCATCCATCTTCTACCCCTTTTTCTGTTTCCAGGTTGCAGGCAATCTGATGGCACAAGGTCCAAAAGATATCCTTAGTCTGTCACAGAAAGAGCTCCTCTGCTGTGCAAAGACGTGCACGGGATCGCTCACCAGGTGAGTGATCCTGGAGATCAGAAGACTGCCCTCAGTTCATCCATCTTTTTGGACAGACGTTAACATTCCCCCTCAGTGCAAAAAGGAATAGTTGACTAGTGGCTTTAGCCTTTAGTCTAGCCTTTTGTCTCTGATCATTTACATCACTTTTCAGCCCCAGTGTCAAGGTAAATTTTATTTTCAGTCAATGATATTGACACTGAAGCAGCCATTTCCACTTCTTGTTGCTTTGCTTTTACCTTTCACTTTATCTGAAACCAGCAGCTGCTCCTTCTTTCCCAAGCAGCCCACGTCTTTGTGTCTTTGTGAATAAACAATCCTATTTACTTGAGGACTGTAATTATGATACATCAGACGGTGTATGTAACAATGACTTGGTCCAAAAAAAAAAAAGGTGGGGGGATTGCAAGTATTCCACAAATGTTCAACAACTGCTCAGGTGATGGTCAGAATTTGATGTTTCTTAATTCTTGGCAAAGGCCTTTGGGAAATACCTGTAATGTGGATCTTGTACCTTTAATTTTTACTCCTTGTACCATACAAATATATTTCCCAGATTTGACCTGCCTTAAATTCTACTTTAAAATTACATCTTTCACTACTGACTGCGTCCCAATCAATGTGTCTTATTTATGTGGCCCAAAGCTCACATAAATAAGACACACTCACTTAAAAAGTTATTTTACCAATAACAGGAGATCATAATAGAAGAACATTGCCTGTTAAGAAAGAAAAATACAGACTCATATGATCAGTCAACTCTAAACCTATAAAGAAGTGCTTCATCCTCAAGGAAAAGGCAAGAGAAAAGGAAGAGGAGAGTTCAGACAGACGTTTGATTCAGATGTTGTGTGCATACAGCATACAATATGGTGTGTGAAAAGAAGGAGGGTGGTGACTAATCTGTCTTGTTGGTAAACACTTGAAGACTGACAGCTAAACCTGGGAGAATAGAAGTGACTGGACTTAAAAGCTCAGGCTTCACTCTGCAAACAATTTGCAGAGTGCAGTGGTGTAAAACCTCAGTTAAACCTCTTTATAGTGTGTGTGTGTGTGTGTGTATTCATGTGCAAATGAGAAGGTGACGGCTCTCTCTAAAAGTTGAGGGTCTGTAAGGATGAGTTCCAATATGTGCAGTCAACCTGGTAGTCTTCCTTGTCTGTCAGTTATGATGTGAGCTGCCATGAGGACCTTGAACAAATACAGGCCAGCAAATGGAAGCAAAACAAAACAAAACAAAAAATAAAGTGGAGAATTAAAAAAAAGAAAGAAAAAAAAAGCTGTTTCATACATTGAGAAGTAACACAGATGTCTAAATGCTTTGAAACGCATGCATTTACCTGAAACCCACCGCTGTCGTCATCACAGATCTTCATTAGTCTTGCATTTATTACATATATACAACACACAAAATAAAAAGCAAGCAAACAAAGAAACACCGTATATACATACCTACATAAAATTCAAATGAGTAATAAGCCTGCAAGGCAGGTGCCGTACATTAGGAACTAACCACCTATCTGGAAGCTACTTACTATCACAATATCAAAATGCTTAAAAAAAACAAAAACAACAACAAAAAAAACACTTTCTGTGAGTCTCAACAACTGTCTACATGAGCAAAGTAATACAGCTCCTTATAACCCTAACACTTATAACAGTTAGAGGAGAATAACATCACAAACATAGAGTCTGGAATTAACTCACAAGATCTTGTCCACTAGACTAATGCTATGGCTGT
The DNA here is from genome assembly GCF_900963305.1 of Echeneis naucrates. NCBI lineage: Eukaryota > Metazoa > Chordata > Actinopteri > Carangiformes > Echeneidae > Echeneis > Echeneis naucrates. The sequence continues at coordinate 23,289,127 of NC_042520.1, forward strand.
AAGTGCCCTTCGGTTAATGATATAAGTTTAAAATTTTCACTTAAATTCATTAGATTAGATAATTATGGGTTACCAAGAACCCAACTGAAACCAAACTCACGTAGCCACTCAGAGGCCTTTTAACACCTGAAACTTCAAGGTGCTCAAGCATTTAGCTTCACATCCAGGTACAACCAGATCCAAGCCACTGAGCTGCTGTCAAGGTGAATCATGTTAGGTCCATAGTACAGTTCGCGGGAACCATATGATGGTGGATCTGACCCTGCCTTATGGTCTTTTTCCCTCTAAATGCGACCATCATTTAAAATGTGTTCTTTTGAAGACTTGAAAATAGCTGAGACTCTTGTGTTGAAGTGGAATCTTTTGTTGTTTTGACTAGTGCATCTCAAGCTCGGCAGAAAGTTTTCTGACGAGTTTGTGTCAAATGCCCAAATATAGAAACGAAACTCAAGTGCGATAGTGGTATCTTTTTTCAGTAACTAAATGTCCATTTGCTTTTAAAATTAAAGCAAAGAAATTTGTAAAAAGCCAAATCACTCAATGTCTGAATTTAATCATTGTTTTGGAGATGCTGCCATGTGTTTTGACAAAAGAGCTAATGGAGCTGCAAATTAGACTTTTAATTAAGGAACATTATTCTATCATATTTAATATTGTATAATCAAATTTTTAGTCAGTAAAAAAAAAAAAAAAAAAAAAAAAAAAAAAAATCAGTGATTAATGCTGCTGCATTTGTGATAACTTCTTTCTTCTAACATGGTGATGTGAATGTAACTCATTCCTTTTGCACACAATTACTTGTTGCAGCAGATAGTTCATGTTGTAGGTGGTGTTGTTTGGCTGCTTGATAATCAGACATTAGCAGTCACTATGGGGTGGTGGAGCAGGAGGCTGCTCTGTGCAGCGTGAGCAGGTGTGGCAGTCATGACTGGCCGGATGTTTAGTAAATATATCCACACACAGACAGTGACTGGGGCTGTGGAATCGGGGTAATGTGGTTGTGAGACATTCTCTGCGCACGTGAGGTGGCAGGACTCTTCCATATTTTAAAGATGTCTACGGCTCAATTCTCATTTTGATGAGGTGCCATTTTTTTGTTTGTTTGTTTTTCTAAACTTCCAAGAATTTAAGGATTCCAAAAAGAATGATGGAAAAATAGGAATCATGGAAACATCCATCCATTACCTATACAATTATCTGTCAGGATACAGGACGTACCAACTGAATTAAAACCCAGAATCTTCTTGCTGTATGAAAATGCATTGCTATTTAGTAAATCAGTCACAATCACTCTTTTTATCCATCATGTATTTATTAATGATGTATATGATTCAACCCCTTTCCTTGGGATGAAACAGGTGGTCTCTCATCTTCTGTAGGCAGGGATAGGCTCCAGTCCCTGGTGGTCATGCAAAAGATTAAAAGCGATTGAGAATGGAAGCCTGGCTGGGCATACTGTGAGGATCTCAGCATAGATGATAAAAGATTGCAGCAATTGTGTTATATCTAATGGTAGTATCGAGACCATGAAGGGGTGAGTAGATGCCAAGCTCACTGGCAGGTTCCATAAATACCAAGCTAACCCTCTATTCACTTTTGCGTTCATATTCCATGCCTGTCCCACCATCTTCTTTTCCTGTTTTCTTCTCCTTGCCTCTCTTAGATGACCCAGAGGGGGCTCACCATTGGCCAAGTCCAATGAAAACCCTCACATCACATCTAAAAACAAACAACATTCTAGCTTTGGTGCACTTAAGCCTTCCAGAGAGAGCTGGAAAGTTAATGTCATCACCCTGCCAGTCCCCAAGCCTCAAAACTCTGAGTTGGAATAAAAGAGACCCAAAACTACACACAACTCAGAAGGACCCAAGGTCAGAACAAAACAGAAACAAGTCCATCTTGTTCAAAGTGTTAGTTGGGCAGGCACTCATGCAGCCACAAGTACAAAATATGAATATCCTCTTATACCATTGAACAGGCAACAGCAGAGGTTGCGACACTCTTACAAAATTTCAAGGCATTGTCATGGTCAGGTACTGAGTCTGACAAGAACTGAAGAGCCAGCAATTTTGTCAAATTGGAGGCTGAGGACACAACTGGGTTTTTCAGTTAAACTGCTGCCACATAAGGTAAGGAGAAATGGGCATTTTAAAAAGGCAGGATGCTGTGAAAAGAGCAGCCCAGAGCATTCAGTCTTTAGCCTAAACTTACAAATCCAGTAAATCATACGATGACACTAATAGATTCACACTTTTACCTTTTCACTCCGAGGCTTCTTTCTAGACAACAAGCCAGTTACCTTCTACTGAGTGAGTGAATGAAAACAAGGGGGTTCTGTTTTCAAACCTGAGGCCATTCTGTGTATAATTGGCATTGATAACCTGTCCTCAACTGTCCTGGCCTGTCCACCTTCATCCAATGTCACCTGAGAATGATAGAATGATCCCCCTGTAACTCCGATTGATAAGCTGTATAGATAATGAATTAATTGATGAATGAAAATACATCTGGTTTTATATTGCCATATCCTACATTGTTGGATGGGGGGTCCAGGTTGGCTAGGCTTGGGGCCAGGTTCTCTGTGAATGGTGTGCTTTGATATTTTTACAGTACTAATATAGAATCTAGACCTCCTTAATAATATTTTTTTACAATATGGGACGCAGGGTTAGGGTTGCACAGGTAAACCAGATTTGATCAGACAGTGAGTTTCAGCTACTGACAGGGAGTTGTTTTGCTGCTGCACAGAACACTATTACAGGCAGTGAATTGTCCATCAATTTTGTGCATGAAAAGTCCAGTCACCTCAAATGTCAGATACACTCTAATCTTCTTGCAACCTTGTTTGGTTTGTTTTGATGAGAAGCTGCATGTGCCAGGTAAATAATCTAGCTGGTAGTCAGTAAACATACGTTTGTTTGGTAAGAGATGGATGCCGTTGTTGGAATGGGGGCAGATTTTGGAAAGATTACAACTCTCTTTCTGGCAGCTGCTGCTTAGAGCCTTTTCTAATTGGCTGCTGAGGTTATATTATGGTTGAGGATTCTAATTCCCCATGACTGGTTTAATTGATTTCTAGGAAAGAGCAAGTTAGCGGGTTTGACGTATGGAGGGCATTTACTCCCACTGAGCTTAATTTGTCTGGGAGAGGACACATCCAGTAAAACACCTGGCTCGCCTGCAAGGCCGGCTAGAGTCACACTTTTATCAAACTCAGGCTTTTGACAATTAAAGCTTGAAAATACACAAATTTTAGGTCTACGATAAATAAATGTAATCTTAAGAACCAGATCTCAGGTGTGTGATATTAATTCAACACCAGCTTTTCATCTCACTTGAGAGATTATCCCAATGATTTATATCAGAAATAACAGGCTTTGGATAAAGGATGATATTTTCATGCCAGCGCAGGCAGAACCAATTACGCAGCCCACACAAACAACAAGGTTTCAGATTGCAGCCCGTGAGGAGTCCGGGGTATTGAAAAATAGAATTTCAGGATTTGGTGTGCGAGCATGCATGGCCCATTATAATTGAGCAGAAGAATACATGATGAAAATTAAATTCCCTGTGACAGGAGGCAGCTGCACTGGAATGCTACTGTCCACTTGACCTTTGCCCTCTGTGAATATGACAGGCAGGCAGTGTGAGTGAGGCATCTGTTGAGATATTTTACCCTTGGTTGGATTCCAGCAACAGTCCAGCCGAGGCCTGGTGTACAGGTGGATTCAGACACATAGACATGCTGTTTGTGTCCCCTCCCCACTCCACCCTCCAACTGGCAATGGTGGAAATAACAAACAATTGTCTTTGACGTCTCCCCAGCCATTTGGGGTGGATATCACAGTTTCACCTCTGGAGTTATGAAAGACACAGATGCAGCTTGTGTAGTCTCATTAAGATTCAGACAGATGGAATTTTCTTACTTTTCACCCTTGTTTTTTTCTCCTTACTTTGTCATTTCTTAGTTTGTTTGTGGATACAGGGCACAAGGTGTTGTCTCAGGAACATGGGACAAAGAAAAGACCATATGCTTTTAGAAGAAACATTTTTTTATGGCATTTCCACATTTGCAAAGGTTATTTGAAAGTGACTACAGATGCTTACGGACTCATGGTTTATGGCTGTCTTGTATAACTGTGTGGAGCTGGAATTATTCTTCTCTGGGCTAGATGCGGTGGAAAATGCATATAGACCTCTCTGATTCATCTCTGTGAGCTCCTTTGATTCTTCAGTGTTATACATAGAGCCTCTTTACAACTTAAAAAAATATATTAAAAAGCAAACGAACAGGCAAGTATGTGGAAATTATTCAAAACTGAGGAGTAGATATAGAAGTTTTTTTTATTTTTGCCTCATTTAATACACCTCTACATGGGCATCATAAGTTGCACAAAGCACATCAAGACGGTACTCGATTTCTTGCCATATTCACTGTAGCATCACCTGATCAATGGTCCAAAGGGCATCAGTGACCTTTCGCTTTAGGTCAGTGATGTCCTGTATCTTTGTGAAATACACAATATGTTTAACATAACCCCACAGAAAGAAGTCCAGGGGGGTGATATCTGGTGAACCAGGTGGCCAGGGAATCGGGCCATCCCTTCCAAGGGTCAGTGTTAGGGTTAGGGTATTTACCAATACCGATTTCATCAACAGGGTACCTGAAATACACAAATGCTATGTGATAACATACAACAATGGACACCTTGTACATCTACATCCTTTCCTGATAGAAGTTCAATCAACAAATTGTCCATGGGGGCTATGATCCAACACACTGTACCAGGAATAATGGCTGAAATGCTTGCCACAAAAGACAGTTATAAACTGGAAACATGCTTTGATGGTTGCTGCTGAGAGTGTTTCATGCTGGAAGGAGTTACCTTTTGCTTTCTTATGGCATTCATATGAGGATGTCAGCAGTCAAAGATCTGTTATAGTGGCAACACTAGTATGTAACATTACACTTTAGACACAATACAAAAGCGATATATATATTCCAGTCTATTCCAGTCTATATGTCCATGCATATTCAATATATATTTAATTGCATATATTTTAAAAATACTGGGAATTTCTTAATTTCCATCTGTACAGTTACAGCCAGTGAATGCTTAAATGAGGCTCCAGCACAAGCAGCAGCGCCAAGCATTGCCAGCCAAGAAAAAACATTTATTTTCTAAAAACATGCACATTCAAGTGACCCTAATTATAAAACAAAGTAAAACAAAGGTCCAATGGAAAACATCTAACACACTGCATTATATATGATACCAGAGGGTCAACTTAATCATGTATTGTGAATTCATAAACCACACACAAGCATACAGAAACACACATGCATATGTATACAAACAACAAAATTGCTGCTAAAAGGCCCATGTCTCTGTTCATGCTTTAATAGGAATGACCTTTGACATCAGCAGAGGTGAAGCAGGAAAGAAAAAAGCTTAACACTTTCAATTTGGGGAAAATCCAAATATCATCAAAACAAATTTTACAGTAAAGGACACAAAAACCCAAACATAGGTACAGCAAATTAATTTGGGGCTGACAATCACAGTGATGGGAACCACACAGGGAGAGGAAGGGAGGTCCAAATGAGAAGCAGAGTTAGTGATATCAAAATAAAAGAGGAGATGAATCCTACTGTGGTTATCCACAATACCCCCGTAGAGGTATTCATGTGGCTTTTTAGAACAAAGTAATTAAGCCGAATGACAGAAAGAGACAAAGTTTAGTTGTGGACCTAAATGCTAATTCTCATTTAATGTTGGCATTTTTCATCCTGCCTCCAATCTCATAAGTGAATTTTGACTGAATAATTAGCCAAGCCACGTATCATTAATCAAGAACTTAATATGATACTGATGGCCTCAGCTATGCAGGCATAACAGGCTGTTGGTTACATTGCGCGGGAACCGCTGCCCTTTAGATTAACAATTATGATGTGTAATTTATCCACATTAAAATGCCTCTAAATGACCAAATCTATGTTCTTTCTACACTGGGTTTTGCTGGGTTCAGCAGTGGCCGGCACATTGTAAGCTGTTATGATAATGCAAACTAACTCTCTGTGCTGTCAAGTTTTAGGATTTAGTTTGCCCATCCTCTATCTCCCCCAGTTGATGGGTTTTATTCTCTAGGACAGGGGTCTGGAACCTGGACAGACCAGCCAATTGTCAAAAATTGGAACACGCTTCCCGTCACATACCACACACTGCAGCGTGTGAGTATTGCTGTACTGATAATGTTTGGCTCTACGTATGCATGTGATCAGTCTTTCTTACATTAAAAGAACATTAAGACAAACTTACGATCACGTTTAACGGATGGAAGTCTTAACGGCTGCACAAAGCTTAACCTCACAACGTATAAACCAGACTACAAAGCCATCAGCAAAACCATGCAGCACCAGAAGTCACATTAATGATGTGACAAGTCACATTAATCTCTCTCTATCTCTCTCTCGCACTCTCAACCCAACCGGTCGAGGCAGATGGTCGCCCCCCCCTGAGACTGGTTCTGCCCGAGGTTTCTGCCTCTTAAAGGATGTTTTTGCTTGCCACTGTTGCCAAGTGCTTGCTCATCAGGGGATCTGTTGGGTCTCTTGAAATAATTTTATAGAATTTGGTCTAGACCTGCTCTATATGTAAAGTGCCTTGATGTAACTTTGTTATGATTTGGCGCTATACAAATAAATCTGATTTGATTCGATTTGATTAATGGTAAGAAGTACTTTATTCATCATTGGTTAGCAACAGCATAATGTTATTAAAACGAATTCAGACTTATTGTACTTTAAAAGTGTTGGTCTTACATATAATGCACACATTTACTTGTATTTAGTGTTAAACATATTGTATGGCTCTCACGGAATTACATTTTAAAATATGTGGTGTTCAAGGCTCTCTCAGCCAAAAAGGTTCCCAACCCCTTCTCTAGGATATATTATTGTTATTATTATTACCATTATTATTTATAATAATATTATTACAAATTCTCAAAGTAATCACACTGACAAATTCACTTGAGAGGTGGAAGGATCGGGACCACAGTCAGGTCCAGTAGACACTCCCACACTAAGATGACCAGGGTGTGCGCCGTATGGCACCCTGATTAGCAAGTCATCACTTGGTTAAAAAGGTACAGTCAGCCAGGGTTTTGGTCTCTTTAGCATCAAGAATTCAGACCTGAGCTGTTCAGTTCAAGGGGAATAAGAATAAGAATAATATAATATAATAATAATAATAATAATATAATAATAAGAAGGAGAATGGCATCAAGACGGAAAATACTGTGTGAACATTTTATTTTTTTTTTTTGCACTTTTGACATTGCTGTCACAGGGGTACCTTCAGAAAAGCATTTTATCTACTACTGTTCTACGCATTGAAAAGTTCAGCGGTGTTTGAAAAATCTCACTTTGCTCAATCATTTGTAAAAATGTCATGGTCTTTCCTTGTAGACAATAGACGATTGATATTGACTATATATGATAACAGAACTATAAATTCACAGCAAATAGGATCATACATGGCTCTGCTTTCAGCTTTGCAAATATTAATTCCACTGAGAATGTGTAGTGGCATTTCTTCAGTGGACAACAAGTCCCTAATGCAGCTGTTGGTTGTAGTTTAAAATACAGCATTTGTTCATAGTGGGAATAGCATCATGGTTACAAACTCCCACCACAAAATAACTGGGAATCCAAGATGACAAAAATGTGGTTTAAATTGTTATCTGTGTAGGGCGTTACACGATTTGAATCATCATAGGCTTTTCTTATGTTCAGACCACTTACAGCACCCCGTTGAAAGACAAGAACTGTGTGCTTTCTAACTTGTTTAATTTAATTTTACAAAACATGAGGTTGGTTGTTACCAGAGTGGGTTTCCTTAATCCTCTGCTGTTGTAAAGGTTACCCATATAGACACAAGAGCAGCCATGACATTATGACCACTGACAGGTGATGTGAATAACATTGATTACATCAATGGGTGGTATATATTGATGAAGAAAACATTTGGTCCTGAACAAGAAGAAAGAATATATTAGCATATTAGCATGCGAGACACTGAAAAGAATACAACTATAATGTGTGACTGAGTCAGTACTGCAGCTCTGTGGGATGTTCCTGATCTGCAGTGGACAGGACCTACCAAAAGTGGTCTGAGGAAGGAAAACCAGTGGACAGTGGACAAGATCATGATCGTCCATGACCCTTTGGAGAGTGGCGGTGTCCTCTTTCAGCAGGATAACACTCACTGCCAATGATTTGAGGAACAACAAACAGTTCGAGGAGTTGACTTGGCTCCATATTTTCCAGATCTCAATCCAATTTAGCATCTTTGGTACAGGGCAAACAGCCCTGATCCATCAAGGCTTCACCTGGCAACCTCTGGGATTTAAAGGATCTGCTCCAACTCCAGGCCTTGATTTTTCAAAAAAGGAGAACACTGACACTATTGGGCAAGTAGTTATAATATTGCTGATTGTATTTTTTTTTTTTTTTTTTTTTTTGATGTCCTGACTTCATTCCAGATACAATCTGGGTATGACAGAAATTAGATTTATGTTGCCTGTGAGCAACCAATGTGTTTATTGCCCACATGAGGTAAACATAGATTAATGAGTTTATGGCAAACTATCAGATCTGGAGTGGTGTGTAATCTGCATGGTCAGATATATCTGGAGGTCAGCCCAGATTTGGTGTGAGAATGCCAAATCCAAATGAGTGAAACCCAGAGACAGGAAGATTTTGCATCAGGGGAGAGAACCAGGAATCAACTAAAGTGAGTTGGAACAGAACTGAAGCGAAAGCAGTATGTCAGTACAACAGATTAGCAAAAATTATTCCAGAGTGCTTCACAACACAATGTGTGCAAAAGACAAATTAAAAATTATAGATTTCTTCTTGTCTGCTAAAACAGACCCACCCTCAGACTAACGTGTACTAGACCAGTTTATCCACTGAGCCAAAGAAAGTTCAAACTTACATTAGCCTACCGTCTAACTCCCAGTGAGGGAACAAACAAAGCAAAGTTTCATTCAACCTCTAACACTTATCCGTCTCCAGATCACAGGGGGTGCTGGAACCTATCCTAGCTCACACCGGGTGAGGGTGGGGTACACCCTTGACAGGTCACCAGTCCATCACAGGGCCAACACACAGAGACCATCAACCACTTACACTCAGACCTACAGACAATTTAGAGTCAGTTAACAACACAGAAAGGCCCAGGAACTGAACCTGTGATCTTCTTATTGAGGGGCAAAAGAGGCCATGCTGCCTTTCAAAGCAAACACCAAACATCAAAGTAAATGGGTGTTACTGGGCTTAGCATATGCAATTAATCACAGAAATTCTAATTGTAATCCCTTAATAAAAACACTGCTCGTTAAGGGGAAGAGATAAGTCTCAGTTTGGTAACAGAGGTACTGATTTACACTGTTGACCAGGCAACACAGCAAATTACAAACTGAACCACTAGTATATTTGTGGAATTTCTTTGTAGACCACTATGACAAATATATAAAAAAATGAAAAAGTGTATATATATATATATATATATATATATATATATATATATATATATAGCATATATATATATAGCATATATATATATATATATATATATATATGCTGATAACTTAGTTGTATCAATGTTATACTTCCATCTGTCAAAGTATTTAAAATCAGTGAGAAAAGAGTATTCCTTGAAGCTATAAGGAAGGAATCAGGGCATGTCTGTTTTCTAACACATGCTACCCTACTGTGTTGCAACCACATCAACACATGCATGGTATGAGTGTATGTCTGTGTGTGTGTGTATGTGTGCGTATGCAGAAGCTCCATTCGCTTCATCAGGATTCAGGGAAGGCTTCAAGGAGGAATATATTATCAAACTGTGATAGACTCTAAACCCCTATTCATACATAATGAATTATTCAGAGCTCTGTAAACTAAACTCAAAGTCAATGATAAATGGGATCCAGTCACCATAGCGCTCATCCACACTTCATTAGGCCAGCATGAGTGCAGTGGAAACTAAAATAACAAAAGAGAGAGGGATGAAGGGTTTAGTTCTGTGCTCAGAGCAGGGTGGAGCGGGCGAGGGGTTGGAGAGGGAAAGAGAAAGAGAGAGCATGGGGCCGAAGTGGGAGAGTGACAAAGACAGACTTTAACCGATCCCTCTAATGAGAGCTCTGTGGTATGTGTGCATTTAAAAACTCCTGTGTGGTGGCATTCTGGGGGATTGAATGTGACTGCAGCCCGGAGTGCAGTAGAATGTAAACATGTACAGCTGAAAATGTTTACTACGCACAAAGTCAAATTAAACAGCCCTTCACTTCATTGTATCTTTAAGACCTTATGAAATGCGTTGCTTCCAATGTTAACCCTATCTGGCTTGCTGTAAATGGGGAGAGCAGATATTTATTCTGTGCAGCCTCATCCCGCCAAAAGCTCCATCTTTCACAAAGATGTGCTTTATAGGTTTATGAGCTTGATGTCTTACTTAACAGCAGACACAGACTCCTCCTAAACCTCTCTTTTTTTTTTTAGGAAGTTTTACTTGTACAAGTGTTATGAGCTGGTCTAAGCAAACACTCTTAATGGCACAATATTGAAGTAAATTTGCTCTTTCATACGGACTCACCAGCAGAGGAATGGCTAGGATGAAAACCTAATCCTGATATATGATCAGGCAAAGCTTTTTTGAGCTGGCTTTAGCTATCACCTCTAGCAGCACTCAGTTATGAAACTGCCCCCAAGATCTTTGTGACCGACAACCAATGGGAACGTTTGGGTCTCTCACTAAACTTTAGCTTACCAAGCAGGTTTACTCACGACTCACAATGGTTGCTCCTGCTCTCTCACTGAAACAAGAAGATGCTTTTGTTAACAAGCGTGTTTCAACTGTGTTAGTCTGAATCTCAGTATCTTTAAAGTTGGGGTTGTCAGCGGTGCAGGGTTTATTAGGGCATCGGTGTCCAGGACAGAGGTCAGGCTAGGTGCCAAGGGTTCTTCCAGGGAAGTGGTTGTAGGGACTTTGATGGTTTGCAGGTGGATGGACAATCATGGGGCCAGGACAGGAGGAGCTGGGGGGCAGGAGCCCAGGCATCTCTACATAGAGAGTACAGTTAATGAAGGATCAAAACACTAAGAACTAGTCAAATTAAGCAGCCTGATACTTTACCATTAGTGGGAAACAGAGGGAGAGTTGAGGAATGAGCCTTCCTCAGCCCAAGTGGCCTTAATCTGATTTTTCTACTTCTACGTGATCCAGATCCAATTGTTGTCATTCTTAATGGTACAAATCACATGGAATCAGATCTTTTCAAATCAGATTTGCGTCACTTTCCCATGTCATTCTAAATCGGGTACAGATCAGATTTTTAAATTGTGACCTTAGTCTGAACAGCCACATGATCCATATCAGAATTTAATGATACGTTTCTGAAACTCTATATTGACACCAGTTATAATTGTGCACAGGTGGGTCTTGCAGGGACATTATACACATATTTGTTTTAACATGTAATTAAAAAGTTACAATTTATTGAATGGACTGTACTGTCACTCAGCTACAATAGCTTCACCGGATTACTGTTAATACTGTTACACACAGGCCATTAAATTCAGCAATGCAGCATTGAGTTAATAATATATCCCCTTGGAGATTTATCTCCTTTTCAATAAGTCTCATGAAAATGTACCTTTCAAAAGGTGGAAAATTGTGTGGTATGAATATCATCATCATCAATATCATTAATAATTTTTATGATTACCAAAAGAAGGTTCTGAGAAACCTATTTTTAATCAGTTATTGGAGTACATCAGTCTATTCAATATTTTATCTACATCTCAATACCAAATAACTTTTTCCACCAACACAGGACTTTCAAAATTCACTAATTATGTGTTCTCATAGTTTGAAAAAGGCATCCATCTTTTCAAAGCTTTTTGATGTGATTGATCAAGACCTAACCACGACCAGTTCTCTTAGATGAGTTCTGTGTTGTTGCTTTCACTCTCAATGCTCCTATTCTCTAAAGCATGGACTATATATATATAAAAAAGACATCTGATTTAAGGGTATTAAACCTGCAATATATCTAATGGCTCTAAGAGGGTGACTCCATTGTTTGTTTTGAAAAGTCAAGCTGTATTGAAGGCTATGGGAAAATGGCCCTTCTTCTCACTTGATTTATTATCAAGTGAATTTATTGTGAGTGTATTGTGTGTGAGTTACTGAGTTACCGCTTTACATTTCCACTTCAACATTATGTTGATTTATTTACAACCATGTTCCAGGAAAATAGACAAGAAAATGGGGGATGCATCAGATGCATGGTCAGCATGTGATTCTCCCCTAAATGTGGCTTCTGGTTTCAAAAAACCATTGTGGCTGACCTGACTGCAGTATTTCAGGTCCGATGATTTAAGCAGCAGATCAATAGATCTTTTCTTTCTCGGTCACGTTACAAAGCTCTTTCTAATTTGAACAAGCCAGATTATTACCATTATTTCAAGTTTTCATATATGTATTTGTCTAAAACCTGTTATGTATTTTATTTGTGTATTTTCATTGTTCAGCTTCAAATGCTCCCTTACCCAATGTATCTGATTTGTTATCTGGGTGTTTTAAAAGTACATTTTCTTGTAAAATACCAGATGTCAAGATCTGAGGTATGCGTGGGAGAGGGTGAATGAGTTGTCTGTGTTTGTATATTTGCAAGGTTATGTCGTGCTGTTTTGTTTGTTTGTCCTTTGTTTGTGCTATAATTTTATATCTGTCTCTGAACCTTCTTGAGATGCTACGTCGCAAAGGAATATCGTCTCGATGAAATTGCCTCTGGTAAAAAGGTTAAAAAGTCCAAGCTACTGGCAGAGTTTAATCTCTTAAAAAAAAAAAACTAAAGAGAATTAATGCATTTAAAAATAGAAAAAAAAAATAACAACCCCCAGCAATATATGACAGAAGGCGGCACAGTGTTATGGTGGTTTGCGCAGTTGCCTTACAGAGGGACAATTCTGGGTTTGATTCCTAGTCCTGGGGTGTTTAACTATGAGTTTTGCTTTTTCTAGCTGTGCTTGCGTGACTTCTGGCTTCCTTCACACGCCATAAAAATGTAGATCAATTAGTGTCTAAATTGCGATAAACCCTGGATAGGTTGGTAACCTGTGTAAACCTCACTCTTGCCCAATACCAGCCTTCGCACCCGCCAACCATGATGGATAATTGGAACAGATAAAGAGATAAAATCGCAAAAACAATCTTGACAACTGAAATTGCAATAATAAGAACTGAACGAAATTCTATTGAAAATTTGTTACAGATTCACAGCCAATTTGTGAATCTATATCATCTAAATAATAAAAGATTATTATGGGCATGATTAGGACACATTGTACTTAACCAAATGTGCTAGAAATAAGAATGGCCAAGAGCGTGTCACCAAGGAGTCTGATGGAGCAATCAGGTGCTGAGTGAGGTGAAGAGCCTCAGCATTTGTACTTCAGGGTTGATGAGCTGATTGAGGATGGGTATGGAAGTGAGGCAAGAGCCAGGGGCTGAAGGGTCACACCCATGACACACATGTGGCTTCATGCTAAAAACAGGAACATGATAACGAATATCCAATAGCAACAGCAACAGGATCAACTGTAACAAACGGGCTGGGAGGCAACAACATTTCTGAGATTTTTGTTGTTTGTAATTAGTTTGGAGAAGTAAAATAGAAAGACCGGACAATTTTAAACCTCACCCTAATTTAAACCCTGTCCTCATAAAGTATTTTCCTCATGTTCTTTCAATCTCAATTTCCTAATCTGAACCTAACCCTTGAGTTTCTTAACAGAATTAGGTTTTATTGAGTTTAACAATGTAACACTGAAGGGGCTGGTAAAAAACAAAAACAACTAAACAAAACATTCCAAATGTTTTGACGTCCCCAGGATTTGAACAAGTCGACCCATTTACCTTTCAGCCTATGCTTAATATAATTCTTTGTTTGCCTTATTAGCCTAAGAATGTATTTCTTGAGTAGAAGAAATTTGGTTAGCTTGCTTGTGGGCAGTACCGATGTGATTATGAATCTAAGGAGCATGTAGTTGTTAAGGCACATGTGTCTTAACACATAGACTATACATAGACTATAGTTTAATGCTATATTAAGGCTAAAGAACCTTTACAGTTCATTCAATCTCAAATGATTCATTGAGTTTCATTCAGGCTGCTCAGACCAGATCCAGACTAGAAGAAGATTACACTAGTAGAAACATAAGAACATTTACTGCAGTTAACATCTTTTATTTGGTTATGTTGTTTTTTTAGCTTGTTACTTGTTGTGGCTGATGTGGGGTCAGTGGTTGTGATCATGCAAGTTCTGTGACTGGGACATCAATGGATAATTATAAAACAATAGAAAAACACTGACAGATAGTGATGGAATAGCAACAAGGGAGAGAGAGAGAGAGAGAGAGAAAAGAAAAACTCTTGGCAGTTACAGTTCGTTAATTGTGGTGAGTTTTGAAGGAACACCTTTATGAAAAAACTTCACAGAGAATTTTGAGACAAGAATATTATGTTCTCAGTTGGGGCCCATTATGTTTGGAAAACAATTAAACTTTCAGCATTGAGTTTTGTTTTTTTTGTGTAATATTAAAATGTTTGGAACACTTAGAAGTAAACTGCTTTCATTGAAATATATCATGACTGAGGGTGAAACCCCAAGAGGCTGCTATTTCGCAATCGGGATACATATAAATAAAATTATCTACAAGATGGGATATAGTCAGACAGCTTACAGTCATAAGTGTAGAGTAAAAAAAAAAAAAGACAAAGAAACAAGTGACTCATACGTATGGTGATTAATTTCCCAGGAGGTATTCCAAGTTAGATTTTTTTTGGCTTGATGGGATCATTGATGTATGTAAACACAACAGTGACACGGGTTTCTTGATTCAATATGACAAACAAAATCTAAATGATATCAGCACAATAAACAACCTTCTCTGATGAGCCTGCCTGCTACTCAATAGACTGCTCCAGAAAGTTTTGAAATGAATATTTACAGACTAAAAGATGCAAATACACAGACCAATTGGCCATAACATTATGACGGCCTGCCTAACACTGTGTAGTTTCTTGTTTTTCACAGCCCTTACGTGTCGAGGTCTGAAATTGGCTCTAAGAAGCTGAACTGTGGTACCTAGAGCAAGATGTCAGCAGCTGATCATTTAAGTCCTGGAAGTGTGACCTGAGGCAGCATGGCGGCATAGTTGTCAGTGTTGTTACTCCACAGTAAGAAGGTTGTGGGTTCGGTTCCTGGCCTGGGTCCTTTCTGAGTTGGAGTGGTTGTTCATCTCTCTCTGTATATTGGCCCTGTGATGGACTGGTGACCTGTCCAGGTTGTAACTCCCTCTCACCCACTGTGAGCTGGGACTGGCTCCAGCACCCCCCAAGACCCAGAAACAGATAAGAAGTACAAGATGAATAAATGAATTAATCACAGAATAAAAGAAAGTGAAAACACAGCTGCTTTAATTATCCTTGAAATGTGTGTCAAACTTAAGAGTAAGATGGACTTCAGGCCTTTCACTTTGAATGATGTGTTTCTTAAGAAGCACATGACACATAAAATCTTTACCAGCCACAATAAGCAGTTATCCATGGTCACTAAAAACACAAAGCCCTCATTAAATCATTTGTCCCTGCTGCACTGTTTCCTCCACTCTGTTCATTTCATGTTCTGCTTTAGAAACCCACATCAAACATTATCAGCCTATTCTGCACTGTCTGTGTCCTTTGGAATCCATGAACTTTCAAAGAGACTCGGTGCACGCATCCTATATCGAGAGACCATTAGGTCTGTCCATTAACATGCTTCTTCCTGGCTTGGTTCCCTAATGACTGTTGCTTGATAGCTTTTATTTCCTTATTCTCACTCTCAGAAATGGCTTTACAACATGGCCAAGGTCAACATAGTGGTTGATGATGAATTAAACTCATTCCGCCTCACTCCCCTCTCCCTCCCCGTCAGCACTGAAAGTTTCTCATAGCTTGTGTGAATGCCTTGTAGGCATGCTTGATTAAATCCATTCATATAGAACACTGTAAAATGAAATTTCCATTCAAATAGTTTTAATGCTAATATGAGGCTGAGGTGAAAAAGTTCTTGTTGATCTGTATAAGTGGAGGAGGTACAATGTCATTAAGGGATGATGTCCAGCCCATCATGATTGGAGACCTTGGACCTAAAAGGCCAGTCGAAAAAAATTGTAAATGTAACATCTTCTTCCCAGGGACATAGCTCAGGGGTAGAGTTTACTTTGCTTTGCTTTGCAAGCAGAAGCCCCCCCCCCAAAAAAAAAAAAAAAAAAAAAACTCCACAAAAACCCACGGACAAAAAAAACTTTATATTTTCTGCTGCTCTGGCTCTTAGTTTAAGAAATCACAAAAGATGATCATGGGTGACATTGGGCAGTAGCATGGGAATTGTCCTCACCATCATTGTGATTTTTTCCTGGCTTGATTCTTTCAGTATTGGTGGCTTAGGAAGTTTTTACCTGGAAGTTTTCCACACATATCTCCCCCCTCCCCCAACTACTGAAAAAATAATTGAATCAAGCAGTTAAACATTTAAAATCGGTGTTATTTCAACACTATGGATTGGACATGAGATGACAGGGAAGGGTTGGAGTGGAGACTGATGCTGACATTTGTTACTCTAAGTGACAACTAACAAAATAATTTAAGAGCCCGACATTCCAGAATACAAATCATCCACAGAGGTCTTGTCTCCATAACAAACAGAACTGGGTATTAAAACAAGTAGAAACACTGAATAAAGCAGTCTCAATGCAATAAAACTTAAGATTAGACATCTGATGATTAAAATATTTTGTTTAAAATTGCTAAATTGTGAAAATAAAATAAAATGTGGACTAAAACTGCATATAAATCCATTTACAGCTGCTGGCATACAACCGCCTCAACAATACAAATGCATAGAGGATATGACAACAGGCAACCAAATGAAACAGGCCATTACTATGATTAAAATCACAGATTTATATGGTTTGAAAATTGATATAAATATTTGAGATATTTAATAACACAATTTAATAAATTAAATAACATTGCTCTCATCCTTTTTAGACGATTTAATGTGGAGTGGTTTCATTATGTAGCTTATAAATGGCCTTTCTTCCCCATTTGTCCTTAATTTATAGTGCAAAGGAATCGGATCAGGAAGTTGCCAAGGGGAAGCAATTTGTCTGTATTTTGTGGCGTTGGGTGAGCAGAGTTGTGTGACTGAATCTTGAAACTGTACGTGTGTAGTCAGATTTGTGTGTACATGAGCCAAGTGCATTTAGATTCGCTGATGGAATGAGGAGAAAAACACACAGTTCTATAAATTTGCTCTACCATTTATGCATGTGGACACAGACTTATACATGTCACAATAAGCACTGGGGTATAAATAGTTTTTCATCAACGTCTGTGGGGGAAAAAAATCATTAGCAAGCCTCAGGAACAGTGCTCCAGCTTTACCTCAGTTGACTTTTACAGATGTGTATGTGTGGGAAGGTGTCTTTCTTTGCCCTGAGTTGAGGCTCACAGGTTCACTCTGCCGCATTGACCCTTGCTGTCTCAGGGTGCACTGGAGATGTCACCAGCCGTCCACTAAAGGAACCAGCATCACAGGATGAAACTGCTTTTATAGTGAGCAAACCGTGATGTCATAGATTAAATCTTCTCTTTCCAGCCAACATGATTACAGAAAATATGTGTGATCCTCATTTGTACTATTGTGGGTCTGCTGGTCTTATAAATGCATGTAACATCAGGCACAGCTCAAGGTATGGTCACCAGGGAGCAATGGGGGTGGGAGACTGGAACATAAGGAAGAGATTTTATAGGTAGCAATGAAGGCTGAGGAGTTGGGAGTGAAAAACTGAAGCCGCTTCAGTTTGAAGATGTGCATATGGGGAACAAACTACTCAATGTGTGGGCAAGCAGACAGGAAGAGAGCTGGGAGATCCAATGGATGAAACAGGAGCAGAAGAGTCAGGACCAGGTACAGGAAGTCACTAGAAGGCACCAGGACCAGAGCCAGGAGAGCGTGATGAGATCTGCGTGTTGTGCTGGAATGTGGTGTACTAACATGATGTCAGTGTCAGCGATTACACTTTTACCAGTGCTCACTACTGTAAGGCTCCCTTGTGGCTCACCTCAAAAAGAACCTAAATCTTAGTTCTCGATTTGAATCTAAGTTGTGGGCTTTTCTTATCTCTTATCCTGCCCCCCCCCCCCCCTCCCTTTGTCTCTCTCTCTCTCTCTTCCTTTGGCTGTCAGAATAAAGTAAATGGCTGTAGCCTACACAAGGCTCAATGGGCGTACTAGTGAGTCAGCTCTGTCCCTTCTGACTTATACAGCTCTCTCAGTCATCCACTGGGGGGGTGTCTGATCTTAAACAGCAGCTATATTTCCAAAGTCTCTGGGCAAAAAAATAAAATTACTTACAAGGCAATGATTAGCAAACTGATGCTGCTAATGTTCCACCCATTCACTGAGATGTTTGGGGTGAAAGTTCAAATATATGTTTTCCCAGCTCATGTAAAAATGGGTCATTTGATATATTCCAAATTAAATTTAAGATCAATTTATGTATAATTTAATTTCTATAACTTAAACTTTGGGTAACATAACAATAGCATATGTGCATGCTTTTGTTCGGTCCGAAAGCACATGCATAGACCATTCACAGCTCCACGAGTGACAATTCAACTTCTTAATGATCCCTGTTCCAATCACAGTAACCCAAAACTGGATCTGGTGTCAGAGCCTGCAGGGGAATCTGCATATTTTATGATTAACTGGTTACACACCGCTTAATGTTAATGATAGCAGCATCCACCTTTAACCATATCAGCAAGCTACATGCCCTTGGGGGTTTACTGAAACTGCAAGAGCAGATGTTCTTTATACGGCTCACAGTGTTGGAGAATCAGCACCAGACAATAGAGGGTCACACTAATAAAGACTTTCTTGTATATTTATGTTAGCACAGTTGCCAGCACTGATTTACAATAAAATACCATAATTCAATTATCATCATAGAACTGTAATATTTTTCTACAACAGTATTTTACAGTATTTTAATTTATTTTATCATTTGGTCTATTTCTATTGGATTTTTGTATTATGTATTGTGCTGGAATATTTACAGGTATTATTGATATTCATCACGGTCCCTGGGGTGCTCGAGCCAATCCCAGCTGATGTTCTGGGCGAGGACGGGGGTGCCAGCCTCTCACAGGGCCAACATACCAACACAAACAACAATTCACACTTACATTCAGGCCCACAGGCAATTTAGAGTCAACAATTACTCTATACCTGCACATCTTTAGACTTTGAGAGGAAGCCTGAGTACCTGCAGGAAACCCACACAGCCACAGGGAGAACATGCAAACTCTTCGCAGAAAGGCCTCAGGCCTGGGAATCAAAGTCACCACCTTCTTACTGTGAGGCAATCGCACTACTCACCATTGCACTGTGCTGCCCTTAATATTGATATTCATTCGTTAATCTTCCACCACTTATCCATTTCCAGGTTGTGGGGGGAGCTGCAGCCAATCCCAGCTCACACTGAGTGAGGGGTACACCCTGGACAGGTCACAGGGCCCAGAGGAAACCTACACAAGCATGGGGAGAACATGCAAACTCCACATAGAAAGGCCCCAGGCCGGCAACCGAAACTGCAACCTTCTTATTGTGAGTCAACACTGCTAACCATCATGCTGCCCTAATACTGATATATTATTGCTAATTTTTATTCATTCATTAGATAAACATTAATCTGAAAATGTTCCTGCTCAGCCAATATTACCCAGAATGCCAGGAAAAAGTATTCAACCATAAGAAATAAGAAATGTGGTGTTGCACTGTGGGTTTTTACGATACTTTTACACTTTTATGCTAAACCTACGGCAGTCCGTGCTTCTCAAACCTTTTTGGACTATCCTCCTGACTACCAGTAGCTCAAATTTGTCCTCTGTGGAGGGCATTTTTAAACCTGAATATCTCCCACCCACTGCATACAACTGAAATAACTCCTTTTGTTATCTACAGTGGACATTTAGGGCTTTTCAATGATAACAAATGTGAAGGGGTGGGGCTTTGATACCTTTCTCTTCCTCATTCAGGAAAATGGCGTTGGTCAATGCAGGCACATTTTATGGAAAAAGTAAGTGAATATACTTTTTACTGAACAAATTTTGGCTTTAAATGTTGTTTAACTGTCTTAAGTACACATTAAAATGTTGTCTGAATTATTTTAACTGTATTTTAGCATAGTATTTAAGCGTTAAAAAAATGACAAGAATGGGAGTTATTTTCAGAAGCAGAGAGAATTTGACTGCAAATAGTTGATGGAGACTCACTGGAAGATGATTCAGGGGGCTCTGAGGATGAAATTCAGGCAGGGCTAGCAGATGCAAAGGAGACAGATCAAGCAGAACTGTTCACATCTAAGTCCAGTTGGCATCCACTATGGAGTACAAAGTACACTTTGTGCTGGTATTAAAAATCAAATAACGTATTTTCTCTAACAATTGAGACTTATTTTACCTTTGTTTTTATGGCTGCTTTTTCTTAAGATTCAAATTCCAACAATTATTCAGAGCAATGATGCCATGACCAAAACTGGACCCCAATGGACTATTTTAAGCAGTACATTGATGACTCCGTGTTTGAAGGAATGGCCCTGTGCAACAATCAGTCTTGGACTTTGTGGTCTACCAAGGCAAGACTACCTTCAGAGATACAGGAGGAGAGGGCATTGGAGAACAAACTGTTCTTCATTTGGCAGAGTCTGTTCCCCAAGGAACCAACCTGCTCTTTGACAGGTTGACAGGTTCTTTACAACGATCAACCTCCTTGACACACTGACACGCTGGCAAAAGGGCTGACAGGGAATGGAATCCTCATGAATAACAGGGTTCTAAAGCAGTGCAAGATCATAGGGGTAAGCCCTTCAAAAAGAAAGGAAGAGGGGCATCAGAGATGGTAGTCATAAAGTGGTTGGACAACAAGCCAGTGAACATGGCATCCTCTGCCTATGGCATTGAACCTCAGGACGAACGCAGAAGATGGTCCAAGAAAGACAAAAGGTTTGTCCAGGTGTCAAGGCCACTGGCAATTGTGTACATGAGTACAACACCAACATGGGTGGTGTGGACTTTATCAACTGAATGTTGAGTTTCTACAGGATGACCTCTTGCACTAGGGAATGCACAGTGTGTGCAGTTTTCCACTTTTTTGACCTGATAGTCACCAAATCATGGCTTCAGTATAAGAGTGACTGCCAGTTTCTGGGGAAGAAACCACTGAAGTTCCTTGACTTCAAACTGCTCCTTGGTGAAAAGTTGATTACTCAAGCCCAATCAGGAGTGACGAGTGACAGTGACAGTGAGAGCGAAGATGACTACACTCCCCCATGTCAAAAGTGGAAGCTGCAGCCAAATGCAGCTGTGAGTCACTATGGCGCCATCCATCTTCCAGAGATGGTGGACAAAACACATGCATCAAAGTGTTGCAGATCCGGCTGCAACAGCAAAACCTATGTGATGTGCACATCTCTCTGTCTCTCCCTGTCACCCTCTCTCCCCCTCTCCCTCTTTCTCTGTAACTCCCTCCTTGCATGCACTGATAAAAACCATCCTTCTTAAAAAAAAAAAAAACAAAACAGTTTCACCCAGTTCTAAGCATTTATACTGCATTTACTAACCATGTTCTGCCAAAGTCTCTGTCTCTCCCAGTTCCTCTCCTCTCTCTCCCTGTCCTCATCCTGCAGGTGGTGACTCATCTCCATCCCATGTTCCTGCAACGCCTGCTGGTCCCATATTTCATGAATTCTGTATTACAGCTCAACTCCATGAACTTCATGCAACAACATGTTCCTGCCTACCCCCCCCCCCCCTCCAATGCCTGTCTCTCTCCCTCTCTCTCTCTCTCTCTCTCTCTCTCTCTCTCTCTCCCACTCTCAACCCAACCGGTCGAGGCAGATGGCCGCCCCCCCGAGCCTGGTTCTGCTCGAGGTTTCTGCCTCTTAAAAGAAGTTTTTCCTTGCCACTGTTGCCAAGTGCTTGCTCATCGGGGGATCTGTTGGGTCTCTTTAAATAAATTTATAAAGAGTTTGGTGTAGACCTGCTCTATATGTAAAGTGCCTTGATGTAACTTTGTTATGATTTGGCGCTATACAAATAAATCTGATTTGATTTGATTTGATTTGACAAAGTGCAATGTTTTCCTTTGTGTTTCCAAGAAGGGGAATTGTTTCTTGAAGTATCATGCCAAATAAGCCTAACAAAGCAAAAGAAAACAAACAAAAGAGATGATTGACTTTTTGATATTTTATATTGGACGAACTGGTTGCCATCAAAGTTCAGTTTCACCTGTATGGCGTTCCAATGTCCACTGTAGTGGACAAATTATATCTTAAAAAAAAACAAAAAAAAAAAAAAAAAGTTTTCGCTTTTCTAATTACCTTACAAATATTGGGGAATAAAAAAAAATGATTGGACAATTTTTTTTCTTCTCGTAGTCAGGAGGCTATCGCACAAAAATATTTTTTTATGAAGTAGGTTTTTTTAAGTTTTAATGCTTCTTTGAATAGGACAGCAACAAAACAGGAGCCACAAGATTGGACAGGCAATGGTGCAATGTCAGTGAAGTCAATGATTTTGCCAGTGTATGACAGTTATCAGGCTGCTGATAAAAGGCTGTGACATTTAATTCAGTCCCTGAGCAGGCTAACCGTTAGTCTCGTCCATATTTTCTCTTATATGTCAGGTGATCGTTTCTGGTGTATATCAAAAACCATGAACTCTGACTGATGAGCTACAAGAGTAGACACATTACACGGACAACACTTTAAAACACACAATAGAATCATAAAGTTTCAATTTACATACGAGTTGATCTTGATAAACACAACATTAAACAAATTTTTTTTTTAAACAAATTTAATAACTATATTTTGAAAAAGATTAAGCTTCAGCAGCATCATCCAAATTGTTTTTTTTTTTTTTTTTTCATGGAAAATGGATCACATTGCTCTGTTTATAATTTACCATAGAAAAGAAAAATAAACTGGAGGAGAGAGTAGAGAACAACGCTGATTAAATTCCTATTAGTTTTGTTTGTCATGAGTGAAGAACTGCATTTCCACCATCAGTGTTCGAATATGTGTGTGGTATATGTTGAGCAAAGAGCACAATTTCCATGCACACACATCATGAAAGTAATATCTAGAAGCACTGATTTGCTTCAGCAGAATAACAACTTATTTTTCATGCTAATTTTTGTGCTTTTAAGTCTAACTTAATGTCAGTTGATGTGTTGGTTTTGGGCACACACAGGTCAGTTCTCACTACCTGTGAAGATGCAATTTTGTGTTTTGCCTCGTTTGGCATAATCACTGCTTCTAGCTGCCATTTGACAATTGAATATGTATCATGTTCACTGCTAGAGTTGCCTATCATGGGCGACTCGTGGTTAAAAAGAGGCATGCAATGCAGGCACATGAGTTGCATGCAAGTTCAGCTCTGAACAGAGATTTCATGGATTTCCAGCGAACAGTTATATTTCTAAGCAGTTAAAATAGCTATATGTATGTTGTTATGACATTGTGGAAATGTATTTTCTATCCTGTTACTGCAGGTGCATCCTCAGATGTTTTGTAAATAGGAAGCTTGTCTCCATGGTTGAATGCCTCTGAGACCTGAAGCCCTCAGTGAAAACATCACTGATGCTTTTCCTTTTCAACCCTATCTGCAGTCACCTGACCAACTTGCTGAACAGAAAGAGCCACTGGTACCCAATCCTGCAGGTAAGAGTGGAGCCTACCAACACCACAGAGACTTTCAGTGCAGTTACTGTGCCTATCAGTTTGTGTGTGTAAGTTGAAATAGAAAAAACTAAAATAAATACATAAATAAATAACAATTCTGTAAATTGTCATCACTGCTACACCACTACTACTGGCATCTCAACCCAAAAAAAGGCATGTCAGCCAAACCTCCAATTGAGCTGGTAAAGATCCTGAAGGAGCCATAAAGATGGGAAGTTGGTAAACCACTGTGACCCAACATTGTGCCCAGCCTGCAAACAGAACCACAGTATCAACAAAAACACATTACCAAAAAACCCTCCACTCTCAGTCAGACTTTAACAGCTGAGAATCCATAACACAAGCTGCTGAGACAGAGGAATCCCACAGGAAGCTTTCTATTAAAAGAAGCAGCTGCATCTTGTTGAGAGGTCTGTAAACAACTTCCTGCTTGAAGCCTTTCTAACTGTTTATTGAGACTATAAAGAATAAAGCTTCTCCTCCACATCTTGCCCAGCTTGATAGGTCAATCAATACTTTCCATTAACATTTTTCAGAACAATGATTTTCATAGATTTCAGAAAGGATTTTATTAATAATGGTGGAACTGTCTTTTTAGCGACAGGTTTTCTGTGGGACAGTGTGCTGTAGCTAATGTTAGTGGCCGATGACACTGTTGTGTTTAAGACTTGCTCAGCATAAACCTGATAGTAACAATCAATAGTAGTATAACCAATCAATGGTAATATATAAAAAAAAAATATATATATATATAAAATAAAATAAAATAAATTGCACGTGATAAAAAAAATTTCGAC
The DNA here is from genome assembly GCF_900963305.1 of Echeneis naucrates. Lineage (NCBI taxonomy): Eukaryota > Metazoa > Chordata > Actinopteri > Carangiformes > Echeneidae > Echeneis > Echeneis naucrates. The sequence continues at coordinate 23,313,855 of NC_042520.1, forward strand.
AGCCTGGCTTTTACAATACTTTCTCATAAACTGGAAATAAAAAGGTATGTAAAGTCTGGGGTTTATACCTGCATTCTATTTAATGACCATCATAGCCAATGCCAGTGAAATCCAGATGTATTAAAGTCCATGCGAAGAGGGATACTTGGCTACTTCTCTAGTTTCAAGACTTTAAATACAGCATGGTGTACATTTTTTAAATGATCGCCCAATTTAGAGGAAAATAGACCATAAAGCAGGAATGGACTAGCAGGTTTCCTGCCTGGATAAAGAACAGAGCAGGTCAGATTTGGCCCTTGCTCCTCCACAGCTCCACCTTATCCTTCAAATATGGTTTATACTAGTTTGAAAAAACAAACAAACGTGGCACCAGAAAATTCTAAACTTTAGGTTTCAAAACAGCAGCAGAGCAAAAGCAGAACATGAAACAATTTGTGAGTTCAGTGCTTTACCACGTATACCTTCCTCTTTCACAGAGTCCAAAGTGCAGAAAAGATACTCAAGCAGGCTCCCTTAATGATTCAGAACAGTTCCACATTAATGCAATTGGTGAAGAAGAACTAAACAAAGACACAAACTGGACATTAAAGAGACACATAAGCCACTGGTCATTGTACAGGTCATGTAAACCTGCTCAAATTAACGATGAGACTTTGTCTGATGTTATATTCATTCATTTCCTGAATGTGCAAAACCTCAGAGCCTGATTAACAGTAAACAAACACTGCATTTGTGTTCAAGAACAAAAACAATCATTGACAATAAAGGAAGACAGAAAAAAAGTGCCAAGTGGCGTAGTCATGTGTAGCAGCAGGACATGCGTGAGATGCTTTTTCCCCAAAATGACAGTGTGGCCCTGATGAATACATAAAGGGACTGGACTGTGGCAGAGAAGGAGGATGGAGGTGTGAGAGTGGTTGCTTTTCACCTCTGTGTCCATCCATCCATCTCTCCTCCTCTCTCCTGAGGGAACCCACACTCCATTGGCTTTAAACTTTCTGTCATTTCTATTCCCCCTCTCTCTGACCTTTCCCTGATAGCTCTCCCTCATTTTCATTCCCCATCTCACTGACCTCTCCAAGACAAGCCAGCCAATTATTTCCACTTTACACCCATAAAGAGCAGCGGGGTGCAGCCACAGTCACACAAGGGCACAGAGGACATATGGTGCAGAGCCTCCAGCGTCTCTGTGTGTGCTGCTTATGTTGAATACAAAGTCATTCTCACATATGAACCTTGGACATTTGTGTTCACACATACAGTCCCTCCGGGTAACATCCAGAAAAGTTCAGGGCTGCAGAGCTTGTATGAAAGCAGCTTAAGTGTCCCATCACCTGCTCAAGGGGCAGCAGCTGTTTCAAGGTAAAGAATCACGCCACATTATCCACTCTACTCTGTCTTCACTTGTTGAAACAAATTACTGTGGATCTCTAGGCATGCAGTCCTTGTAAATGATTTCTGGTCCCTTTAAAAAAAAAAGAAATAAAATAAAATAAATAAATAAATAAAAAAATCTGGACCATTTTTCTAAAAGAAAGAAACTGCTGTGGAAACAGTGACCTCAGAAAGTGTTCAGACTCCTTTACCTTTACTTCGTTCATGTTATTGTTTGTTTTGAATTGGTATAATTGGCGCTTTTGTCCATGAACCACTTTAATAAACCCAAATGACAAATTGGAAAATATTAGCAAATTTCTTAAAAATTCCAAACTGAAAACCCTGAAAAAAAAATCAGACCTTTTCCTGACATCCTGTCTATAATCGCTGAGATTCACCTTGATTCATCTTTTCTTAGAGGTCCTATATTATGTGGGCTGTGAATTCAAGGCTTGGAATTAGTTTTTTATTTGTTTCCCGATCCGGAATCCTGTTTTCTCTTCTCGCCTGGTTTAGAATTTTGGTGGAGCTTGTTTGCGCTCCTCAATTGTCAGCCGTAAGTTTTAAATGCCGATCAAATTTTCAAGGCCCTCTAGGTGTTAGTACCAAGTGTAATCCAGAAGTACCCAGAATATTTCAGTGGTTCAGTGGTGCTCTTTTCCGGAGTTTGGAAAAAAAAAAACAAAACCTCTTGTGATGTCACCTTGCAAATTTAGCACATCTCCCTCTTCCTGGATTATAAATCAGGTTTGGTTCTATATACTGTGAATATTTTAAAACACACAGTCAGTAAAGACATAAACCCTCCCTTCAGTCTCCAAAGAGAAGAAACAACAAAAAAACTGAAACAAACCTTAGGGACTAATGTGACAGAACAAAGCGGTTACTGCCTTTAGCCACACCCTTAGATCTCCTCCCTAGAACCAGCTTTCCTTTCTTTGCAGGCTTTAAGTCTGCTATATTTATATTGACTCATTTGGAGGAGAAGCTCAATCTTTCTTCTGATTGGCTCATCAAAATTGGTTTTGGTCTGTCTCCCTATCTGTGTTCATTTTCTACGGGGCTTTTCTCTCTTTGTCTAAAACTTCTTAAAATGTTGCTGAGAAGATCCTCCAGCTAAGACTTAAACTCCCATATCTCACTGCATTTACTAATCTATGGAGCATCTTTCTCGTGCAATCATCTTTTGGTAGTCGTTATATAATGAACACTCTGCGTGTATGCAGGCCTTTTATTTCATCAACAGTCTTGTCTAACATGACATAATTTTGTCTGGAAAAACAGATAAATGTGATTCACAGGTTCAAAAACATCACAACGTGTGGATTTTGACTAATTACATATTCCAGAAGACAAAACATCACATTATCAGCACTCACATGTTGTTGTCTGTTGGACTTCAAAATACGTTGATCAATACCAACAGCTCAAAAGCAAGCTGCGCAACCCTTGTGGAATTCATTATCCTTCAAAGGAAAGCAATTCGCAGCATTGATGAGAGTAGATTTAAAATCTGTATTTATCAGCAGCCATTTGTCATACAAATCTTCTGCCAGCTGTCCAACACGTTGTCAGCTCTTTAAATCTGGGGCTCAGTGTTCTGTCAGTGTCAAGCATTAAGCCAGCTACAGCACCTCGGAGCAGGGCTTTCATTTATATATATGTTTTCCATGATTCCACTGTGCTTCTATTCCCACCCCAAATGTTTAGAGGTTCCTGACCTACAGTTCTCAGTCTTTCATCTGCACACCAAGACTGGTGAACGTATGTGTTAACTGGATCAAAAGAACTGTAAACTACTACTCCTTTGTTTGATGAACTGCTTCATTTTTTTCCCAAGTACATTTTTTTTTTTTTTTGAAAGCTTCCTGTAAATAAGGTGTGCTGAGAGTTACTGTTTGGAGAAGAGAAGGGCAGGCTCAGGTCAGGGGTCTGTCGATACCAGAATCAGAGACTAGCAGATGCATCTGACCTGTGTTATTACTTGTGTTATTGTAAAGTCTCACTCCCTTTAAGGTTTCAGGTTCAAGTCTATACCAGTTCCATTTGCTGTAGATAATTCCTGCTTTCCCCTTCCTCAACTTTTACTGTCTCTCTGTATGATACGTTAAATGCTCAAAATTACAACTTAAAAAAAAAAAAAAAAAGAAATATTGAAATAACTGTCTTGTGAAATGATATCATATGTTCTGAACATTAGAGTGAGTAATATGATGATAAATGATATAACCATAGAATATTGGGATTAAAGAGAGAATTTACCAGTCACTGAACTTAAAAAGTATGGTCAGCAGGTAGGGCCCTTATGGTTTTCTGCATTATTGTTGGAGCATTTGTCAACTTTCATGAAAAAGTCTTTCTTTAATTTTACTCCAGATATTCTAAAAGACGATGTAATTGGAGGATTTTAATAGACAGTTTATCAGACAGTTTATCAGTGTTATTTTTGCTACTGAACGTTTTTGTGCATAACAATAGCCTGTTGTTACCTCGTGGGATTAGATGGCGTGTCACATTCAAAACAATAGTGTGTCCTTGTTGGTATCATCTGTCAAAAGTTTTTTCTCCAACACAAAACCAAATTTATTATGTTAATAATTTCTGAAGTGGTAAAGATTTCAAAAGTGTTTGTTTTTGCAAAGAAATATTTTATTCTTAAGTTGATCTCAAACCAGATCTAAGTAATTGAGTGTTATGGTGCTTCTTTGCAGAGTAAAAATAAATTCTCCTACTAAATTGTATACCTATATTTTGGGACTCAGGGACGTCATTAAGGAATTTTAATATAAAACAAAGAAAGGAAATACATGTGATAGTGTTCCAAAAACAAGTATTTTTAATTCAATTGTGTTGTGATTCAGTTGTGATTTGTAAAAAAAAAATGTCAAAATTGAGTTTAAAACAATTTTCCACAGGGTTGTGGATCAGTATAATGTGCTGGGTGCTGCTTCCAGCCTGGAGGCAGAAAGCACAAAACCTGTCATCACCTAAAACCGGAATGAAATCATTGGAGGATAAAACCCAACTTTATTTATATAGCGCTGCTTAGTGGAAATCAAAGTTATGGTGATTTTGTTCTTACATCGGTTACCTGAAGTGAATTTCCTTCAGTAAAAGAAAAAACAAAAAAGGGCATTAAATTTTTCTGTTTTCATAGATAAAAACTTTTGGTTGTAATAACATTTTGAACATAGAAAGTTACTCATGTGCGTTTGGGCTGTTCTAGGGCTGATTTAACGTTTCTATCTTTATCTTATCAGGAGGTCTGCCCATTCTTTTAAGAAGTAAAGATGAATAATCAGCTCCAAAGCCTCTAATGGTCTCAATATCTTATCGTCCATGTCTCTCTGTCTTTCTGTCACTATAATAAAGTCAAAGAGACTTCGCCTTACTCTGAGATCAGAAGAATACACAAATGATTCCAGAGAGTTTGTGCAAGCAGCAGATAGCTAGGCCTCTGAATGATACATTCTGATTGGCTTTGACCTCACCCACTGAAGCCAATAGGAGCATCTGGTGAAGAAGATGTGACTGTAGACGTCACTTATAAAGACTGAGACTTGAATTGATGGATAAACACAAAAAGAAAACAACTTTTTCACTCACATATAAGGCATATAAGAATAATCTGAGATCTGACTGCATTTTTACTTGAACATTTTTGTTAGAACTGGGTATGACAATAAACTTTAAAAAGCTTATTAATATTTCCAAAAACAAATATCCATTCATAATTAGAGAAAGCAATTAAAAATTCAGACGGTAATTCAGCTCCATGAGAGAAACCACAGAGAGCATGTTAACACAGCAACAACAAAAGCAGATCTAGACTTCAATTTCATTTCCACTGAAATTACTTCAGTCAGTTCAATAAATACCATTCTGCTCCACGAAATTAAAGTGTGGGGTCCACAAATAAATTCACAGTTAGTCAAGCAGGAAGTGAAGTGTGTAAAGACATAGGGAGACAACTACGACCCCTGCAGAGATGATTCAGGCCAATTTCCATGATTAATCAAAATCCATTAAAGATCAATTAAATATTGGCTTAAACTGAGAAAAAGGAGTTCCACTCTACTCTAATAGTGAAGCCCAGCAGTGCCGAGATGAGTGAGGATCAGAATCTATGGTTGATTTATTCATTCATTCATCTTCAACCTTTTATCTGTTTCCGGGTCACGGGGGCTGCTGGAACCAATCCCTAACCATCAAAGGGCCAACATACAGAGACAGACAACCACTCACACTCACATTCAGACCTACGGATAATTCAGTTAACCTAAACATGATGTCTTTGGGCGGTGGGAGGAAACCGGAGTACCCGGAACAAACACATGCAGGCACGGGGAGAACATGCAAACTCCGCACAGAAAGGCCCGAGGCTGGGAACTGGACCCGCAGCATTATTGTTGTGGCAACATCACTAACTACTATACTGCCATGCTGCTTTATGGTAGATTTAGTCAACTAAAATCTAAAAAGTTTAGCTTAAGTGCAATGCATTATTTTATGTATTTATTAATATATTAATTAACAATTAACTGTGTTTTGGTTTGATTGGCCGCAAAGACATTTTTGCAGAGAATAGCTGCCGGCTACTCTGTGGAGAGCTAAAAAAAGAGTCCATGCTCCAAGCTGTGGTCAAAGTAGGGTCCAGGATTTTCCTGGAGCTACTGAGTCATTGAGCAGTGGTTTTGGAGCTGGATTGGTGCCTGGCAGGAAACTGTTGAAGCTGGACAGCAGCAGGAGCAACTAACGTGTCACAGGAACATCGCTGAAGTGCTATAGGTAAGTACTGACTGATCTGTTTCATAAAGATAATCCAGTGAAGATCAGCAATAGGTGAATCCCCCATTCCCTGCTGGAGATATACAGAAAAACTGAAATGACAAACTGGAGACAAACACTCATCATGGAGGCAGCAGGACACAGTCAGGTTTTGACCTGCTCTGTACTCGGCAACCCTTGCTTGATGGTCATTCATCTTCTGAATGGGATCAACATTTAAATACATTGTATGGCATCAAGAAAAACTTGAAACAAGAGGATGGGACAATGCTTAGGCAAATTATCATTGAGTTAATAACTCAAGTGAGACACAGGCACATTCTTACATATATTTCACAATTTGACTTCTATTGATAAGGTGTGACAGAAAGTTAAAGACACTTCAACAATGGCTTCACTTTGCAGATCTGGTGTCTACGTACCTCTTTTAAACATAACCGCTACAAAGCAATGTAAATCAAAGCAGCAGAGTTCGAGACATCCTGCATTTTATGGCTCTGGTTTTCAAGAACACTGGATATCACATTTTGCACAACGCAAAGCGAGTGCCACTCACAAACTCTGTTAGTAACCTTCACCTTCAGTCCAGTTTAATGGTCTAAGACCAAGCAGATATAATTCTTAGGGTAACAGATGACATTACTATAAACTCATCATCTTCTTAGACTTGAAAAAGCACCTGCAGAGCCACAGGGGGCATCTTGCAGCAGTTTAGTTTGAGTAATCATCCTCATGACAAGAGCACTTACCTTAATATGTGGAATCATGGATGCTGCTTGAAAAAGAAAAACGACTTCTAATTCTAACTGCAGTGAAGCCTCTTTCTCCAAGTAGTAAAACAAAGCACATCATCAGGCTGTCAGGGTCAAGTATTTCATTTCTTGCTGTAACCATTATATTATAGCTGTTTGCAGCTTTTGAGTCTCAGACACATTTGAGGCAATGCAGTGAAACAGGGAAGATGATGATTTGGGTCTTTCACACCATGATGTTTTCCTCTTAATGATTTATATTCCCCAAAATAAATCAAACACATCACTAACCGCAGATCAATTCTGCAGATTCAATTATTTCTCCACCAGTCACTGATATCAAGTAAAAAACAAGCTGCATTTATGCAAATGGAAGCTTTCCCTGCAGTTGTTGAAGTCATCGATGGCAGACTCATTAAAATCACTGCCCTGAGCACAGAGCAGGATGCTTATGTGGACTGAAAACATTATCACAGCAGTGACATTCAAGCGGCTATAGATGGAAATTGCATGATCCTTGATTTAGAGGCCAAATGGCCCAGATCCACACACTACTCGAGGGCCCTAAATGAGAATGGAGGACAACTGTTGTTTGAGAATTACCATGTTCCCTCTGGATGCCAAATGCTTGGTGACAAAGATTATGCCCCAAAAGCCATGGCTGAAGATCCTGGGTACCTCCTGGGTAAATGTCCAACTTAACTACAACAGGTAAAACATGACACTTCACTGAAATTGAGTCTCTCTACTGAGGAAGAGACTGAGGGGATCTTGTCATGCTGTTGAAGTCTATGATGCATTCATGAAACTAAATGAGGCCGTGCATATCTGTGGTACAAGTTTACATTTTTTTTATTTACTTGTGGTTTCATCTATTTGGGGCTCTCTTGGCAACCATGTACAGTAAACGATAGATTAAAGATACTAATTAGAGTTTGTCCTGTGTGTAATGTTTCGTGCCGAGCTTAGACACCGTTGTATTTTGGAGGGCTAGTTTAATCATGACGCAGCTGTTGGTGTTATGGGGCAAAGAGATCTGGGTCGGTCATTAAGTTTGTTGCCTTTCCAATACACCGGTTTGTATGTATGTGTGAGATGAAGACAGGACAGACACACACACACACGCACACACACACCCATGCATGCATACAGAGTGTTACTTTCATCATTATGTGATGTTCTAGCCACAACCACAGCAACACATATTTTCACCAACCAAAATTGTATTAGTGCTTTTTTGTTTGCAGCCAGCTGTACCCCAAGCAATTCATTTCCACATTAAAGACCACATAAAACAATTTATTTCGTATGCTATTTATTTCATTTTAGTCTGGCCTCATGCTGTTTAACGGAGTGCACTCATTTTTGCATTGTATGGCAAAGCACACTATTTTCTCCTATATTGATCATTGTTTTCTTTCTTTTGAGTTGCTGTGTTGATAGGGAGGTCTATTCCTGTGAAGCAAAAGGCACAGCCAAGGGTGGTACAGTCTGCTGACAAGTCAGAGGGAGGTTTAATTCTCGTAGGGCTTTTTTTTTTCGAGTAGTAGTAGTAGTAGTAGTTGTAGTTCATGAAGTTTGTGTTTCCTCATATGTCTAATTTGGTTTGACCAAACCACTATTTATGCTCTCTCTCTCTGTGTTTCATGGGAGGTCACTTTTGTTTTGTTAGCACCTTGTTTCATTGCTATTAGGGTTAGGGCTAAGAATAGTTCCTTTTTATTTAACTACTTTTATAGGCCTATATATTACATTTACTGTTGGCATTGTTTTGCATATTTTGGCTATATAAAAAGTCCTGTTTTCCTTATTGCCTCCTCGTCTTGGTTTCATTTGATCCTACTTGCTCATAGGTGTCAGGACCTTTGAAAGTTTTCAAATGGGTGGAATCAAATTGATGGGATCATGTGATTGTAATAAATACATTGTCTGTGTGTGTGTGTGTGCGTCAAACTAAAACAGAAGAGATGCCCCAAAGACTTATGTTGCTTTAGACGTGCTTTAATACACAGCTCTGAGTATGAAGGCCTGGGTGACATTATGCCTCTGTATATGTGTTAAATGATGCTGGAAGTTGTCCCTCTCCTGAAATGCAACATCTTCCTTCTTTATGACTGATGACAGGTGTCTTACCACCATCATTAATCCAGTCTGGTTGAGGTTTTGCTGTCTTAATTCTCTGAATGCCTTCAATGTCCCTACCTACAATGACAGTACAAAACACACTGATGCAACACACAGTAGCTTTTTCGCTGTTTTAGCTTTGCTGCACAGCTCCTCAATGTCCCATATGAGACCCTGAATGTCTCTGCTCTGAGTCAGCCTTTGATGGAGGTGTATGATCCTCTTTCCCATGGTACAAAGAGCTTCTCTAACTCCATCCGATGACAGTATACAAATGGATGCAGGTCGTAAAGACCAAAAGCCATTGTTCCTCAATCACACTGATAACAGGCCTTTATCATGTCACACTGATAACTGTATGTCGAACTCATTCATATGGTTGCGGTTGACATGTTCAACTCATGACACAATCACACGCTGTCGCTAAGTAGTAATTTGTTCCTGCATGACACCTACTGCAGTTGTCGACAAGGTTATTTTCTCTGTAGGGTCAGTCCTCTATCCTCTTAATGATGCTTGTGAGAGGGAAGCAGACATATTGTCATAGTAGGGTTTTGTGTGTGTCTTTGTACTGTGGGTTGCTCATCTTTCACCTCTGTGTATTGTCTGTCCGGATTCACCCACCCCCACTATGTAAACTCCACAAATGAGTCAAATTGAAATTTCTTTATTTGTGCATCCCTTTTTTCTTTCTTTTAAAACAATGTAGCATAATTAAAATGATTATTTTTTGGATGTTTTGCTTTGAGCTCGTTCACAAAATTAATATGTGCCCAAAATGAGTTTATCCTTTCTCTACAGTCATTTCAGAGACAACATGGATGCACTAATTAAGTCAATATAAAAAATCATCAACTGCAATTGTAGTTGTAAGGAGAACTGACAAATGTGCACACACAGTATGTTTAGTATGTCTTGCAAAACATTAGATGCAGTAAAGCCTGGGTGACTTTACGGTGTTGAACAATGCTAAATGTCATCCCTCTCCTCAAAGGCAAGGTCTCTTTTCTTTATGATCAATGACAGGTTTTTAACAACCACCATCAACAACTCACAGTTTGGGTCAGGTAGTGCTCCCAGAATCCCCTGTCCATACCTTTGATGAGGAACACCAATTGAGGCAAGGAAACAGCAGGAAGATTCGAGGTGTTGTAAGCTGGCAGTCCTACAGACTGCCTGCATTTATAGATGCATATTTACAGACTCTCGTAATCTAGCAAAACATCAAAGCATCTGGAAATCAACAGAAGCTATCAGGGATATTTTTGCTTTTTTTTAAAGTCAAATGTGTCACATTTTTCTCTTGAACAGCATCTCCGAAACGATTGATTGCCACCCACTTGTGTACCATTACAGAATTGCAAACATGTTATGAAAAAGTATGATGAAGACATTATTAAATGATTGAAACTTTAAAAATATGAACTCTATGAAGCATGTGGTTATGTATAATGTTCCAAGAATCACATTCTATTGAAAGCTCCAATGGTTTGAGCTGCTAGGATCAGTCTGACCTTTTGGCTGAATCATTGCTGCTTTACAACTGTGTTTTTATTGATCAATTCTATTCCTCCATCTTTGCCAGTGATGTTTAGTCGTGTCTCTAAATGACATGCTTGCTGCTTGTATAGCCAAAGTCTCTGGGATCAATTGTATATTTTTAGGATATCAGAGTGAAGAGAACTTTGGTTGAATTTATTGTAGTGACAGAATAATAACAGAGATATATGGACAATATTATAATTACAGCATTAGAGGCTTTGGAGATGATTTTTAATTGTAACGGCTCAAAAGAATGAGCAAAACTCCTCATTAAATTAAGATAGAAACATCAAAACAGCTTGAGAATTTCACATGTACAAGTACAGATATTATTGTGTAAACAGGCAGATTTACATCACACCATTAACAGATTAGGGAAGGATAAGTAGGCCATGGAAAGTAAATTAAGAAGAGAGAGAGAGACACAGAGCAAAGACTGGGCAAATCTGTAGAGTGTGACTAATGGTCACCATAACACTTAACCATTACAGTTTTGTATCAGTCCATTTGAAGGAGAAACGAAAGGTGTTAATTTGAATCTAAATGATGGTTTTGGCACTGGTGTCATTTCCACCACGGTCAGTTCAGACCATAAAAATAAAATATTACAACATTAGATAGCAACACTCACATTACAGGTTATGTAAGTTAGCTGAGCTGCTGGAGGTGAGGCTCGATGATGTGTGGCGGGAGCCCAGAGCAGGTAGCAGTACAAATCCAACCATAAATCACCATAAGCCGATATCACTCTTATCACATTAACTGCTCTGTGCTGAAATTGGAAGGAAGCAAATTCAATTTATAACTTGAATCTGTTGTCCGACAAAGGTTCAATTAGACTCTGAAACTCTGTACTCCGAGATGAGGGGTGGCAGCCTGTGGGACATTTCCGACTCAGTGTTCAAATATATTGAGAAATTGACCAATTTTAATGACTGAACAGTCGGTGAACTTTGCCTTTTCATGCAAAACAGGCTCTCTCAAGATGAGTCAACCTTCCAAAGTGCATTCATTAATTTTACTTCAGTGTCATCATTCAACTTCCAGTGAGTAATATAATCAAACAATTGAAAAAACAACTGCTCCTGAAACAAATGATCTAAATTCAGATTATTCTACAAAATAAATTATTTGAGGTTTTACATTACGCTTTATTTTCCTCAGTGAACATTTTCAGTGAACGTCAACATTAATACATTTGTCATTGTAACAGTGGACACATATCCAATGGGTTTGTTCACCAAAGATCTTCAAAAAAAAAAAAAGAAGAATCCTGCACGTTCCTCCTTCTCTGAGCAGATCTATACCTGGAACAGGAGATACCGGGCTACGTTACCACACACTCCCTCACTCATTTTCTGCTGCTTATCCATAAAGGTCACGGGCGAGTGTCAATCCATTGCATGTTACCACTTGAAATAAACCTGAGACTTGATTTTGCTTTCCATCACACAAGCTTGATGGCTGGTGTATGCAGCTTTGTAATTTAGCAATAACTCTCGACAGGTATCGTTGAACAATGCCCCTTTTCTGTGATATAATAACCATATTACTGACTTAAGTGAGCTATTGCTTTTGTAAAACAGGTACAATGTGTAGCAAAAAAATTAAAGTAATAGACACGACATTTTTTTTTGTTTCATCAATATTCATGTTTTATTAAATATAGAAAAGTAGGCTGCATGCACATACTCAAAAGTGGTTGTTATGCAAAAGACAATAATATGTTTTTATGTCATCACTTTTGGGTTTTGTTTCTTTTTGTCTGCCTGCTCTTTCATTGGCTCTGCACGACATATCCTCTGTATCTTTTATTTTTAACTTAGGTTTCTAATGTTGTTAGATATCTAGCTAGCCTGTTTCGTTTTCTTTTTATGTTTCTGTGTTGCTTGTCAGTACCAGAGTGATATGTATCTGTTAAAAATAATTGTCATAATTAGATTGACTCATTGTAAAATACCAATGAACCAACAAGATCACATGATTTGAGCTAGTCATTTTATCGCAGTTACTACGGACAAATCTACATATATCCAACTAAATAAAAACATTAGCGAAAGTATGCTGACATTTCTTTACATCAGAGACAGCTTTGGGCTTATTAGAGGCTGGATTCAAAGGGAGCGGTTATTTTCTTGGCCCATAATGAAGACATATAATCAGTCTTTTCACTCAACCTCCAGCAGACCTCTTGCCTCTTTGAGTTGCGTCCACAGAAGTGCTGACAGTAGGTTTCATTACAAAAGGGGCATTTAATTCCAGAGCTGGACCCTGCTAGCTGTGGGATCATCAGCGAGCCAGCCAGGTAATATTAAATTCCCACATGATGTGGTTGTAGCTGTAACTGCTTTCCCTGGTGTAATCAGAATGACTGACTTCAGCCACAGTGCTTTAAAGGCTCCCACACATACAGCTGACTAATAGGCGACTCCAATCTGCCTTTAAGATGCAGGGCTGGTCAGAGGATGTATTGTAACATTTTGTCAAAAATAAAATGACGGAATAATAATAATAAGTGACAATCGGCACCACCAGCTTCTAGTAAAGAATTGTGGTCACTGGCGTAAAAATTTGGTGGATTCATGTGTAGTCTCTCAAATCAGGATTCCTACGCTGGCACAGATTAAACTCCAAAGATATGATTTTTGCTCCCAGATGTTTTATCACAGTGTTTGAAACATTGATTTCTTTTTATGCTGGGAAGCAAGTTTCTTGGGGGATCCCTGGACCACACTGAACTACTAATATATCACAGTTTTTCAGAAATAATAATAATATACAAACATTTTCCATTTTAATATATATCTGTATAATGTATAATCAGTTTACTGTCATTGTGTGCCAGATGCAGATTGGATGTCACTTGAGGTGACAATACTGTACTCTCTTTCCCTCCTTGTCAGCCTCTCTGCTACTTACTTCTGTCAAAAAAAAAAAAAAAAGCATAAAAAATGTTATTTCCTCAACAAACATTTTCCACTGCATTACATAAGGCTCCAGACCATGTTTATACGCAGCCTTAAATTAAGTTTACTTAACATATTGTAGCTACAAACATGTTGAGCAGTTGAAATACATATTGAACAGTTTTGTGTCATTGTGTCAGCTTTTTCCCACTTGAAAAAAAAAAACAAAACTGTATTTAAAATCCAGATATTTGATGACAGTAAAAATCCTGGCTTGCTGGTTGGCCATTTGACTCGCTGTTGAATGTTGTTTCCTGCAACTACTGCTTTTGTTGAAATGTGTCTCTCTCTTTGCATCCTAACTGCTATTTTGAAGAGCATACATGTAATTTTGGAGGCTTTATGCCTTGGTGGCTTCATTCTCTCTTTTCTCCCACTGCTCAAAGCAGAGCACATACAAGCAGCGTTGACTCCCACAGAGTCAGATAAAAGGCAATAGTTTTGTCCCGGCTTTTCACATGTCTCTGTCTGTCTGCAGTCTGTTTGTATTTTCTGTGTGTGGTCTTTTGCTGTAGGAGACACGAGCGGAGATGCCTGACGTGACAAGGAAGGATTCTGAGATGTGAGGTGGAAGAGAGGAGGAAGAGAGACTGATTTGTGACATGGAGAGGTGGGTACCACGGGAGGAGGAAAGGATTGAGAGAAAGAAGAGAGACTGGGGGGGCGTTGGTGACATGATGGAGCAGGAAGAGCAGGCTGTAGATGTTGATGTCCAGATGGCCTCGGAGGCATGCGGCACATGTCACGCGCCAACTGGCCCACGCTTAAATCTGCCAGACCCTGCAAAGGCTGGACGCGATGCTGGCAGGGTCAGTGGCTGCACACAGACCCGAACATGGCTGGCCATGTCGATGATCATTGACCCGGGGGGGGGGACAGAATGGGTTCCAAGCACAGTCAGTTTGTTTAAAGCTTGTCTGGTTGCAAATCAAAAGAGACGCATGAATCTAGTTCAATATTAGTACATTTTGAGAAAGTGGCTGAAAAATTGACATGCCCATGCCCTGTGGAGGAATGAGAGAAATACCTGAAACACATACTGTACATTCCTCTGCCTCTTTATCTCTCATTCCATCAACTTGCGGCTCTGCATCAGACCTTAATTGTAACAGACCAGATCATGATATTGGTCCGCAAAGTTTACCCATTTTCAAGTGCTCTGAAGAAAGAAAGTAGGTTTGGTTCAGTGAGCACAGTTTTACTGGGTTCAGCAATGTAGAGCCCATTGTGTTATATTTCAGTCCCTGTGGTCTATTAACTTTATTTTCTGCAGCTACAATATTTTGTACAGCCAATTGGACGTGTTTGCTCAGTAAGTAGAAATCAGAATATTGTAGAATACTTCTATCTTTTATATTATAGCCATCTGATTGGCTCTTAGGTGTTGTATGAGGACAATCTGCAGCTATAAAGTTAAATTACTTTCTTATTTATGTATCACTCTGCGACGGACAAGCAACATATAGTACTGCAACATAAAGAGAAAGACAAACTAGCCAAAGTAGTTATTTGGTAACAGCTACATGATAGCTATGTGTATCACCTGGGGAGGCTGGAGCAAATCTCAACTTGGGTGAGGACAGGATACACCACAGGCAGGTTTGAACCAAAAGTTGACACAGTCTCTGCAAAATGAAGCCAACACTGAATTGGTTGGTCACTTAATTCCTCTGTTAACGATTTCATTCACTTTTCAATTTCAGCACCGAGTGTGCACACTTGGTTGTAATTGATTTATCTTTAATTACTTGCTAGCACCTCTGATCAGACTAAAAACCACTTCAAGTCCTCTCAGTGTTAAAATGAATCCAGAACTATGATGTTAATTTTGCAGGAAGAGGAAAATCTTCTGACCTCCACCACACCCTGAGCTTGGCCTCTACTTCCAGACCAAGAGGCTCAAAAGTGGTAATAAATTAACTTAATTTAAACAGGGGAATAATTGTAACATTTGCCCCTTTCTTCAAGTGGGGCTCTCAAAGGGACAATGCGAACACATCAAAGCTCCATTAAGTGTTATTTCTTTGCGGTTGGAGCAGAGAATGCGAGGTCACTCTACAGTAGGGCACTGGACCTTCACATTAAAAGCCTGACACTGAAATTGGAAAAAAAATCCCAAACACTTATTTCAAAATGTGTAATTCAAAGTGGAGGGAAAAAAATCTAATCAAAAGTAATGTTAATTTATTTGACCATGGCCAAGTTTAGTTATGAAAATATATTCTATCACAACATGAACAGGAGTGAACAGGAGAAGAAAGAAAAATATTATAAGAACCACAAAGGAAACAGCTTCTGTTCTTTGTGAAAATGACATGAAACAGGCATCTCTTTTCTGACTTTGCTTGGTTAAGAAAAAAAAAAACAAAACAAAACTGCCATTTGATGGGTTTTTTCACAGCCCCACCTCTGAAATGGTCCAGGGTGCTGGGGTCCACCACATCAGGTGGTTGTTGAATCACAGGAGGGGGCCTTTCAACTTCCTTATGGAGCACTGCACACACTGTAATTAGCTTTCAAGCCCGATCTGGCGCCATGCTGAGGCCACGCAGGCAGTGAACCAGGCTTTCAGAAATCCAAATGTCATTTCAATTCTGAACCCGGTCTTGGGTAGGGCTTGCATTGGGGTGAGGATAAGGGGAGTGGGAAGTCAAAAAAAGGGCAGCGCTCCTGAAAATAAAAAGTACACTGCTGAGTACGGTATCACAAAATGCAGTTTAAAGACCAGGAATAACAAACCTTGCTCAGTCTGAGACACAGTGAGGACGCCAGGAAGATCCAGGAGTCATGCACTGAACCAGACCTTACCTCAGCGCTGTAGACCACTGATCGATGGTCACGAGTCATCTGCAAAAACATTTGGTTAACAATCCTTACATATAATAATAGCAGCAAAGTCACTGTATTACCAAAAGACTCCATGGTGCCAAGAAAGGCAGTCCAACTATGAGTTCAAATAGTAAAAAAATAAAAATAAAAATAATGAAATAAATTAAAAAAAATATATGTGTGTGCTAAAAGGAAATGGGCTTTGATTATCCAGGCAACTGCTTTCTCTCTAACCCATTAGTGTCCATGCAGGCAATGTAA